>NW_020837980.1:8583745-9026623 GCF_003676395.1 Aethalodelphis obliquidens
AGATACGATATATCTGACATGTTCTTTGTGTGACCACTTTAACCCCTTCTGACTGCTTATAATCCCTATTTCCTGGTCTTATGCTCAAAAACCGTCTCATTAATAATCCATTTGAGAGTCTTTCTTTGGATCTACACAAAACTCAATAGTCTGTTGCTGTGAAATACACTGTTTCCTTTTACCACTTTTTTTACTCTCCTTGGACTCATACACAATTACATAATTAAAAAATTTAACAAGATTCCCAAGCAAACATAATGTTTTACCATGATAAGGAGTAAATTAATTAGACTTGTCTGATATGGCCATGCAGACTTGGCCACCATATAGCCTACATGGGCTATATGGCATTTTACGGTCACTATAAAATGACTCATTGACAATTCCTCATGTAATTCAATGATTCATAATCATTTTAACTAACTTAAAGATAAGCGCTTCATAACAATGTGAGCCCTTGTGACTTGCTTCCCGTTATAATGAGAATTGCATTAGAAACTTAACATTAGTCCATGGAGGTAGTCCATAGCAGTAGAATCAGTTACTACTTTTCAATCTCAGTTCTTTCAGATGGTAGGAAACATATCACGTACCATTCACTCTTGCTGTGGTGTTGTTTTTGGTCAGCTTCCTTTGGGAACACACTCCGGAGACTCTGATATTTGCAGTTACAAAGTTTACTGTTGTGCGCTCTTGAGAACAATACCTATGAGGAGTGAGGGAAGCAGGATGGGCAGATGGAGAGGTTGAATTGAGATGCAGTTGCAACAGGGGCCTCTGCGGATCCTGCGGGGAGCTTTAGGGCTGTGATGGCCCTTCCAAATGGTCTTGAATTGAAGTCGGGGGCTGTCCTTTGTACTTCTTCACTTAGCAGTCATTAGATGTTTGCTGCCCCGGGGAGGAGTGTAGCCTTTGGCAAGGTAGCTCCCTTCAGCTTAGGCAGTGCCCAGAGAGGGGCTCAGCTGTGAGCTCTTAGCATTGAGTACTGCTGGCAGCTGGGGCAGTGAGTGCTTCCCTACTGAAGGGAAGATCTTCAGCTGTGTGGACAGTACACAACAGCATCTCCTACAGGTGAATTTAAATAGATTTCATGTTCCATTCCTAACTTCCTATTTCTGTGCCATTTGCATTCACCCTCAAGTTATTACACTCCTGTTCTTGCCCAAGGTTCTGTATCTTCCCTGAGTATCTCCTTCTTTAGTTTCCTCATCTGGAGTGGGGATAAAAATATACACATACGTATACACACACAACTACAGTGGCCTGACATACAGTTCAAAGCTGAATATGATGTTAGTTTCTTCTACTCAGACTTACGAAATGCATCTTCAACTGGTCTAAGGCCGTAACAATTAGGTTTCATAGACCCCGATTCCTCCCTTTGAAACAGAATAGTTCCCTTTTCTTGCATCCTGTAGGCATTTCAGGAAGGATGTAACACAGAAATATAAAATGTGTTTAGAGAACTTTCAAAAATCAGCAACCCCCTATGCAGGACTAGCTCAGCCCCTCCCACCTCCTTCACATCAGCCTCCTTGTTAAATGCCTGTTTAAAGACTGCAGGTTTCTGGAAGCTTCTCAGACTTCTGAATATTAGCATGTAATGGAATAATAATCTAAGGATTTACTGACCAAGTCCTTTATTCATAGTTGACAAGAAAGCAGTGCATTTTTGCAGCTATTACACGTAGTACTATACTAGAATGGGTGTTGAAAAAGCTACATTTCCTTGTTCCTTCAAAACAGTTTTTCCTGCAAGGGAAACTCAAGTCTCAACCTGTTCCATCGATAATGCACAATAACATTTGATTCGAGTCAGTACTGATTATTGTACAACTTGGTCTGCCAGGTGGTATTATCCTTCCTCCAGCTAACCAGTCTCTGCTTCGTTATCAAACATCTCTAAAACTCTGACAACTCATTCTTGTTCTAACATCTTACATGTGTGGAACAAAACAAGCAGACACTTGACTGATGTCAAGAATGTGAGTTCCTTTTTTTCTTTGTAGGAACCTGGTTTATGTAAAGGAGTGAATTGTCTCTCTAAGATATGACAGAATCAAATTGATTTGGTGTGCTGGACAGTTCACATTTATTGGCCGGTACCAGGAATCCAATCAGTGATTTTCAGCAGGGTATGACGGAAATCACTGAATTCATGTAGCATCTTAGGTGTTCATCGAAAGCAAGTGAAATCACGGTAACCATCTTACGATAACCTCATTTCAATCTTTACCTCCTGGGCCCATCTTTTCATTTTAGGTTTTGAGGTTTACGAGATGTTTTAAAATTTAAAAGTTTTGATAAACAGCAAGGTCTAACTGTATAGCACAGGGAATGATAGTCACTATCCTATGATAAACCATAATGGAAAAGAATATGAAAAAGAATGTATATATATGTATAACTGAATCACTTCACCGTACAGCAGAAATTAACACAACATTGTAAATAACTATACTTCAATAAGATAAATTTTAAAAAGATTTAAAAGTTTTAAAAACTTACACATTATAACTACTTCTGGAAAGAAGTGGTTAGCATATGATGTCTCAGATCATGTCATGTTGCAGAAAACACCCGTGTCTTCCCATGTGCCTTAGAATAAGCACTAATGTCCTTACAATGCCTACGATGCCCTGATCTTTCTGGTTCCCTGGTTACCTCTTTAACACATTATGAGGTCTCCCATCTCTAGCTCCCTCCCCACCAACCACACGAGCTTCCTGCATATTTGTCTAAGCTATTGGGACAGCTCCCACCTCAGGAACTTTGAATTTGCTCTTTTGTCATACACGCCTCAGTTAAATCAGTGATTTGCTGTCTTACCTCCTTCAAGTCTCATCAGATGTAACCTCCTTATTGTCTCCTCTTATGACTTTTAAACTCTGATACAGCAGACTGCTTTCCTGAACACCATCTCTTTTGTTTGCTTTATGTTTTCTCCTTGGTATGTACCATCTTCCAGTATACCATATGTTTATCTGTTGTGTTTATTGTCTTCTCTGCTCACTAGAATATAATGGTCACAGGTACAGGAAGTTTTGTGTGTTCTGTCCACCCACGAATTGCTAGTGCCTAAAATAATGCCTGAAACTAAATAAATTTTTTGTGGCAAGAATGAGTACAAGTAAGATAAAAGCATGTAATCTACATTGAAACACACCTAACAAGACATCAAATATAGACTGAACTATGATTGAGGTAGGATTGTATTCTGACAGTATAAAAAATTTGTCTCTTTTCCAGATCTCAGCAGCTCAAATAGTTTTTCAGAGGTACCTTCAGAAAGTGTATCCTTAAAGTGTTTACCTTCCTCTGTTAGCTGCCTTTCTTTTACTTCTTGCTTTGCCTGTCGCTGCATATTGTCCAATTTTTCATACCTTGTTGAGACTTAACGTGTTTACTGAAATTCTACTGTTTTAAGCTTCCCACCTCCTTAAATCCACAAAGCACTTCAAGAAAGGATTTCCATGTATTATATTTTGTTCAGAAAGCCTTATCTCAGGCAGCCATATTTGCCCATTTTCTTTTTTATTAAAAAAAATTTTTATCATCAATATATATGCAGAGTGTTGTTCCAATAGACTGGGTTAGTATCTCTCCATGAAACCACACACAATAAAACGGTTTCCTAAAAAAAGTTAACAATGCATAAAGTGCTGATACAGTGCTTCAGAACACTTAATTATTTCTTTTCCCCCCATTGTTTATCATTGTTTTGTCAACTTTCCATATCACTACCCACAATGCTTTGGGTTCGGTTTTCTTTGAACATTCCTTTCCTCTGAACTTACCATGAACTTGTGCCTGTAGCATGCCGCCACAGAATGCCACAGCCACTTTATAAAGGGGGAAAAATCAACACTTTTGTTGTACAAGGTGCTAAAGGAAGCTCAGATAATATAAAATAGTAAATTTACTTGTCCCGTTGCTATTTTAGGCTGAAGTATGATGCTTACTTTAAAAGACTATTAGTGTAATAGTTTGCACATACTTGAGTAGAATCAGGAATTAAGTTTGTGTAGCGGGGAGGACGAGGGAAAAGAATTATGTTTCATAAGATTAGGTGGACTGTAGGAGGAGAATGATTGCATAAATACCAAATATGATACGAGAGAGGACGGACACACTTACCACACATGCAGTGTAGGATGATGTAGAGGATTATTTGTTTTATACAGAAGGACGGGAGGAGGGATGTTTTTTTCATTTCTGATTATTTCTCTGCTTACAGGGTTATGTTAGGAAATTATTGTTCCTTCTATCAAAGTGTCATGAGAGGGTCTCTGGACTGGGAAAGAAATCCTGGATTCTTATCCCAGCCCTACTGGTGGATAAAAGTGAATGGGAATGGCCTACAATACGAGTTCTTGCCTGACTTGCCTCCTCAGGTGATTACTTGGTGAAAGGGGGAATCCATGAACTCTGTTTGTGGGATGTGGCCCAAAGTCATGTTTTTTTTAGAAAACCAGGATATTCAGTAATTTTCCCTATATAACAGGCTGTTACGTTTGACTTGCCGTGTTGCATCAGAGCTGCCGCAGAGCTGCAAAGGACCGGGAGTGATGTGGATCAATCTGTCGATTAAGGATTTGCTAGGAGATTGACAAATCTCCGTTTTGTTTGTTTGACCTCTCAGCGAGTGAGAGGCGGAGGAAGGGAAACTATAATAAGGTTGATCAAGAGTGTGGTAGTAGAATCCTGTGGAGAGAATTAAGAGTGCTGAGGTGTTTCTCTTGTTCTCTCCTCCTCTCCCCCTCCCCTCAAAAAAAAAAATGTGATTGTGGACGGGAAGTCAGAGAACCCCTCAGGGAGCTTGGTGGGTGGCGCCTGGCCTCTGGGGACATGGGTTCTGGTACTTGTCATAAGCGTGTAAAAGTCAAAAGGCAAGAGACCACCGCAAAGAGACAGGGATGTAGTGGAAATAAGCCCCATTTCCACAACCAGCAGGAAAAAGTGTGGTGGTTTCCTGGAGGGTTATGTGGATCCTGTAGAAGGGAGCCAATGGTAACCTCTCCCGCCACTGCCTCCCTCCTCTCACCCACGCCCACACTGAAGCATTTCCTGTCAGGAGGGAGACAGTCTCAGCAGAAAGAGACTAGAGTCTCATAATCTGATGTAGAAGTTGAGGGCGTTCTTCAGTCAGAATTTATGGCATTGCCAGTGCCCAAGAATCACAGTCTGAGGACCTCAGGGAGGCGAATCTCTGCGGAACCCAAAAGCACACACGCTGCAAGAAAGAACTAGGTCTGGGGGGGGAGGGGTAAATCAGGAGCTTGGGATGAACACATGGACACTACTGTATATAAGATAGATAACCAACAAGGACCTACTGTATAGCACAGGGAGCTACCCAGTATTCTGTGATAACCTATATGAGAAAAGAATCTAAAAAAGAAGGAATATATGTATAACTGACTCACTTTGCTGTACACCTGAAACTAATACAACATTGTAAACCAACTAGACTCCAGTAAAATTAAAATATACATAAAAAGGAAAGAACCAGGTCTGAACATTGGCCAGTGGCAGAATATGACTGTCTCAGCTGAGAAAGACCTTTTCTACCTCTTACTTCTTCCCCTTCCCCTCATCCTCTACTCAGTCAGCTGTCAAAATTGGACTCGGATTTGTACGGACTAAAACGTCAGATTGTCCCCGACTAGGATGTTGGCTTATTCTGTAAACGTTTATTGAACGGGTACGTGGAAGGTATTGCGCTGGCATATGCATTTCCTGATCTCAAGGCATATGTCTACCAATGAGTTTTTCCCTATTCTTATCCTTAATGCAGTTTTAGTCTTCTCAAAAAAAAAAATTGGCAATTGCATTGCCAGATCATTTCCAGGTCTGTAAGCATAGTTTATAATTTGAATACCCCACTTTCACTTGAGTGAACAAGTTGAGAAGGAGATTGAGCTCAGAAGATGGGGGCAAGAATAAGCATGCTTAGGACAGACTCATTAGATAAGTGGAGGGAAAAAAAGAGCAGCAAAACAGATAACTATATATTATTCATTATGATCTCATTCAGTTGCTGAGTTGTTTAATTTTAGCTCGATGTTATGAAGTTAAAGACCTTGTTTTGCTCGTTTGCGTCTTTAGAATTGATAAATATTTATTGGACAGGTACTATGTATAAGGCATTGTGATAGACATGTCTTTCCTGCCCTCAAGACATGTATAATCTAGTAGTGTAGAGAGATTTCATTACCACAGATTACTGCAATATTCAGAAGCATAAGATTGGTGAGATGTGAATGGTATTAAGAATCTTTGACTGCAAATGATAAAGATCCAGTTTGAAATAACTTAGCCAAAGAGAAGATTTATTGGCTTGTATACCTGGAAAGTGCAGAGAATGACACCCACTACAGGCATAGCTAGTATCCTCAGAACAGGGTGCCTTTCCCTTTTCCCATTACTGCTCTGCTCTGCTCGTCCCTGTATTAGCTTCATGCACAGGCAGCTTTCTCCTTACAGAAGCAGCTCTAGGCTATGCCACTCTTTATTCTTTTTTTTTAAAAAAATATCTTTATTAGATATCTTTACAATGGTGTGTTCGTTTCTGCTGTATAACAAAGTGAATCAGCTACACATATACATACATCCCCATATCTCCTCCCTCTTGTGTCTCCCTCCCACCCTCCCTATCCCGCCCCTCTAGGTGGATGCAAAGCACCGAGCTGATCTCCCTGTGCTGTGCGGCTGCTTCCCACTAGCTATCTATTTTACATTTGGTAGTGTATATATGTCCACTATGCCACTCTTTTAACTAGTATCTCCAAAGAAAAGAGTGCATGCTTTTTTTTTTTTTTTTTTTTTCCTGATCATCCCAGGAGGTTTCTTGTGACTGACGCACTTTGGATTCTGTGCGCTTCCTGAGTTGCTCACTGTGGCCAAAGAGATGAAGCCACCCTTGGTTGAAAGCTGCCCTCTTTGGGAGTGGAGGTGGAAGGGGTGTTCTTTCACCAGGAGAGAGCGTGGAGAAAGTATGCAGGCAAAACCCACATCTCCCATTAGCTGGCTGAGGGACAGTGCTGAGAAGGGAGGGGTCTCTCTGATGATTGCAGAAGATATACAAGAAGCTGTGATTTCAGTAGAGGGTTTGGTGGGACGTGGAGGACAGCTTCTGTCTCAGACAGAGAAGCCAAACCATGGCATTTACAAAGCTCAAAACAATTCAAACAAGGCCCTGTGACTCTCTTTCTATATACATCTTAGCGCCTTGAAGGTAATCCATTCTCTATAATATTTTCCTCAGTTTCTGCGTTTCCCTTCCCTCCCACTATGGTCACCGGTCCACTCATGCCATGTCATTTCTACTCCTGGCAAAGGTCACTCATGACTTCTTTTTTTTTTTTTTTTTGCCGTACGCGGGCCTCTCACTGTTGTGGCCTCTCCTGTTGCGGAGCACAGGCTCCGGACGCGCGGCTCAGCGGCCATGGCTCACGGGCCCAACCGCTCCGCGGCATGTGGGATCTTCCCGGGCCAGGGCACGAACCCGTGTCCGCTGCATCGGCAGGCGGACTCTCAACCGCTGCGCCAACAGGGAAGCCCCACTCATGACTTCTTAATCTGCAAATCCTGTGGCCTCGTTGCAGCACTACCTGACTTGTTATCTCTGACACTGTGATTCATATCTTTCTCCTGGAAAATTTCCCCTCTCTTGACTTCTGAGACACTGCTCTCTCCTGGTTCTTTTCTCTCCCCGCTAAGCATTCTTTCTGAGTCACTGGTGTTGGCCCCTGTATTTCAGACCTCTCCTAGATGTCTCTCTTCCCATCCTACATGTTCTTTTCTGGTCAGTCCCATTCATTCTTATGGCATCTACAACCACCTCTGTTCTCATCTGTACCTGTAGCCCTGCCAGAGTTCTAATCCCTCACCGCGTATCCCAAACTCCGTGATCCATGAAGATCACAGATTGAACATGTACCTTATGATATTTTTGTATCTATCCTGTTCTTACTATTCTCACTGCTGCCACTCCACATTTTAATTTATAATTCGTATCTTGCCAACAATTAAGAACGATTTAATGTTGTTTCAAGCCCTGCTTAGGCCTCAGTACCATATTCTAGCTGTTATCTCTGGATAATCCCATACTGTCAGTGACATTGGACATCGTAGACTATGCCCTCGTCCACATTTAATGTGTAAGAAACTAGGGTTTCAGATTTAGTTTGAGTTTTTTAGACAGGAAACAACACAGATTAGTAATGAGAGAAGTAAACTTTGGGGGAAGTATATAGAGAAAGAGGCATACAGCCTGGTCTGCATAATTCACAGAGAAGGTCTAAGGCAGGCAGAACTACAGAGAGGTTACGGAGGTTCAGGAAGATGATGAGGTGCACTGCTACATCTTTAAGCCTGTGGCTGCAAAATGAGCTTTAGTTCCCACTGCTGCCATTCCCCTCCCTCAGTTTTCTTTGCATGATTATCCTTCCGTTTGAAACATCAGAGGATTCAGCTGAAGACCACATTACTACCTCTAGGCAAATGTCCATCCTTAGCACTCTGTAGTGACCGAATCAAGATAAACATAGTTCATCTTTAGTCAAGCAGGTGCTCTGATCAAAGTAACTTCTGCTATTTTCGTCAAAAAGAATATCACTTGTTGACTGCTTCAGAAAACATGTTGCAAAGGTCCATTTAACATTACCTTTTCTTCAGTCCAAGTGATAACAATCTTAGCAATATTTTGGAGAAATGTTTCACTGTGGCCAGCTTGTTTGAATAGATAATAAGCCATACGAATGTATACTACAAACCAAACAGTGTATCTTTTGGTGCTGAAAGATGAGTTTGAAATATTTCACCCGTGTAAAGATCATTAGAAGCTAATGAATGTTGAATATTAAAAAAACATTATAAATCTGTCCAAGATATTAAAAATATTTAGTGTTAGTGTTGTTTTATCATCTATTTTGCTTAAGAGAAAGGCATAAGCATTATTTTGACCATCTGAGAATAATCGCCTTGATTCTCATCCTTCTTTTACTTAAACAGTAAGTCATAAAATCATATCAGGGCATAATATTTTATGACCTGACATTCTGTCTTCGTGGAGATGGGTTTTCATTTTATTTTAATTTTTGAAGCATGAATATAGTCTCTGTTTTAATAAAATAAAATAAATAAAAATAAAATGTTTTGTTACAAAATACACGATCATTGTAGAAGATTTAGAAAACACTGGTGAGCAAAAAAGAAGCAAATAAAATTTTATTCACAAGTAACTACTGTTAAATGCATCTAGACCTTCCAAGATTTTATTTAGGAATATAAAACTTTTTGGTTTTTTAAAAAAGAATAATTGAATCAGACTCTTAACTTTTACTGGAGGCTTCTCATGTGACAGGCACTGTGCTCAGTGCTTAACATATATCATTTGACTCCTACCACAATTCCGTGAGCTTCCTAGCAGTATCCGACTCTAATGGACAAGGACCTGAAGCACACAGTGGTTTATTATTTTGTCCAACTCACAGCACTAGTAAGTGGCAGAACCAGAATTCAAATCCAGATCTTTGGACTCCAGCCTGTGTTGAAAACTACAACACTGTACGGTGAGGGCATTTAGAATATAAATAGTAAGCTGTCACACTGAACAGGCTTGCTCACTCAGTGCACTCAATCTGCTAATCTTTGACATTCCCAAGGTGTGGTAACATTGTCATAAGGCTTGAGGAAACCTTACGCAGAGTGGAAAGAGTAGAATGATTTTCCTCTGGTAATTCATAGAGAATATCCTGAAGTCCTATTAGAAAAGCACTATAAAGTACATTTTCCGTTTCTTCTCTCTGATTGGGCACAGTCACCAAAGCCCATACACCTCTCTGACTCACTTTCAAGAGGTACCGTTATCATCAAGAAATGCATTATCAACTACCAAGTCGCTCACCTTAATTCCTGCCTTTCTAGCCGGCCACCAGCAGCTTGCGTAGAATACTTGAATTTTACTTCCCTGTTAAAGATATAAACTCCCATCTTGGGTACCAAGCAATGGATGGAACTTACATAAGAAATGTGGAGAGTGATGAAGACTCTAGCATCAGTAGGCTATTTAATAGATTTAGCAATAGAGCTGCCTCTAACTTACCATGACTCTCAACGAACGTGTTGCTGAGATGGGAAGCATACAAGCCGCATAGTCAGAATGGCCTGACGTCAAACCCCAGTTTTACCACTTACTAGCTCTATGATCTTGGATATATTGCTTAATCTCTCTGACCCTCTGTTTTATCATCTGAGATACAGATATATAGTTAGAGATAGGTAGATGTACACTGTCTGGTCTACAGTAGATAACCAACGAGTCTGAAGTCTTTCTTGAAAATTACTAAGACAGCATTCTGCTTTGTACCTGTTCTTCTATGGGATGGGGAGCACGTATTGACCATCTCTTCTTTAGTGAAGCCGAATTTGGTTAAATTCCTATATAGAAAAGGATAACTTAATTATACAATTTTCAAGCATAAGGAGAATTCAGATATAATCCAGTTCAGCACTCTGATTTTAAAGATGAGTAGATCTGAGACTCAGAACTGGGAAATAAGCTGACTGGTGGCAGAACCAAGCCTCCATCATCTTGTCCAATATCACGGTGTACATAGTAAAGTTACGATGATGGCTGACAAAGGAGATAAAATTTACAAAGTTTTATTTTGTGAGTGTTCCTTGGAAATAAGGTATGTGCAAGACTGATCTCTATACTCCAAATGAAATTTTGAGTCTTAGAAATGTAGTTGCTAGTGCATCAACAAGGAGAACGCAACAAAGTCAGAGATGGTCCTTTAGCAGTCCCCAACCTTTTTGGCACCAGGGACCGGTTTCATGGAAGACAGTTTTTCCACTGACGGGGTGGGGGGTTGGGGGCGGGTGATTCAGGCGGTAATGAGAGCGATGGGGAGTGATGGCCAGCCGGCCACTAACCTCCTGCTGTGCGGCCCACTTCTTAACAGGCCGTCACTCACTTCCTGCTGTGCGGCCCAATTCCCAACAGGCCGGGGACTGATAGCAGTCCGAGACCCAGGAGTTGGGGACCCCTGTTTTAACTCCTAGGACTGGGATCTTTGTAATGAGGCACAGGTGTCTTCAGCAAAAGACCATTACTGTATGTATGTGTATCTGATATTTTTTTTTCTGCTTTACCTCGTAGAGTGAATATTCATTTTAATTATTGATACTCTTAGGTTTAATGAATTTTACATATTAAATACACACATACTCATAAATATCATACACATACTTTTAGAATTTCCTTAAATATAATTTTGTTGTGGTTTAATTTTTTTACTAGTTTTTGAAAGCATACCTTCTTAGTGGTAATAAACGTGTGGATTTACCACTTTTCATAACTGTATTTTGAAAGCTTTATAGTCCTTTAGAGACAGATTCTCTGGAAGCCCTGCCAGTCAGAAAACACCCAAGATTAATAACAGGAATGATTTGTTGATGTTGACATCTTGCAAAAATTATGCATTAGGTTTTCTTTAAAGAGGCATAACATGTATTTCCCATATTCAATTCTTTAACTTTTAGCTCATGTTTCAAATAGACTATTGGTGTATACTTAAATTGTTCCTCCAAGATTTCCAAAAATTACTTGACGAATGATGATAATGTAAATTTTAGAGTAAAGCACATGGTAAAAAATGCTGTTAATGGATTTGGCTTTTTGGAATAACATTGATTTTTTTTTAAAAAAATTTGAATTTCATATCAGTGAAAATTTGATAACTAGTAATTTTAGTTTCACTTGACCTCACTTGTGGAATAGGTGAAAATGCCAATGGCAGATATAGGGTATGAGTCTCATTACCACACTGGTCTCCTTTATTGAGCTGCCGTTTGTCAAACCGTGAACATATATATGTAATGTGCTGCACTGGAATATATTCTGATGATCCTTTAGCATGTTTTCTTTGTTTAATAAAAAAAAATAATTTAGAAGTTGACTGACAGAGAAACATTTGTGTATTTACCTGCTGCAGACATTGTTAAAGAACACACTGGATGATTTACAAAACATGCCTTTTTATAAAGACTCAAATTTTGAAATGGAGAGATTTGTGCCCATGTTCAGATATATATATTTTTTGTTCCAAGAAAATAGCTAGATGAGAAGGCAACACCTAGCGAATAAAGCATTGTAATTCCTTTTATAGAAGCTCTTCTTGTGTGCCTCTTCTCCACCCCATCCCTATTGAGAAATGTTGAAACCAGTTAATTTATCTTTGAGTTTTTATGAAGTGTCAGCGACTATTCTAATAATAAAAATAAGTAGCATCTTTTGATTTTTCACTACACGGCATGTACTATTCCAGCAACCTTACACATGCTAACTCTATTCCTCAAAACCACACAAATAAGGCACAGAAAGTTATTTATCTTGTCCAACGTCACACAGCTAGTAGATGGTAGCATCAGTATTTGAACCCAGGCAGTCTGGCTCCACCACCCCACACTGTTAACCAGTTCACTGTACTGCTTCCAAGTTGCAAAAGACCGTTAGAATGATGGCTTTTATACTTATAAGACCAATGGCATTATGAGCAAGTTAGCTTCTTAAAGGAAGGATTTAAATAAACTTATACTTTTTTCCCAAGTCTGCTTGCTCCTTACCACTAAAGGATTGCTCTCCTGTCCTGTCATGTATAGTTGCCACATTGATTTTAGAAATGGACTTGGAAAAGACAGAAGAATCCATGTCTTGGAAATTTTCAGTAAAAGAGGAATTAAAAGAAGTTAAACTTTCCCATGCTGTTCAGCTTGGTCAGGACGGTCAGTACTCTACGTTCCTGTGTAAAAGCAGGTATTTGCCTCTTCTGAGAAGAGCTGTCAGTGAAGTTAACAGAGGATTTGTGTTGAGTTATGTGATATGGAGAGTTACAATAAATAATTAGCATTGTCACAGCTTTCCCCCCCCTCACAATAGCTGAAAGGTTAATTTTAACTTTCTCAAAAAAAAAAAAAATTATCAGCACACAGCTCTGCTGTTTGTTTTTCAGCCTGTGTTCAAAATCTCTAGTCAGCAGCAAAGCCCTGAAAAAAATCAATATTTAGGCTCCCTGACTCCTGATAGGGGTGTAAGGGCAGGGTTTTCTACTTTTTAAATTTGCTCCCTGATGTTTCCTTGCCCTAGCTTTTCTTGATATAGGAGAAGAAGGAAAGTTGTATCAACCCCCTGTGGATAATTCCACCATCGTGGATTTCTGCCTGTTAGTCTTTTACTGTTACACACATTCACACCTCATATATTTTGCTCTAAAAGCAGAACATCTGAGATGATTCTGTGGTTGAAAAAGATCTCAAAGAGATGGAAGATGGATTTAATGTTGCCATTTTTAGATAATGCTGTAAATAGAATGGCAGCTGTCCTCAGATGCATAGCAGATATATAGTACATATGCTGAATAGAAACAGATAAAAGATTGCACTCAATTAATCCTCACGAAAAGTAGCATTTTAGCCATGGACTCAGTCATTGAGTTTTTAAGTGCACTTATTCTACACCCTCATGTGATAAAATCCCATTCTTTGAAGGTGGCTCAGGAAGGGAAAAATTTGCTATTATCCTCAACTAGATTTAAAGCAGTCTATAAGATTTTAGTTATTTGCCCTCCCCCCCCCCATTTTTTAATCCTGTAAGCAATTCAAATCTACAAACATTTCTGGAACACCTGTTATGTATAAGGTACTCCTGGTGTGGTGAGGGGAACAAGACATGAGCTATTTCTTGTATAGAAAAGGCCTAAGTAGAAATTTGTCATGCAAGATAGAATGTGATAGTTGCTATAAGTCAATTTTGACAGGTATCTTTAGTTCAATAACTAATAATCGTTAGTTGAATATTTATAAAACAACACCTCTGTTTCAGGTGTATTGCTAATAGGTACTGTGGATACCAAGTTGAATTAATGAACCCAGTCCTCAAGGAGCCTTCCTCAAGGGAGTTGGCATTTAAACTAAAAATTACATCCAATAATTGAATATAGAATTTAAATGTTCAGAAGTAGCAGACTCTCCCAGAAGGTGCTGGGGAGTAGAACAGGGCTTCACAGCAGAGGTACTGAGTAATCAAGATTTTGAGGCATGAATAAGAGTTTAGTATATAAATCATGAGGGATAAAGGCAGTAGAAGGGGAGGCATTACAGAAAAAGGGAATATCATGCCCAAAGCTAAGGTGGCCTGAGACTGAATGGTCTGGGGTCGCCCTCATCCTGTACAATCTCTCTGCACTGTGGAAGGGTGTCTGGAGTATTCAGTAACGACAGGTTATGAAAGTCTGGGCCAAAAGCAAAGTAGATTGTCCATGTAAACTTTGTTTTCATGACGGCAACTTACCTGCTTTCCCTTTAAGATGGACCAGGTTTTGAGTGGTCTGATTCCTGACTCTGGAACTCATTATGTTGTGATCTTGAGCACTTTTCTACACCCTTTAGACCTCAGCTTTTCAACAGTAAATGGAAGTTCTGATATTTCATATAAAACAGTACATTGTCTTATACCTAGTATGTAATGATGACTTTAATTATTGCTCTTTTTTTTTTTTTTTTTTTTGCGGTACGCGGGCCTCTCACCGCTGTGGCCTCTCCCACCGCGGAGCACAGGGTCCGGACGCGCAGGCTCAGTGGCTATGGCTCATGGGCCCAGCCGCTCTGCGGCATGTGGGATCTTCCCGGACCGGGGCACGAACCCGCGTCCCCTGCATCGGCAGGCGGACTCTCAACCCCTGTGCCACCAGGGAAGCCCGCTCTTTGGTTTTTTGATTGACCATCTATTGGTGGTGCTGCTTGCTGAGGGATCAAGACATAACTGCATTCAGTCAATGCAGTGTAGCTGCCGTTCTTCCCAGAAGTCTGGAATTTCAGTGACGTGGGAGAGGACATGGCGAGAGCTCTGGAATGGGAATTTGCAGACCTGAATTCTGGTTCTACCTTAGCCCCAAGCTGAGACTGGTGATCTTGACTCAGAATGTGCCCTGTGAGTTTCTTCTTCTCTGAGGTGGCGGGGTAGGTGGGTGGGTGTGAAGCAAATGTCTGTCTGACTCATGTCCTTGTTGTTATGAGTAGTTTCTGAGGAGCAGTCCAGTGACTCGAAAGAGATCAGCCACACAACCTAATTCCAGTAAAGCTTTACTCAATCAGAAATGTGATTTCACATTTTCTCTTGGAGGGGAAAACTTGTCTACAGCAACCAAACTCCTTTTAAAGAATGGTGGTTTCCCCATCGTTGTAAAAAATGACAAAATGCAGTTAAACTTCATTAAACATGCGGAAGGGTGTTTGGCCAGCCTTGCTCTTTCTTTCAGAGATGGAGAATGGGAAGAGGGGGTGTGGTTTGCTGGCCTGGATGTGTGGTGGTAAGGTTGTGGTTAGGTGAGCTTTCAAGAGCACGTCAGCCTGTTGAGCTTCTGCGTATCAGAACATATAGGACGTACCCATGAATATGTTCATGGTTGCTGAAGTTTACATCTTGAGAAAACCTGGTTGGTATTGACAAGGAATATAGTGCTTGTTTCTACGGACTAGTTGTTATACTCATGAATAACAAGTGTTCATTCACAAAGTACAGAGAGATTAACGTCCTGAAGAATATGTCGTCGGTAGGGCCACAGTCAAGGAGTGTTACCTCCAGATTCCAAACCACAGCCCCTGGATGTGATTTCCTCTCTTGACAAAATCTAACTGCTATTTTCACTGTACATTAATTTTGATATCATTTTGAAGTAATAGCATGTATGGCTCTGTAGTCTCTTAACGTACACAGCCCTCTCTCTCTTTCCTCTATTTTCCTTGCTTTGTTTCCACCATTAATCTAATAACCAGCCACTTCTTGTACTGATTATCTTGTCATTGAAACCGTAAAAGCCTATGGCAGGTAAACCTATGGCAGGCAGATGGTCGCCCCAGTATGTCAGCTGTCTCGGATGTGGGGTTTTTTTTGGGAGGAGGTGGGTACTACAATGTGTTCTGGAAAAAAAAAAAACACACAAAAAAGAGCCCAGATCGTACAATTTGAAATTTAACAGAATGTATTTGCTAACACTTTCAAAGTTTCCTTAAGACCAAAATTCATTATGGAAGCATCTTTTGTGGCGTATGAAGTGAAAGAGAAAGGGGGAAACTACGGTGTTGGAAAGAGTGCGGAGGTTGTTATACAGATAGCAGTGTTTGTGGCTTTGGCCTTTTGGTGGGTGTACTCTTGGTTGGGGTGACGGGGGGTGGGGTGGGGTGGGGTTGGGTGGGGGAGGCAGGGATACTCCCAAGCTATTGATTGCTTCTGCTTGTTCTCATAGCAGCCTGAGGGGAAAAGTGCTTGTTTAAACACTAATATATTCCGTAAAACCCAATAATTATGGCAAGTTTTTAAAAAAGAAAATTACATTCAAGATGAATGAGGGTATATTGAAATAATTATGTTTTAAGGTGTGTAACATTAAAAGATATTGAATACAATATTGACTGTTTTGTGGAAATAGCAATAATGAGATTCCTTTCACCTAATCTTACAATAATTGGGTTATTACTATGCAAATGAAGGTATTACTTTAAAAAAGTAAGGAAGCAAGACAGATCCTTGAGGCTGTCCTTTATCTATTCTTAAAGCTGTGCTGTCAGTTCTCCTTAGACTGAAGATCCTTTTCTAAACAATGTGGAGATGTTCGTTTCGCTCCGTGCCCCTGAAATTCCACTATAATGTTTTTTAGCTGCCACAGGTAGCAGATCTGTGGCTGGTGATCTGATATATTTTTTATAGCTCTTTGTGGAACCCAAATGAACAATTGAAGTGTATAATTATTGCCCACTGTCTTTTTTTTTTTAATGAAATGTTGTGAATTTTCCTGGCCAAGATTCTTGCTGGGGCCCTCATCTCTACTTTCCATGCAGCTCTATCATTATTGTGTAGTGTCAGGTGGTACCTAGGCCTCTCAAAAGCCACCAGGTCATTTAGGGCTAGCAGACCTCTTAGGACACCTTTGTGGCTGAGGAAGTGAGTCATTAGTCCTCAGTCATCCTCAAATCAATGGTCTGTCCATTGCTATCACCACGATGTCCATTTAAGCTTCTGTGGCACCCATGAAATGAATAGGAATATTTGGGACAGTTGCCATTTTGGTTCATGACCCAGGTAAATACCTGTGTGTTCAGGGGGGGAATGGTATTTCAAACTATTGATTGCTGAGGCTTTGGGTAAAAGGCGATTATATTTCCTGAGAATGTTGCACGATTTTTACACCCTGCTTGTTATATGAAATGCTCTCTGTATAACCAAAGATACAAAGTTCCATATTAAAAGTTCTCTAGTACTCCCACCTAGGGAAAGCATCACACAAAAGTCTTGGACTGAGCCTTACTGAAATCTCACAATGGACTTTTTGTAATTTTAATGGTCTTCAGTAGTATATACTAGATTAATCAGAACAAGTAGATTTGAGGAAATCATGAAAGAAAAATTTCATTTACCAAGTACTTTTGGTTCCAAGGATTAGGAGGTCAAGAAAATGCAAGCCTTATCAGTTTGTTTCAGAATCAGTTGAGACGTGAGACACTTTATAAAAGGTCATCAACAACCGCTCTTTACCATGTGTTCTTCTGTAGTTCTTAAGGTAGAACTAGGCTCAGAGTGGCTACTGCCCGTTATATTCCTGCCATTCTCTGTTCAGTAGAGAAAACTTAGAATAAATTCATAAAATATAGGTAACATTTTCAAACAATTCACAGTCCTGAAAATATTAATTTTAAATCCTTACATTTTTACAATTCAGCTAATTTGGTTGGCTTCAATAAATCATTGTATGTGGGTAATTTTTATTAGATTCCCCTGAAAAGGCTATTTAGGAAAGATGCAGAATTCTAGCACATCACTTGGGTTAGAATAAGTTATGCTGCTGTTATAAACAACCCTAAAATCTCATTTACAAGATCTGTTATGATTTTAGGTGATTCTGCAGGTCATTTATCTACCATATGCTGGCTTAGCTTTTGAAACTTCAGTTTTATGACACCTTTATATATACCTGCTTGCATGAACTCCCAGGCCAGGGAGGACTGAAGAGTTGAGCACTGCCAATTAAATGCCTTATTCCAGAATGATAAACATCACTTCTCATATTTCTTTGCTAGAACTAATCATATAGTCATTCCTAATGTCATTGGGATGGAAAGTATAGAGGAGAACTAGATATTGATCAATACTGTACACTGATCACATCCAGTATTTATATATTCCACTTTTTGAGAATACCTTTGAAATATGAAATGCCACTCTTGATGTGTGGGTGAAACTTACAGCAAGGAGTGTAATGAATGATTTTCATTAAAAGCAATATACATTTTGCCCCTATTCATTGATGTACCCATTTGTCTAGACTTCCATAGACCTTATTATTCTTGGGTTTGATGGGACAGGTTTTACCTTGACTAAGGTCACTGTGCAGTCAACCTTTGCAGTTAGGATTATAGTGAGCTTTTAAATTGTAGCTGTGACCAAACTGCAATAATGATAAACATTATAGAAGAATGCCCTTTGTCCAGGTTTGATGAGGGTTGGTGGCATAAAATGCAGCTAACAGTTTCTTAGGTTGGAAATGGGGTTATTTGATTTGCAGAAGAAAGAAACATTGGAATCAGTACATTCTTCCTCTCATTCTGATAGGATCTACAAGGAAAAGAGAGAACACTTTAGTATGATGAATGCCCCATTATCTTTTTTTTAATAAGCTTTTTTCTATGTCTGTGAGTCTTTTTTGTTTTATAATTAGATTCATTTGTTTTATTTTTATTTTATTTTATTTTTGGCCGCACCACAGGGCATGTGGAATCTTAGTTCCCCAATCAGGGATCGAACCTGCGCCCTCTGCATTGGAAGCATGGAGTCTTAACCACTGGACTGCCAGGGAATTCTCTGCCCCATCATCTTTGTAAACAAGGCGGAATATTTGGAGCTAATAGGTGTTTGGCAACAATAAACGTTTGTATCTTATTTAACTTTTTGGGGGTAGCAAACAAGAAGAGAACAGGAGTGTGTTTGACCTGAAGGTGGGGAATGTTTTACTACTTAGGTGGGACAGCTTTCTGTCATCCTCAGAAGGTAACCAAGTAATTTCTTTTAAATATCATCGTGAACTCAAGAATTTAAGCATATTTGATGAGCTTGATCAATTGCAATTCTCACCCTTTTTGAAACTCAGATTGTCTCATTTTTGACCAACGGAAACCACTTCGAATTGGCTTCTGAGTACTTTTGACATAACTGTTGTCATCTCTGATAGCTTCCTTGCTATCTGGTGTGTCAAGATGTTCTGCATTTTGTACATATACTGCCCCCCTCTACTTCTCTAAGCAGTCTTGTGTTTTGAGCACTAGGTATGTTCATTTCTACTGATTTGGTCATTATTTATAGGCCTAAACAGACAGTGTTGTTTTATGCACTTAGAATATATGTGAGGTCTATCAGAAGTTTTACTAATATTTTTAGAGAGCCATATTTCAACCATGGAAGAGTATCATCTTCTAGCTACCAATCACAACATATACATTTAAAATGTTTCTGATCTTATTATTTCTTTGGCTTAATACTTTGGGCAGAGTCTTCTTTCACAAGTTTGTATTCATATTTGGCTCTCCTTTGGGTAGTGGTGATCAAATCTGCTACAAGTTACTGTTTCTGCAGCCTCCTATACATAGAGTTCTGCTTTCATTATTTTAGTTTAATTACTTCATCTTGATCACCATTTACCAATATTTATCTGCTGCTGTAATTTCCTCAAAAGTTGTCATATACATTATATTACTTATATATTTCTGTAGTTAAGCATTTAAAATTATTTTTTAAGTGAGGGAGTGAAAAAAATAAGGAAGTAAACATGATCATTTTGCTGAGCTAATATAGCCCATATCATAGTTGGCTTAAACGGTTAATTGTAGTCCTGGAAACTGCAGCCCACAACATTGTTTGGCAATGAAATATAGAAAGTTACAGAGTTTATAACATTCGCTTGTTCAGAAAACCCTTTACGGGCTGGGCCTCATCATAAGGAATTCTTCACTAATATGACCAGGGAATAAAATGCCCCTACTCTTAGCAGCTGTGTAGGAGGAAAGAGGAAGGGTGGAGTTGTAAAATCTAAAGTTTTTGGGTTTATTAGAACCTGGTTATGTATAATTTTCTTGTGCCCTCGTTTGATAAGAATGCCTGGACCAATCTTGGTGACTCTGACAACTAACTACTCCATCTTTTCAGAGGATGGTGTTCTGCCCATCTGAAATGGATCACCTGGATTTGTGCTTTCAGATACATACAGAACCTCCCTTCCTCTTATTTACCTGTCCTGCTTCCACTCTTTCAAGTCTTCTGGAGGCTCTAAGACTAACCAGAGGGCCATGAAATGAGATATATTATTGGATCACAGCCATTTGTGAGTGATGCACAAGTGTCATGGAGTATTTTTAAAGAAATTAGGGTAGTTTTTAAAAAAAAGCCCAACGAAATTTAATAATAAGAAAGATGGTATCTCACATAGACATTAGAGGTAGGGCAGATTATTGGGTTGAATTTGTCCATTGCTTTCAGCATCTTATCTCTGCAATTGCCCGAGCTCTGACCTCCTCTGTACGTCACCTTTATTCTTAAAGCCAATTGCATCTGCAGTTCCAGCTCTGACAACCATAGCGTTTGAGAAAGTGACCATCTCTTTCAGTGGTTCTCTCTTAAAAGTGAGGAAATGTTTTCCCAGAAGCAAATGTCACTTATGTTTCACTGGCCCACGTTGTGTCATATGTCCATTCCTGGGTTCAAACCATGTTTCCAGGGGAATGCCATTCATAGACTAGTATAGGTGTGGGTTCACCAAGCCATCAGTGGAAAGGAGGATGGGATTACCATGATTGCCTTCAATTTGCAGGACCCACTGCAGAAGTTGGGCTCAATCCTTCATACTGCACTGCTCTTACATGCTGAGGAAGGGATATTGAGGAGAAAACCACATTATCTGTTACATTATGCCTTAGGGCTTATTTGTTCATTTGTATGTTCATTTGTTTGGCTGTAGCATGTGAGTAAAATAATGAGCAATTACTGTTGGAGTAAGAAAAAGGAGGGCTTCCCTGGTGGTGCAGTGGTTAAGAATCCGCCTGTCAATTCAGGGGACGTGGGTTCGAGCCCTGGTCTGGGAAGATCCCACATGCTGGGAAGCTACTAAGCCCGTGGGCCACAGCTGCTGAGGCCTGCGAGCCACAACTACTGAAGCCTGTGTGCCTAGAGCCCATGCTCTGCAACAGGAGAAGCCACCGCAGTGAGAGGCCTGCGCGCTGCAGCTAGGAGTGGCCCCCGCTCACTGCAACCAGAGAAAGCCCGTGCACAGCAATGAAGACCCAACACAGCCAAAAATAAAAAAAATAAATGAAATAAATTAAAAAAAAAAAAAAGAAAAGAAAAGAGGAAAAAACCCAATCTGATATAATGTATCCAAAGAGGTGTGATTTGCTGGTAAAAATCTTTCCAAAAATCCCACTGATTTTTATTATTTTTAAAATTTCACTGAGTGTGGATTACATGAGCAACCTAATGTTATCCCTTTGTACCTCTAGACGAGCTCAGTGAAAACCAACTTCTGTGAAGTATGGTTAAACTTGCCCTTAAGAGCTGTCATCTGCACTGAGTTTTTTATTAAGCCATCTTTCCATGGCTTCTCCTCCCAAGCCCTCTGTTATAGGTCAAAGTGTCCTGGGCTCTAGCAACCCATATCCCCCATATTTTTCTAGATCCATGCCTAGAATATTGTCTGTTCTTCCCTCCAACTTTCCAGATCTTTCCTGTTCCTCAAAACTCAGCTCAATACTATGTCTATGAAGCCTTTTGGTGACCAGGCCAGTCTGAGGTTCTTTTTTCTCTTTCCTCTGAATACTTTAAGTATTATTTTCTACTCAGGTCAAATCATCTGCTGTCTTTGAAGTAGTTAGATCACAGCTTCTTTATGGATATGTTTTAATGACTTTGTTTTTTACCCATCATCTGACAAAGTATGTTGCAGATATTGCTCAACAATAGAGTTATTTACTTTGACTGAGTATTCAGAGATGGGTTGAACTGCTTATGACACTAATATCAGAACCAGGAGTTTCATCTTATTCATAGAGGAGGCCTGAATACTGTTTTCACTCTGGACTTTCAGTTTGGGCTAAGAGCTGTAGGATGAAACAAAGTTTACCAGCCTAATCCACAGACTGGTATGTAGTTCTTCTGTCTTTATCCATTCAGTCTTTAATATATCAGCTGAAGGGATAATTTGGGATTACTCTCTGTTTTCAGAATTTAGTATATTCTCAGGATTTTGCTTCTAATCAGGAATAATGTCTTTGTGTTGTAAAAAGTATTAAAATATTATGTGTTATCTTATCCAAACTAGATGTCAGTTATTTTATAGTATACATTTGATCCTTGATGGTACTGTGGCTGGAAAGGAAAACAAGTCCTCTTATGTAGCAATGTGGCCTATTAACAATGAAAAATGTATTTATAGGTTGTTTTTCTTTTAACAGTTCAGAGTCTGTCTATATTGAAGGTATTTGGTCTGTTCACCTACTGAGTTTTCACTGGTAAAAGTATAACTTCACCTTTAGTCCGTGAACATTAGCATAGGGGTTGACCCATTTAACTTTTTCATCTTAAAAATCACAAAGGCTTTTCAAAATTAGCAGAGGGCATTTACACAGCAAACTAGTGGAAAATGTTATGAGCTTTCTTTAGCTGGTTTGGTTTTAGCTGCCACTTTGAAGCTTTTACACTTCTTTCCCTTTCTTACCCCATCTCCAGGAGGTAAACAAAGAAACAATTTGCATCAACTATAGAAATGCCTCTGAGATCACTGCTCTAAGAGTGCTGGGGATTTGGAGTAGAAATCCTGAAAAAGAGAAAAAGGCAAGGGTAAAAGCTCTGTTGACAAGGGAGTTTCATAGGCATGTGGTGAGAGCACAACATTGGACGTGTGAATACAAATTCTGCAAGTTTCCTCTCCTCTTGTGAAAAAAAGTCTAGGCGTGTGGAAGTTCTGTCTGGTTAAAGAGTTAGACACAGTGGCAGCTGTATAGCTTAGTTTTTCTTTCTGATTCAAATACTTCCCTGTTGGAGTGTTTAGCACCTTCAGTTCTTCTTGTCCTGCTCCTCAGCACATGTGGCACCACTGGTTGGGAGGAAGGCTGATGGCTGGCTCTGTACCTGATGCTGAACGGTGCTTTATCATTTGGCCAGTCCGCTGGGCTTGAATGGAAGGGAATTTGAGTTCTCACTTTGGTGCAGACCATTAGCACATTCATCATCTGCTGGCGTCAGGTCAAGGAACACCCAAGTCAGCTCGTGAACCAAGTTTTTCCCTGGAGTAAACATAATACATATATTTGGCTAGGAGTTCAGCTGTTAAAAGATGATTTTTTTTTTCTCGGTGGGATCAGGTATTTGTTCATATTTAGATAGCATCTAAGTGGAAGCAATTTAGACATTTAATCAAAGCAAAAATCTATTCTAAAAAAATAGGAAGACCTCATCATAGATTCACAGATCTGTGTAT
Organism: Aethalodelphis obliquidens; assembly: GCF_003676395.1. Lineage (NCBI taxonomy): Eukaryota > Metazoa > Chordata > Mammalia > Artiodactyla > Delphinidae > Aethalodelphis > Aethalodelphis obliquidens. The sequence continues at coordinate 8,607,325 of NW_020837980.1, forward strand.
TTGTGTGCTCAAGGATAATAATAATACTGGGAGACGTTTCAGAGAAAAGAGATGAGTAGAAATAAAAAAATTTCATGAATTTGAGCCCAAGTAAACGAAACTCTATTATTTAATTATAGTAGCTGACTGTGAATATAAATGGGAGATGTAGAGCAAGAATTTTTTCCAAAGTTTGGATCATAGAAGATTTTATGACTAAAAGAGGAAATCTGTCACTAAGAGCTACAAACTAGAGGTTTGATGTTTCATAAAATAAATTGGGCAGTATAAAAAATATTTGGGAATTGAGGACTGTCCCTTTTGTATATGCTCAAGGATTTTTACATCTAAAGTGAATAAAAACTGCAGAATGTGGGAAATATGTCAGTGTCCTTCAAATTTGACCCTCTGTGATAGCATGGTTAGGTGGGAAAAAACTCACTGATACACAATGGAAAAGGACATGCTAGCTTTTACAATTTCATGTTGAGAACTTCTTGTGGGCCAGTGCCTGCAATAATATCCATGGTTGGGCCATTTATTTGCTACCAGTTGCTACTTTTGGCACGTGGGTACATTTAAACCCCAGAGTCTTGGTTAAATTCCAATGTAGATGAGTGATGATATTCCATCTGCCATGTTCTTTTTTTGCCTTCCTTAAGGAAATGAAGCATAACTGCATTCCCAAGCAGACTGTTCATATACTACAGATAAAAAATTAATATTTTTATTCCTGAATGTGTGGTTCAGTGTCATCAGACCTCAGTTCTAGGCTCAACTCTGTCACTGACTCACTCATGACCATGTGCGAGTTAATTTCATCTCTCTGAAATGAATTTTCTATAAAAGGTGAACAAGAGCCTAGGTAATTGTTAAGCCTACTGAAAATTGTAACAGATTATGAATGGTTGTTAGTCCACATTCTTGATAAATGAAATAAGAGGAAAATTTTGTTCAGACTTCAAAAAGTTTTCAGATTTCTATTCACTTTAATGTATTAGAAAACATTCTCTTAAACATTATCTTTAAAGTTGTCTATCCAAAAAAGTATACATCAAATGACAGAAATATTGGTGTTTCAAATCAGAGTGATGTATTGTTTTCCCCCTGTCTAATTCCAATTCACATATCAGTTATCGTTTTAGTGGAGGTATGAATGTGTATGTAGTTCTAAGTGGGGAAAAACAGGAGCATTTGGGGAGGAAACAGGACAGTATCTCACATAGCTACATTTATTCTGATGTTTAGATTTACCAAATCCCACATTTTTGCAGAAATACTCAGTAGGACATGATTCATGACACCTTTCATTCAAACTGATAATATGATGACACCATCGGACTGTGATAAATTATGTAATTTGATGTCATACCTAAAGCAACCACTAAAAAAGCTGTACAAAGAGACATTACAGATAAATCAAAATTGAATTATAAAAAATGTTGAAGGAAGGAAAGAAAAAGAAAACAGAGAAATGAAAAACAGACAACAAAAAATAAAATTACTCGCTTCAAACCTAACATATGAATAATTACATTAAATGTAAATGGTCTAAATACAGCAATTAAAAGACAGATTGTTAGAGTGTATTAAAAAATAGCACCCAACTACAATGCTGTATCTTTATAAATTCTCTTTGAATATAATGATGTTGGCAGGTTGAAAGTAAAGAATGGATAAAAATGTATCATGCAAACATTAATAAAAAGTAAACAGGGGTTGCTATATTAATATCAGATACAGTAGACTTTGGAGCAAAGAAAATTACTAGTGACAGAGGAGGATATTATATAATGATAAAAGAGTTGCTCCATCAAAAAGACATAGCAATACTAAATGTGTGGACACTAAATTACTGAGTTGCAAAAAATGAAATTTTTGAAAAAAGAAAGACACATTTATAAATATAGTTGAAGACTTCAACACCCCTACCTCATTAATTGATAGAAAATTAGATAGAAAATCAGCAAAAATATAGAAAACCTAACATCAGTAACCAACAGACTCTAATTGGTACTCACAGAACACTCCACCCCACAGCAACAGAACACATATTCTTTTAATGTAACCATGGAACATATAACATGATAGACCATATCCTGGGTCAGAAAGCAAATCTCAACAAATTTGAAAGAATTAAAATCATAAAGAATGTACTCTTTGACTACCATGGAATCAAATTAGAAATCAACAATGGATAACATGTAAATCTCTGAACACTTGGAAATTCAGTAACATACATTATATATATGTATGGGTCACAAAAGAAGTCTCAAGGAACATAAAAAATACATTGAACGGAATGAAAATAAAAAATACAACATAAAAATTTGTGGGTCACAAGTAAAGAAGTGCTCAGAGGCATGTTTGTAGCATTAAATGCATACATTAGAAAAAAGTAAAAGTCTCTAATCAATAATCTTACCTCACACTTCAAGAATCTAGAAAAAGAAGAGCTGAATATACCCAAAGCAAGCAGAAGGAAGGAAATAATGTTAAGAACAAAAGTTAATAAAATTGAAAACAGAAAAATAATCAAGAAAAAAAGCCTAATTATTTGAAAAGAGTGATAAAGTAGACAAACCTCTAGCAAGACTGACAAAGAAAAAACAGATAAGACACAGATTACCAGTGTGAAGAATGAAAAAAAGTGTATCACTGCAGATCCTGCAGGCATTAAAGGGATAATAGGGGATACTAGAAACAATTCTACACACATAAATGACAACTTAGATGAAATGGACCAACTCCTCAAATGACACAAACTTACCACAACTCACTCAATATTAAATAGATAATTTGAATAGCCCTATAACTATTAAGGAAATCGAACAATGTTAACATTTCAAAAAAAAAACCCACTCCACTCCCAGATGGCTTCACTAGAGAATTCTAACAAACATTTAAAGAAGTAACATCAGTTCTACACAATCATTTTCAGGAACCCATTCATTTTATGAAAGTGGTGTTAGCCAGATACCAAAACCTGTTAAAGATAGTACAGAAAAGAAAACTAGAGATAAATATCCCTCATGAACACAGACACAAAGATCCTTAACAAAATATTAGCAAATAGAATTCAGCAATATATAAAATAACATATATTCCATGACCAAGTAGGGTTTATTCCAGGGATCAAGGTTCGTTCAGTACTTGCAAAACTGTTGCACAATTCACCATGTTAACAGGCTAAAGAAGAAATATCATATGATCCTATCAATTCATGCCGAAAAAGCACTTGACAAAATTCGACACCCATTTAGGATAAAAATTCTCAGAAAAATAAGAACAGAGAACTTCCTCAACTTGATATAAAGCATCTGAAAAAAACTGTATAAATTCTGTAACAACATTACTCTTAATGATGAAAGACAATTAGTTCTCTTCAGATCAGGAACAAGGTCAAGAATGTTTGCACTCACCAATTTTATTTAATATCGTGCTAGAATTTCCAGCCAGTACAAAAAGACAAGAGAAGGAAATTAAAAGCATAGAGATCAGAATCGAAGAAATAAAACTGTCCCTATTTGCAGGTGACATGATTGTTTATGTAGAAAATCCCAGGGAACTTAAAAAAAAAACCTTCCAAGATTAATAGGTGAGTTCAGCAAAGTAGTAGGATATAAGATAAATATACAAAAATCAGCTATATTCCTATATAATAACAGTGAACAACTGGACACCAAAGATTAAAACACAATACCATTTATAATCACTCAAAAATTTAAATGCTTAGGTATAAATCTAACAAAACATGTGTAGGACTTGTATGCTGAAAGCCACACAGTACTGATGGAAAATCTAAATAATGGATTGGAAGACTCACCATAACAAACATATCAATTCTCTCTAAACTGATACACAAGTTTAACACAATTTCTATCAAAATTCCAGCAAGATTTTTTTGTAGATATAGACCACATTATTCTAAAAATTTTATAGAAAGGCAAATGAATCAGAATAGTTAGAAGAATTTTTAAATAGAAGAATAAAGTGGGAAGAATTAATACACCCAATTTCAGGATTTATCATATAGCTACCGTAATCAAGACTATGTGATCTTGGCAGAGGGATACAAATATATATCAGTAGAATACAACGGAGAACCCAGAAATTGGCCCACACAGATGTAAACTGATTTTTGACAAAGGTGCAAAACCAATTCAATGGAGGAAACATAGCCTTCTCAACAAATGGCACTGGAGCAGTTGAACATCCATAAACAAAAAAATGAACCTTGACCTAAGTCTTACAACTTATACAAAAATTAACTCAAAGTGTATAGAGAACTTAGATGTAAAATTTAAAAATAAAATTTTTATGAAAAAAATGGAAAATCTTGTTATAAAGCAGAAACTAACACACCATTGTAAAGCAATTATACTCCAATAAAGATGTTAAAAAAAGAAAAAAAGGAAAATCTTCAGGACCCAGGGCCAGGCAAAGCATTGTTAGACTTTATATCAAAAGCATGATTCATAAAATAAAAAATTGATAAATCAGACTTGAGCAAAATTGAAAACTTTTGCTCCATGAAAGACCCTGTTAAGAAGATGAAAAGACAAGCTACAGACTGGGAGAAAATATTTGCAAACTATATATTTGGACTTGTATTAAGGATTGGTATTAAGAGTGTAATCTTTCAAAACTCTAAAATAAAAAATGAAACAATCCAATCAGAAAATAAACAAAAAACATGAAGAAACATTTCATGGGAAAGGATATATACAGATATCATCTAAGCACATGAAAAGATGTTTGACATCATTAACCATTAGAGAAAAGCAGAATGGGCTACAATAAGAAATAGTGACAACACTAAATGCTGTCAAGGATCGCAGAAACTGGCTCACTCATGCATTGCTGATGGGGTTGTAAAATGGTACCACCATTGTGCAAAACAGTTTGACAGGTTTTTAAAGAAAACTTTACGTACAACCACCATAAAACCCAGCAGTTGCTCTCCTGGGCATTTATCTCAGAGAAAGGAAAACTTATGCTCACACAAAAACATGTATACAAATGTTTATAGCAGCTTTACTTATAATAACCTCAAACTAGAAAGAAAGCAGTGCCCTTCAATGAGCGAAGAGTTAAATGATCCAGCCCGTAGAACACTATTCAGCAATATGACTGAACGAACTATTGATACACGCACCAACCTGGATGAATCTCCAGAGAATTGTGTTGCTCATATAATTGTGTTTGTATAATATTCTTGAAATAACAAAACTATAGAATTTGTACATTAGTGGTTTCCAGGGTTTAAGAAGGAGATAGGATGGGAGGGCTATAAAAAGGCAAACTGAGGGACTCTTATGGTGATGGAAATGTTCTGTATCTTAACTATCAATGTCAATATCTTGGTTTTGATATTGTACTATAACTTTGCAAGATGTTACCATTGGGGGAAACAGGGTAAAAGATACAGGGGATTTCTCTGTATTACTTCTGACAAATGCATGAAAATCTACAAGGATGTCAAACTAAAATATTTGATTAAAGAAAACCACAACCTTCTAATGGCTTCTAGTTTAAAATTCAGAGCCTTTCCTTGGCCTTTTCCAACATCATTCATGCCCTACTTGTCTCCCCCTGACGTATCATGCTGCAGCCACAGTGGCCTTTTTGCTGTTCCTGCACATGCTCAGCAGGCTCTCACCACAGGACCTTTGTGCTTGCTATTCCCTTGGCCTGGAAAGTTCCTCCATCTGGCTTACTCTCTTTATCCTCCTCTCTGCTCATAAGTCACCTTATCGGAGAGGATTTTTCCTTGAATAGTCTCTCTAAAGTAGCACCCCTGTCACAATCTATTGCCTTACTTGGATTTCTTTGTCTTCTCTCATTAGAAACAGGTTTGATGCTTTTAAAAATTCCAAGTTTTTGGGATAGGAACCTTAAGTTCCCTACTATGCCTACTCTTTTCTATGTTTTCTTCTGGGATTTGGAGCATTTGATTTTCAAAATCAAACCAAACAAGCTGATTCATTTTATTTTCTTTCCTTCTGCTGATGCTTCTGTAACTTTCTAGATGGAATTTAAGAGTTCTGTGGTAGTGGATGTTGTGTATTCTGTCAGGTTCAGTCTATCACAATCTTCTGGCATTTCCCCAAACAGCTAAGATTTGAGAGTCAACTTCCTCACACCGTGAATCTGCCTCTAAGTGACTTAGCTCTAATTCTCTTCTAGGCTTGTTAATCAGTTCACAGTGTAAAGACACACTTTAAGAGGATCCTTGGAAGTCTTGGACAAGCTTCCCCGCATGTGGCAGGTATGTGTCTACACACTGAGTGTGCAAGAAATGTAACTTGCACACTTCTATAGTTAAATCTATTCTTCTATAGTTAAATCTAAATTATATTTTAACCCTTCATTTAACCATGTGGACTCAATTTGAGGTAGCATCCTAATTCTAGGTAAGGTTTTGAGGGTGAGGGGTGACATATCTGCTCCTAGGCTGTCATCTCTCTATGAGTCATGTTTGTCCTCTCATCCTTTGTCAGTACTTGTGAGCCATTGCTGAGGCACACTTTGGTCCTCCTTCGAGGGTCTTCTCTCCTTCTCTTGGCTTCTTCCAGATACTTCCTGGGCACATGAGGGTGTGCTCCTGCTAAACTGGAAGAAACTCTCTGGGGTGGCATAAAGCTCTTTGCTCCTTGCATGCCACTCTGAAGCACGTGGTCCTTGTTCTTTTGCTTCCGAGGCATGCTATTGTGGGAGGTCCTTGGCAAATCTGGTCAGGTCCATCTACCCGGACATATCACTCGGTCATTTCCAAGGTCCAGACTCCATCCAAGAAAGAAAATCCTTTCCACCCTCCATTATCTCCCACCAACATATTTGGGATTTCTCTCTGTAACAGTACTTCGAACAAGCACAACTTAGGAAATCGTTTACTTTTTTTCTTGTTGTTTCTTTAAAATGAACTGGGGAAGGGGGGTGGGTATTCCCATGCCTCTGGATGAAATTTAGGTCTTACGTAGGCTCCATACCTAATAGGGATTACCCTTAGATTAAAAAAAATTTCTATCCACACTTTAAATCACAGACATTCAGAAATTAGAATGTCCAATCTCAGACCATAATTGTGGCTTCAAAGTGCATGTAATATCAAACCATCTCTCCTCCTCTCTCTGAGGCCCATTTTGTGGGTTGGGCTATTGCAGTGGGAGAGGGTGTGCTGTTTTCTTTCTCTCTCTGTCACCTCCGCCCCCATTTGCTAGCTGCTATTGCTAAACCCTTAGGGGTTGGAACATGGGAAGGAAAGGGAAGAGTGGCTTAGGGTTGTTTCTTACATGCACTGGTACTATGTTAAGCTGGCTTCAGCTTTCTGGGCCTGGCAGATGTTTAAAACTGATAGTCACTTGGCCACTTTGGGGGGACTTTGGTTGCTTCCCTTGCTGGACCCATTTGTCTTCAACTCTCCTGACTTGGACAAGGCTTCTCCTTCAGCTGTCCACTTCCCACACAGCTCCTAGTTTTCAGCTAATCCATCCCACAGGAACTCCTATTTAGTGTATCAGGAACACTTCGCGATGGTCATCTTGGGCTTCAGTCTGGCTCTCTCATCCCTGGCCCACACCAGCTTCATGAAAACATGCATCTCATGAACCTCCAAGGGCAGGAGGGGTTGAGGGTACTTCTAAAATTCCAGAGCTGCTCCTAGCCTGACCCTCTTGTCCTCCCGATTTCCAAGGTGGGAGCCAGTCTGCAGTCCATTGGGTTTCCCAAAGTCCAGCCTGTCTAAATTATTCCTTTGAAGCCTCTCTAAAGATTTGAGAGAGAAAATAGTCCCTTCCATCCCTCTTGCTTGGGGTGAGGTGGGACTTGCCATAGGGCAGCAGCTCAATCCAAGAACCATTTCACAACGCTTTTCCTCTCCTCTATCCTTTTGATCCTTTACATTCTCTGGTTGGCTTTTAGAACCATCCAACCAGTTCTTATGGTTTTGTTTTTTTTTAATCTGGATTTTGATCTAGCCCTTTACTTTGGGATTTCATGCCTGTTCAATGAAGGTGCCTCAGTGGAATCTTGCAGTCTAATATCTGGTCATTCTAGCCCCACTAGGAAGAGTTAGGGTGGTGGGGAGAGGGTAAAGTTTCAGCCACCCACCCCCAGCTTGGCTTCTAGATGCACTAATGTCCGTACATGCCTTGGCTACCTTATTCTCCACTCAGAGGTGTCTAGATCTGCTCTTAGCTTAGTAAGTAAATAGGAGGATCTCTTCTAAGTCTCTTTCCAATGCATGAGAATCATTCTAATTTCTCAGAGCGTCTTAGGCTTTTGAAACTCGAAAACCAATAATTGACATTCTTCCTTCCCCCATGCTTCCCTGCTCTGCCAACAATTTTCTTATGAAAATTGAGTGTAGAGTATAGCAACTTGGCTGACTGAATGGAGAAAGAAGCAAGATTCAAGGAAATGAAATAAAATACTTCAAATATTATACCCTATATGATAAAAAATATTGCCTGCCCTCTTTTGAGTATCTATGATGTGATTTTTAACCCTTAGAATGGCGCTGCATCCTTTATATTAAGGATTTGACATTTGAGGAAACCAGGTGTATTAGTTTGCTAGGGCTGCCGTAACGAAGTACTACAAATGGGGTGGCTTAAACAATAGAAATGTATTGTCTCACAGTTCCGTAGGATAGGAGTCTGAAGTCAAGGTATTGGCAGGGTTGGTTCTTTCTGAGGGCTGTGAAGGAAGGATCTGCTCTGGGCCCCTCTCCTTGGCTTGTGGATGGCATCTTCTCCGTGTCTCTTCACACTGTCTTTCCTCTCTGAGTGTCTGCTCTATGTTCAAGTTTCCCTTTTTTCTAAGAACACCAGTTCTATAGGAATAGGGCCCACACTAATGACCTCATCTTAACATAACTAATTATATCTGCAATGACCCTATTTTTAAATGTTACACTCTGAGATACTGGGAGTTAGGACTTCAACATGTGAATTTGGGGATGGGACACAATTCAACCCATAACACCAGGGTTCAAAGAGGCTCAATAACTTGAACGTCACACAGACCTTGAAATGCCATTGTGGGGACTCCACACAATGATGGTGTGATTTTAAAGTTACGTTCTTTCTGCTGGACTGCACTTCATCTCAGGTGACTCTTGCATGCAGCCCTGTGCAATGAAGAGAATGCTGTTATTCCTTTAAACAACCAAACCAGACTGGCTGGGGCATGGATCCACACAGCAAAGGAGTTCAGACTTAGACATAGATCATACTATCACGAGAACTCAGAATAACGTCTTAACACAAAGGAGGAACAGGAACATGTTTGTGGAGAGGTTCAGTCTAATACCATCATACCATAGGCTAGAAAATGAAGTTATACCTGAACTAGGGGTATAGATTATGAAGAATTCAACTGGCTCTGAAACTACTAAAGTGGTGTCAGTGTGAGTTCGGTGATGTTATTCCTATGGCCTGTGGTTTGCATTTTTGGTGTTCTTGACCTGTATTCATATCTCAGTATGCTGTGTGTACATGGTCTACCCTACGTAGAGCATATTTAAACAATGTGTAATAAAACAAAATATTTAAAGAATGCAAAGGAAAAAGAATAAAATGTTTGCTATAAAGTTCCTGCAGGCATTTACTGGATAGTGATAATGGTAGTTTTACCAAAAAAAGGCTAAAATACGTTCAGCTTCAATGAGGATTATATTTAGGCGAATTATCAGATTATTTTGGATATTTTCTTCATAAAAGCAATTCTTTAGTGCATCCTATGTGGAAGATAGAAATTGTAATAGTGATTTGGAAACGTGGCTTCATGCATATGAACATGATTTGAGTCTTGCAGTATTTAGCACTGTTCTATTCCAGATGGCAAAACATTTTTATTATTCCTTTCAGTTAGTGCATGAAATATATACCTATGGAAATAAGTCCATCATAAGCTTTTCCTTGCCAAAACTCTAATAGATGCTCACTTACTGAGAAATATGTGTACTGAGAAATATTTAAGAAAAATACACTTTAATGAAGCTGCACTAATGATATTTATTTAGCTAATTGTGTACAGGAATCTAAACATGATTTCAAGTAAAGTAGACTGTTGGCCATGTAAATAAACCTGGCACAGGTATGCAGAATTTTAAGAGAATTAGATAGCAGATCTAATGAAAATTAGAGTAAGCCTCAAAGAAATATTTTATTATAAATTAGATTTCCCATTATAAAACAAATACAGCCACACAGCAAAAATATTTTAAAATAAGGGTAAAAAATTACTAACAATACCAATGACCAAAAGCAATAACAGTAATCTTTTGGTATATTTACTTCTCTTCCTTTTTCATTCATTTGTTCAGCTAAGGATTACTGAGCACTTAATGCAGGCACTTGGGAGATAAAGATGGCTAGGACAAGGTTTCTGCCTTGAAGGAGATTTTAATTTATCAGGGGAAACACACCACGGATGAGTCCTTATAATAGGTCATAAGTATAATACTGGAGGAGAGTGTGCCAAAGAACTTGCTATCAACTCTATTGTCAGGTCCGGGAAGACTTTAACATGTAAGTTGGGACAGAAACATTAGAAGAAATCTGTTAGCCAGAAAAGAGAAGAAAATACACTTCAGTTAGAGGAAAGAACATCTGAAATAACATCAGAAGGAAGTGTAAATATTGCAGCACGTCTGGAACCACAGAAAATGAGGTTGGGGAAGTAGGTGGAGGTGATATCATGGAAGGATTTGTACCAATTATACTACTGGCAAGAAAGATTTTCAAGTAGGGAAGGGATATGTTTAGAATTTCATTTTAGAAAAATTGTTTATCAGCAATATGATTGGATGGACAGCTTAAAAACTGCGACGCTCAGGAGCTAAGGGTTTGGTAAGGAGTGAGATATACCAAGAAGCTGAAATAAAGCCTAAATAAAAACCACTTGGCTTGCATGGGCCTCTAGCAATATTTTGGGGGAGACTGTAAAACGTGTTCTTGTGGTCCTGTGTTTTTATAAAATTTGCCAAGAGTATGAGTTTTTAACTTCAGTTTGTTAGGAGTGCTTCCTCTTTCTATAATATTTCCTACCCCTCTGTTATGCTTCTCTTCATGTTGGGTAGCATTGGTAACACACATTTTGTATCCACAATTTTACCTTGTTTTTCTTTAAAGAGCCCCCAAATTGTATAAGCCTAGGCCTCACTTTTCAGATCTAGTCCCAAGATGATATTGAAGGAATCCAGAAGAGGGATGACAGATTCTTAAACCAAGATTGTAGCTGTAGAGATGAAGTAGAAAAAGATGTGGAGGACTAAGGGGGAGAAATTATTGGCTCTGTTGGTGTGAGGGAAAGGATGGTGCCAAGATTTCTCCCTTCTATAACTTGATGAATAGTAAGGCTGTTAACAGAAAAAAAAATGCTAGAGTCAGGTCACTGTTGAAAGTAACAGTTTATTGAACATCTTTATGTGTATGTATGTTTTCACATTTTTGGATTTACAAAAGTTGATTTACTATATCAAAGTGTGTAAGTATTTTAATGCATTTTGTTATCTGTTACCAAATTGCTTTCCAGATAGACTGTGCCATTTAACACTGCTGTAGTTAGTGTAGACATGGGTTTTCTTGTCTACACTTCCACTAGCATTGAACATTATAGTTTTAATTTTTTTAAACTAAATTATTGGGTAAAATCAGTACCTCCTTTTCATTTTTCTATAAGGTGAGATAAATGTGATCTGTTACTGTGAGCTCTCCATAGGAATCTGTTTTTCAGGGGTAGTGATTATGGTTTTTTCCTGGTAGTGATTTAGGAAGCATTAGGAGGTAGTCATGAGTCTTTTATGAGAGCAGTCATTACTATACACTCTAAATGCGTGCATACATATCTATATTATAAAAACTAGAAATATATGAGGCTAAAACAATTTTGTAGATTAGATTGTTTTAGACCAGGTGTCAGCAAACTTTTTCTTATAAGGACCAGATAGTAAATATTTTAGGCTTTGTAGGCTAGTAGGCGAAATGGAGGATATTATGTAAGTACCTCAAGAGAGGAAAAAATTTCCACAAAATTTTTATTGACATAGTTCAAAATATAATAGTAATAATTGAGGAAATTTTTTTTTGAGGAAATTTTTAATAATAGAAGTCTTATAATGAGAAATAATTGAATTCTTTTTTGGGAGGGGAGACATTTCACTTAATTGTAGTTTAGTGTTAATGTTCTCTATCATCATACTGATTATAAATGTTCATTCATTAAACCATTCTTATTTCATAGGTAGTGAGCTGGATCACAGGCCATACTCCTGGTTTAGACAATGACATTTATGTCATTTTCCTGTTAAAATATTTGGTTTGATAATAAGTTTCATTTCTGTTGCATACTTTATTTGAACCTCTGGCAATCTACAGCTTGCAAAACACTCATCAAAATGCATGTGTGTGTGTGTGTGTGTTACATGTATGTGATGTGGGCCATTTTATTCTTTGTAGCCAATGCAATTTAGGATATATTTGGGGTAGCAATACTATTACAATGAAGCATTTTGTCTGTTTAGATTAAGAGACCAGAGAAGTGAAACAGGAAACTAGACTTGGCAGGTACAAATTTGGTCTGTTGGTATATGTATTGGAATGATTTTGAATGTTCCCTGTTGTTGACTTTGAGTTGACTATAATTGGTTCTGTGCATTAACGTCTACTTCTAACCATTGAGGGTTTGTGCTGTGGCTTCAGCTTTGCTCTTGCTCAGCTACTTTCTAAAAGGTCTTATTTCTTCTTCTACCTCCCTCAGAAACTTGATGTCTTGAAATATTTTTTTATAATTCACATTTCATTTGCTAAGAATTCTTGTGGCAGCACCACCCAGTTCCTATGGTTTCAAGAAAGTAAAGGAGGAGGAAGGAAGAAAAGAAACAAAATAGAAAGACATGAAAATTTAAAAAGCTAATAAGCAGATCCTTTCGCCCACTTTAGAGATTGGGATATCCACCTCCAAAGTTTCAACTGGAATTTGATTCCTAAATCTAAGACCAATTTTCCCTTAAACTCTTAATGAGAAGTTTGAGGAGTCAGTAAAAACTTCGGTAAGTTTAGTTACTTTCACAAATATGCTGAGTTATGGATTGGATTTAAGAACTGACAGTTGGACTCCAAGTTTATGTTTTATCTTTTTAGTCAATATGAGTGCACAGAATTAGTATCTTTCTAATGCATATTCAAAGATAATTCAAATGGATGAACTCAATATGAAAACCTCATATAAAAAATATAGAAAACTTTTCTTACATTATGAGTGCATAGACTATTTTGATTTAATATTTTGTTTAGTGGAGAAATATGCTGTACCTATTTATACAACACACACAAGCTTTGTGTAATTTTTAGAGATAATGTATTATTAGATTACAATTTGTATGTTTCTGAGAGTCAGCACAGGAGAAAATTCCATCAAAATTAAATTTTGGAATTACTTTCTTCTCTTATTTATTTCCATAGGCTCTTTGGAAAACAAGGTTCCAAATGTGTATTTCCACAGTCTTCCTGCCAGTGGCTACCTCAGCACGCTCTTCTCAACAATTATCTTGTATTTTAGCTGCTGAAATATGTGACAGTTTAAACATTTTTGTTTAATTCCACATTTTCTGTATACTTTAGCTGCAGAAGGGCTTTGATTTTTTAGAAGATGGTTGCTAACAGTTTTATAATTCCAAAAACAAAATTTGCTCCAAACATTCTTTTGTATGGTTTCTGAATTCTTCAATTATTGTTAATTACCAATTGTACTCACTGTGTCTTAAAATAAGATCCTTTTAATAGATATTTATAATCACAATTATTGACAAACATCTGATATTTACTATTTAAAAAACATTTGTTCCACCAGAAAAGAAGTAAATTATTTCACCAGAGGCAAAACTAAGCTTCAGGGTCCTTCACTCCTATGAGTTCTTTCCCAAGTTCAGAGACCCTGTAGGCAATGTGTTCAAATAATCATATATTTTGTAAAATTTGCAATCTAAGCTATTTTAACTGCAATCATTTATGACCAGTGCCTTCACTGTAACCTCCCTCCATTCCTTTTCTGTTTTGCAGTGGCATTGGAGAGGTCATGACTTTGTTTTGGTGGAGGTGGTGGGGAGTCACGCTGGGGATACAGTGATTTTAAATTAAGTGGGATATAGGTATGTTCTTTGCAAACTTCCACGTGTAGTGGTGGAGCTATTGATGATGTTCCACTTTGCCAATTTACTAGAGCCTTGTGACAGGTGAGGAACCGGAGGCCGTATTGTCCTGTGGACACGTCCCTGCAGTGCTGATACCTAATGAAACTAGTTTTGAAACATACAGAGCCAGAAGCTACTCTGTGGAAAACTTTCTTGTTATTAGATGTATAATGTTATAAATAGAGGCTATGGTTTGTATGAGTGCCCAGTCACAATAGAGGTTCTCTCCTGTTAGGAATTTAATGACTAATGCAGTTCATGCTATTATTAATGCATCATGTAATTTTTTCTTTTTTGATGAATATTACATAAATAGAATTTCTCAAATATCTGTGTGTTTAGGGCAGAAACTTGTAGCAGTAATGCAGGCAGCAAGTATCTTGTGTTGTGCAGTTGCATGTTTTCTGAATCCCAATTGTGAATAGTTAAAAAAACAATTTGAGTAAACATACTAGATAAAAGAATGGATTATCTTTCCATTTTCTCTATAGAAAGTGATATTTACAAAGAGGCAGTCAGAGTATGTAGCCAACAACTGTAGGGGAAAAGCATTAGAGAGGTGTGGTTGGGGAGCTAGTTAAGATGAATATTATGTTTTTTTCCCAGATTTTGTGATGTTTGTGATATTTCTCAGCATATTAAAGTGATAATTTGTTGGGATTTTTCCACTGTAAATAAATATTCACTTTCATGTTAAATTAAACATTTTAATTTGTATTCTCTTCTGAAATTGTATAAGCTCTCAGTCCCCACAAAACCTGGATCCACAGAAGAGTTATTAAATATTTAGATACCATGAAGTTAAGGGTTACTTTTAGCCCGGCATAGAGCCTACTATGTATTTGTCACTCACTGTGTTTTTGGAGTTGAATGGGTCTCCATAATAACAATTAGTTATTTTTGTTCAGTGATGTTCAGTGATGCTTTATATGGACATTAAGTAATATCTATAATATTGTAGCTATATAAGTTGTAGCAAAGTTGTTGTAAGTTGTAGCAAAGAAGAGTTTCTACCTTCTCAGGATCTTGAAGTGATGAAATCATTCATCTATAGAGCATTTTTTTTATGGGTGAGAAACTTAACCAGGAATTTGATGTATGAAAATAATATTTACTTTATCATTTCCTGCAACCACCTTTTCTGGTGTAAGTTGTCAAAAAGAAAAAGGAAGGATGGAGGTGGGGGAGAGAAAGAGAGCGAGAGAGATGGGGAGAGAGAGAAGGAAAGAGAAAACCGACTTTTTGGTGGGATTGGATTATATTGTCATGGTAGGAGAGTCTCTGAACAGGTGCTTCAAATTCCAAAATATGGCCAGAACACAATTAGCACTCCCAGGAAAGTAGCAAAGTACTATGAAGGCTCTCTATACCTAAGTGCTTCCAAATAGTAAGTTTCAAACAATAATTTACGTAGCTAGTGCATTGTTTTGGGACAGTGGTGTCTACCTGTGTTTTCAACAGCTCCTTGTGTCAGGGCAGTAGTTAACATGTTTCAAGGAGTTAAGCCCAACCTCTTCCTTTGGTAAACACATTAATTACATTTTAAAAGTTTAGCTGACTCACAGAAACCCGGTGTCCTACGTATCTTTGTGTTCACCCATCTTCCAGCTGTACCTGAAGATTGAGGCAGACTCTGCGCACACCTTGAAAGCATCCATTTTGAGCACACAAATGGACAGGAGTTCACAGAGGTGCATCCAGGGATGACTGTGCCTACATTGTTCACCTGATTACTTCTAGGTGTGTTGATGGATGACTTAAAAAGTGTTAGCCGGAGGATGCGTGAGCGAGCGGGGGCCGCTGCGTGCCGGCACCAACATGGTTAACTAGACTTGCCACCATGAACAATGGAAACCAGGCAGCTCTAAATGAAATGAACTGAATATTTCATTCGGCCACTCAGCCGCCTGCTCCAATTGCCTCCTTTACTAAAATAAGAGCTTAATCTAAAGTGACAACAACATCAGTTTCTGTGTGCTCCAGTCACACTGAACATGACTTCCTTAACATAAACACTATTTACATGGACCGTCTGGATGTAGCAGGGAATCAGGAGCGTGCCCAGCTAAGACACAGGGTACAATGAAGGACGAGAAGCAGGCAGCTGAGAATTAACATCAGCAAATGAAAGCCTGACCCTCAGAGGGCATGTCCCTGATACGTTTTAAAATGAGAGAGCATTGCACCAGTAACCTTAGCCTTTGTAAAGACTATGCCATTTAAAATAAAATAGCACCTTTTCAGTTTAGACACTTAACCAAATGCATTATGTCTGACCCATTTTCCAACTTAGGTGACACGAGAGGATGGATCCCTTGCTGCAATTACGAGAATCTTCCAAACAATTGCAGTCAGTAACCTCCCTCCCCAGACTCCTTCTCATAGCAGCCTGTACTTCTTTGAGATAAAGAGGGCATTTCGTTCAGTGAGGGCAGGCCAGACCCAGAAGGCAGGGGAGTGGGAGAGAAGATGTGACCTTTGAACTGAAAGTTTGATGTCAGTGCTAACGGTACCCAGGAAATCCCTGTTTGAAAGTGGTTTTCAGCTTGAGAGTTCTGGAAGATTAGAAGCAGGAGTGTGACAAGGTACCAGCAGAGATGACAAGGTACCAGCCCTGCTTTTGTCAGGGTCCACAAAATAACACAAGTTACTTCTTTCCAGCACCCTGGAATAGGTAATGAAAGAGATAGCAGTCCTGAATACGCATTATTGATGGTTTATTTCCATAAGGAGGATGCTATAGTATTATTTCACCATGCTAGCCATCCTCTGGGAATTTTAAGGGTCACAAAATGTAGAAATATTTAACATAATTCCTATTAGAATTACTGACAGTTAGTGGAGTTCAGTGGTTTTCCCACCAGCTTCATAGATAAGGAAAGTCAGGCACAGAGGACTTGTCGTACACCTGAAGTCACGCAGGAAATCAGAGAGCAAAAGGGAAATAATTTTTTTTTTTTTTGCCAATTATTTCTACTTTCTTTAAGTCACCATTAATACTCTTGTTTCTAAAATGGCTCTTCTCTTAAAATTTCCTTTGATTAAGCCTTGTAGAAGGCTGATACTAGATACTGATTGGTGGCTTCTGGGTTCCAAAGACCTGAGGCTGCTGACAGAATAGTAGCTCTTTTTTAAAAAGAGTCTAGTTCTGTGTTTTCTGTTCTCATCCTCCAGCCTCTGTGCCTGAGTGAATACCCCTGCAGTCCCCACCCCTGTGGTGGTACATTTTAGATAAAGCTCTTATTCACTGAAGAAGAAAGGGCCTGATCATTTAAAACAAGTTTCTCTTTAAGGAAAGGTATAGTGAGTAACAGGAAGAAAAATGGGAGAATCGTCAATATCTAGCTGGCCTTAGTAGAACACTCATTAATCAATAGGCATTTATTGAGAATCTGTGAGGTCATCAAGCTTTATTTTAGGGGAGAGAAAATTATCTCTGGCCTCTGCAAGCCCACCATCTAGTGAAAACGTTTGTCATAATTTGGGAAAAAAAAATACTTTAGACTTCTGTAGAAAGCCAGTAAGAATATTGTGGTTGCAAAAAAATAAAAATACCTTTTTTGTTGTTTGCCGTAACGCACATCTACTGTGTTTTCATCTTCATTTTTAACTTCAGGGAAATGTGAACAAGAGGACACCCTTTTGCTCACACCTTAATGAGCACTGATCAGCTCTTTCAGGTACTTACCATTCCAGATGTGTCCCCAAAAGAATTGCACGTGTGTTCTCACAGTCTGATGGGGATACTGCCATTTGTACAAATATTAGTTGTACAGCTTGGTGAGTGCCTTAATAAGGTAGGTACCTGATGCTTGAGAGCAGAGGAGAGGTGGGAATAACCACACCTGCTCTGGGAGACCTCTTAAAATGACAAGGACCTTGACATCTCTCCCCAGTAGTTGCCACTTCTTCAGCTTGGTCTGGACAGTCAACAGATGTCAGCCAGGAATGGCAACGCCAGTGGGAGTGGCGTTCCTGCACAAATAAGGCTTGGGAAGCAGCCCAAGCCCAAGATGATTGAAATCAATAGAATTTGCTGAAGGCGAGTGGGAAGCTCATCTGTACCTAGCACTTCTCTGTCTTGTGTCTTGGCTTGTCTCAGCTGCGGTAAGGGTCTTGATGACTTTCTCTGTTTCTTTCTCGGGTGAGTATAGACTTGCCTTCTCTTGCGATGTCTTTACCCTTTGTTGCCACTTGGTACAAACGGGCATGATTCACCAGAGAGAGATGCAGGGTTTCTATTGTTGTAAGTGTTAAAACACACTTTGAAGAATTTCAGGGCCCTCATGAGAAAATGCTTGAAATAGACTCAGGCAGTATGCTGTGTCTTCCATTTTCTTCCAGTCACCTTTCCTCTAATTAATTAATGGTGGTCAGAGTCTCAGTTCTGAAATACTATTGTGTTTCATTAACTAAACCACTCATAGTTTTATGTTTTCCTAATGCAGGATGTTTTAAGAATATTTTGGACCTAGAGACTGTCATACAGAGCGAAGTAAGTCAGAAAGAGAAAGACAGATATCGTATATTAACACATATATGTGGAACCTAGAAAAATGGTACAGGTGAACTGGTTTGCAAGGCAGTAATAGAGACACAGATGTAGAGAACAAACGTATGGACACCAGGTGGGGAAAGGGGGGCGGGGGATGAGTTGGGAGATTGGGATTGACATATATACACTAATATGTATAAAATAGATAACTAATAAGAACCTGCTGTATAAAAATAAATAAATAAAACAAAATTTTTAAAAAAGTTATTTAGGAAAAAAAAAGAATATTTTGCCATCCTTAACTTCATGTAAGTACCTGGAAACCATTGCCTGTAAACTTAATCATAAAAGCCCTTTCTTTCCTCCTTTGCTATTTTCATTTGAAACTTTTAGGGAAAGATGTATTTGTTATATTGTATATGTTGTATTTGGTCCTATCTCTTCTTTCTTCTTTGAAGATGAGAGAAAAAATTCCTCTTATGCTACAATAGAAAATAGAATTGTATCATAATTTTATGAAGAATAGAAGAGTTTTGCCATTTTAAAATATAATTTCCACACTGAATACTAGTTTTCGTGAAAAAGATCATGTTTTAAAACATAATCCAGATATAAGATTATGTATCTCACAAGTTTCTGTTTAATCACTAATGTCTTTATTGGAAGTTTTACAGTTACTTACTAGCACAAGCATGAACTTTTCACATGTCATCATGCAAACAGTTATTGGGGGAGGGACAGGGGCTAGTGGTAGACTCAGTAGGGGACTCCCACGCTGTTTATCTTCCAAGCCCTTACAACACCGTTTCCTATAATATTGGTTGTCATTCTGTTATCTTTGACCCTGCTTGGCCTATAAATGTGTCCCATGAGCAAGACCACAACCCAAAAAGTCAGCATCGTGATTTTGCAGCAGCTGTTGCCGCAGAAGGTAAATGCCGTGCAGATATTGATGAGTTTGCTAATTTGTTTAGTAGACGGAATTTAGAATGGGGAACAGGATTTGTCTGCTAGCTGTCATCATCCATCAGCCCCAGGCAGTGGGTTTGCATTTTGCCAGCTACTAATTTTGCTTTATTTTTCCTTAGCTTCAATCTACTTTATTCATTTATTATAATTGGGAGAGTGGTGGCTGAGATAGGGAAAAAAATACTCACGGCCCACGTTCGAGATTGAAGGCTCTCATTGCTGCGGTTCCCTGATCTCAGCAGATTCAGACTGGACCTGTTGGTCTTTTGATTGATGGAGGTGGTGAATGAAGACCATGCTGTCTTGTGGGGTTCCTGTAGCCCATGTGACTGGAAGACTTGCCAAAGCTGCCCTCAGCCCTGCGTGTTTCTCCTGGTTTCCAGAATTTATATTGTTACACCCGTTCCTTGGGGGTTCTCATTCAATTTACGTAAAAAATTTGTTTTGAGTGCTCACTATGTGTTGGTTATTATTATAGATGGCCAAGTACATATTGTTGAACAAAACAGTAAAAGCCATGCTCTGAAAGTGCTTAGGTTCTAGGCGTGAAGATAGAAATAAACAAATAAATGTACAATACTTCGAGAAAGTGATAAACTGAATGAAGGAAATACAGTAGAGTAAGGAGTAGGGCTGGAAGTGCTATTTTATTTTATTTTATTAAATTTTCATTGGCGTATAGTTGAGGTACAATGTTGTGTTAGTTTCAGGTGTACAGCAAAGTGAATCAGTTATACATATACATATATCCACTCTTTTTTTAGATTCTTTTCCCATATAGGCCATTACAGAGTATTGAGTGGAGTTCCCTGTGCTATATAGTAGGTTCTTATTACTTATCTATTTTATATGTAGTGGTGGATATATGTCAATCCCAATCTCCCAATTTATCCCTCCCCCCCGTCTTATTCCCTGGTAACCATAGGTTTGTTTTCTACATCTGTGACTCTACTTCTGTTTTGTAAATAAGTTCATTTGTACCCTTCTTTTAGATTCCACATATAAACGATATCATATGATATTTGTCTTTCTCTGCCTGACTTATTTCACTCAGTATGACAATCTCTTGGCCCATCCATGTTGCTGCAAATGGCATTATTTCATTTTCTTTTATGGCTGAGTAGTATTCCATTGTATATATGTCCAGCATCTTCTTCTTTTTTTTTTTTCCAGCATCTTCTTTATCCATTCCTCTGTTGTTAAACATTTAGGTTGTGGAGTGCTATTTTAGATAGTGAGGACAGGGGAAGTTCTCTGAGGAGATGATACCTGAGACCTGAGGGATGACAAGTCATGTGAAGACCTATGGGGAGACTTTAGGGAGAGGAGATGGCAAAGGGAAGAACCCAGCAGAAACACTGGACTTGTTAAGTTCTGGGAACAGCAAGAAAGCCACTGTAGTTAAAGCAGGTGGTGGGTGATGAGGGTGGGAGAGAGCATTAGGGAGATGAAACTGGAAAGGAAGGCAAGGTCAGATCCTTTGGATTTTATTCTAAATGTGATGAGAAGCTGGTTGTAAGTGAGGGAGTGACTTGGTCAGATGCACATTTTTAAAAACTTACTTTGGCTACCGTGTGCAGAGTCAACTGTAGGGTCACAAAGAAGGAAGCAGAGAGATCAGTGGGGAGACCACCATAGTAGTTCAGTTAGAGGTGATTCTGGCTTGTACCAGAGAGACAGTGGTGGAGTTAGTGAGAAGTAACCAAGTGGTATAGATTTCATGTATTTTGAGTATCTCTGGCGGATAGTTTGGATGTGGGGGGCTGGGGATGCAGAAGGGAGAACAGTCAAGGGTGATACATATTTTGATGTTTTGATTTCAAGTATTGAACGGTCAGAGCGCCCATAATTAACTCATAGCTATTGAGGAAGGAGGTGGTAGACATTATTTTTGAAAACCCATTGTTGGTAAAATTTGAAAACATGTGGAAGACAAGAAGTGTCAGAAGACTCAAGAGGGGTAAATGTTACCCTGAATTTAAAGTGGAAGAAAAGTTTATATCTTTTAAGCGTTATATTTTAAGGATTTCAGTAAAATCCTAGATTGCATTACAATGTCAGTTGTTTCTGAGCACTTAGAAGGAAAACAGTGTTCACAAGAAGCCAGTATGGGTTCTCTAAGAGCCAATCATGTAAAATTAACTTAATGCTTCTCAATAGAGCTACCCTATTATCAGTTATCATCTTTTATAAAATGTAGTTTCATAATATGTTATAGAATTTTGAGAAGTTAGGAAGGAAATTGGTTTGGTTGACAGTTTGGTAATATGGATTAATATTGAAGAACCATATGTATAGGGTATAGATTAGTATATGTTATCAATCTAGAGAGATGTCTGTAGTCAGGTACCACTCATTCTATTCACTGGCTTATCCTCTTTGTTATTTTTATTAAGAACTTTGATGAAGTAAGAAAGAGAGGAAACTAACACTTTGATTGCCTTTTTTTGGCAAAGACATATTTGGCACTTTAACCCATTTTATCTCATTTGGTGCTCAGGACCAAGTGACTCAGAAGTCAGTGATAGGCTCAGTGTTGGCCAAAACTTAAAGAGATGAAATTTAATAGTGTTAAAGTAATTCTCCATGTAATTTTTAAATCAATCAGTCAATTACAACTGTGGGATATCTGAATTGATAGTCCATTGTCAAGATATTCCGGTTGATTTTATGTTCCATGTAAGCCAGCAGTAGGACATAGCTGCTGAAACAAGATATAATGATGTCTTTAACAACATTGATAGAAGAAATATAATGTCCATAACCAATGAGATAATCACATGGTACAATGTATACTGGTCAGTTCACACATGTCACTTATGGGTAAAATCATTTGAAGGACGTTGATAATTTAATGTCTAAAGCTGGTAAATTAGGGGGATAAATAATCTGGAAACTAATAGTTCATATAAAGAGGAGTTGTTTAGCCTGAAAAAAAAAAACTTGGAAAGGATTCAGAACAATCTTCAAAAATATGGAAAAGGATTAGCCTTTGTGTCATCCAGGGTCTGTCAGGAAACAGATGGTGGACTTAAATGAAATGACTGGAGGAGAATTTAATAAAGGTAGTCCTTATAAGGATATAAAACAGGGTATAAGGACTTCCCTGGTGGTGCATTGGTTCAGAATCTGCCTGCCAATGCAGGGGACATGAGTTTGATCCCTGGTCCGGGAAGATCCCACATGCTGCGGAGCAATTAAGCCTATGCACCACAACTACTGAGCCTGTGCTCTAGAGCCCACGAACCACAACTACTGAACCCGCATGCCACAACTACTGAAGCCCTCGCACCTAGAGCCTGTGCTCCGCAACAGGAGAAGCCACCACAATGAGAAGCCCGCTCACTGCAACGAAGAGTAGCCCCTGCTTGCCACAATTGTAGAAAGCCCGTGCGCAGCAATGAAGACCCAACGCAGCCAAAAATAAATAAATAAGTAGATAAATTTATTTAAAAAGAAGGAAAAAAACCAGGGTTTTAAAAAAACCCAAACCACAATAAGATACCACTTCACATGCACCAGGACGGCTACTATGAAAAATACAGATAATAACAAGGGTTGGTGAGGATATGCAGAAATTGGAACCCTCATACATCACTGAAGGGAATGTAAAATGGGTAGCTGCTTAGATGATTCTGGCATTTTCTCAAAAGGTTGAGTTACCATATGACTCAGCAACTCCATTCCTTAGGTTAATTCATGAGAAATGCAAACGTATGTTCACATGAAGATGTGTACACAGTGTTCATTGCAGAATTATTCATAATAGCCAAAAAGTGGAGACAACCCAAATATCCATCAACTAATGAATGAACAAATAAAACATGGTATATTCATACAATGGAATATTATTTGACAATAAAAAGAAGTGAAGTATTGATACATGCTTCAACGTGGATGAACTTTGAAAGCATAAAGCTAAAAGAAAAAACCCAGTCACAAAAGAGCACATACTGATTCCATTTATATGAAATGTCCAGATAGCCAGATCTATGAAAGCAGAAAGTAGATTTAGTGACTGCCTTAGTGCTGAGGGGTTGGGAAGAAATGTGTGTGTGTGGGGTGACCTGCTAATGAGTGTGGGGCTTCTTTTTAGAGTGATGAAAATGTTCCAACATTACCTGTGGTGCTGGTAGCACAGCTTTAAGAATATGTTAAAGACCATTGACTTGTACACTTGAAATGGGTGAATTATATGGCGTGTAAATTCTATGCAGTAAAGCTGTTATCAAACAGGACTGACTGATACTCTGGGAGTAGTAATAGCAGGGTGTCGATAACATCTCTAGGCCCGAGGGACCAGCAGAGGGGAGCTCTATGGAGAGGCCCACCTGAGTGGAGATACACCTCTAGACTCTGCAAGTCACCTGCAAGGAGAGAGCTGAAGAAATACATATCCTGACCTCACGCTTGTCTTACTCTCTGATCTCTTGCTCGTGAGTCTCATTTCAAAAGCCAACCAGGAGCTTAGCAGAAGGTAGTCTCTTGATGTGATTCATAGAAATCAGTATTTCAGGGCACAGAGCTGGGTGCATCTGGGTATGAAAAACACAAGTTATTCTGTGTAGAACTTGAGAACTGAGACCAGTAGAGGAAAGTTAAAGTTGGATGTGTTGCCTCAAAATGAAGTGAATTTTGATCTCTGGCTGTAGAGTTGGCCCAAATCCGAGATGATGATAGTGACATAGCAAAGACGATTCCAGTTTTAAGTGAAGGATTGCATTAATTACCTCTGAAGGTTTCCTTGCAATTCCAGATTTCTGTCTTTAACCACTGGCATTTTGGCACTGATTGTATTATCATTTGGCAGTGGTGATCTTGGAAGTTTAAGGTTTGGGCATTGTCTAATAGAACATAGAGTAGGTGCATTTTGATGAGAGTGGGAAAGCAAAGGGAATAGTATAATTGTGGGCTGTTCACCTTGAGTTCAACCTCACTGAACAAATAAATGGGACTCTAATGTGGTTAGAGACAGTCTGGGGAAAGAAGTGGCAGAAGAAAAAGAAAAGCTTGTCATCAAAGATGTATGATTTGGAGAAATAAGCTTTGCCTACTTAATTTCACTGATTATGTATGTTAGCCCTATTTTCCTTTTTAGTTTAAAATGACGGTAAGAAGGTGGCACTTTAATATTCTTTCTGAGGAAATTAGAGTCGGCTTTCATGGCGTATGAAAGATGTCAAAGGAGTGTGTTTGTCTTCCCCTGTGTGTTTCACCAGGACCTCTTCTGGATTTATAGGGTGAGGGATAGAGCACCCATGTAACCCACACCTGACTGTGTGCTCACCCAGAAGCACGCTTTGTGCCACTTCTCACTCCTTTTGCAGAGATGGCATCTACAGCGATAGGATGAACAAGATACGAGAAGAGTGGAAGGTTGCTAGAATGACCACGGTAATGGAGGTGCTGTAGTCAGCAACCCCGTGGTTTGCAGGCTACTTACATTGATGACTTTAGAGAAGGTATTTGATGAGTTTTCTGCTTTTCTCAAGTTGATACTTGGGTCCAAGTTTTACATCTACTACATTAAATATATAGCAGTATAATCATTTACATGGTCCAGTGCCAAAATACTGCATCAAAGATGCTCATTTACAACTGTGGACAATCTCCAAATAAACCACTGATATACCCTCTGCCAACTTAAATGGATGGAGGATTTGGAAGAACTGCTCAAGACTGTGGAAGTATATTTTTCTATTTATTTCAGTTTATTTCTGGACATCCAGTTTATATCTGATAAACAGTTGATTAAAGATTTATTGTTTTTTAAGAAATTACCTTATTCCCCCTCCCCCAATATTTTGTACTGTAAACCTTACTGTTTATTAAAAGCCAAGAGTTTTAGATTACTTGTTCTTTATTTCTACAATAAATATTTCTATTTTAATTTTTGTTAACTGGCAACTCCGATTATTGTCAGTTCACTGTAATGGATGGCATTTCACTGGTATGGGACGTTTGTTTTGGTACAGGACATTTGGTATAGGATTATTGTTCGGATAGGCATTTCCTAGTTAAATTACAAGTACACAGGAGTACAACTTTCCCAGTTGTCTCCAGTACCATATATTTATGTATGTTGTTTTAGTCTTCGCTGTTGCTTTTTGGTTTCACATTGAAGGAGAAGAAATTTCTCTATAAATTTTTGTCAGGAGACATCTGGCTTTAGTGTAAGGAATATTTATGAATAAAGTAGGATTGACATTAGGATTAAATGACTTAATACATACAAAACAATATGCAGGGCCTGGTATATAGTATAAAACTAATACACAATGCCTACCACTTAGTAGGGCTTAATAAAAGATAGCTATGATGATGATACTAGTTGTAAAGTACCTTACAATTATCAAAGTCAACTTTCCCTAATGATTTTGGGGGAAAGTCAGGTAATTTAGCAAATACCTTAAAGCATTTAATCTTTTTAATTCATTTTTAAAATTCTACATACATCTTAAAGGTAAAACATGAAACTTAAAATGTGCTCGGCATGAGGTCTCATCAGCAGTCCCTCAGAAGCATGTGTGTACATTTCCTTGTCATTCCTTAAAAAAAAAGTGAGACGTACATATCCACGGATGGTACTACGTGTTTGTTCTTCTGGATTATCTAAACACTAGTCATATATCAAATCGGACCACCAAACCAAGGCTATTACTTTGTTATTTGTTACATACATTGACAGTATGAATTTAGCTGCCTGTGGTTTATCAGTAAATGATGAACTTTAAGGAATTATCTCTATTAAAATCAAATGGCTATATACAGATTTCTGTACTTTTTGAAAGACAGTTATTAAAAATACTGCAAATTCTGTCATAGCTTGTATTTATTTATTTATTTATTTGGTTATTTATTATTTTTAACTTTTTATATAGGAGTATAGTTGATTTACCCTGTTGTGTTAGTTTTAGGTGTACAGCAAAGTGATTCAGTTATATACATACCTATACATGTATCTATTCTTTTTCAAATGCTTTTCCCATTTAGGTTGTTACAGAATATTGAGCAGAGCTCCCTGTGCTATATAGTAGGTCCTGTCGGTTATTCATTTTAAATATAGCAGTGTGTCATAGCGTTTAAATAAAGACTCATTTGAAAGCAACCACTTTTAGTGGTCAGAGCTAGGACCATTTTGTCTGAGAATATAAGTTCCTTTTACATTGTAACCTCTCTCCTGAGCTCCCACCCAAATGGCTCCTTGGCCACTCCACTTAGCACATGAAGATGAGCTCTGGATGTGCGCCTCACACCTGCTCCCCTTGAAGTCTTCCCTGGCTCAGGGAAAGGAAGATCCATTCTTCCCGTTGCTCAGACCCCAAACCTTTCATCGCCCGTGACTCCTCTCTTTCACTTATAGTCCATCTAGTCCCTGGGTAAAATTCTATCAGCCCTACCTTCAAAATATTTCCAGGACCTGACCACCTCTTCTCATCTCCACCTTCCAGTCTGGTCCAAGCCACTGCATTTCTGTTTGTGGCCAAAGTCTCCTAATTGGGCTCCTCACTTTATTCCCCTTCAGTCTGTTTTCACATGACAGCCAGGGTGAGCCTTGAATGGGTGAAGCACAATAGTCAGATTATGTCCTTCTCTGCCCAGGACACGCCAATGGCTTTCTTCCTCAGGGAAGTCCTTACTGTGACCCTCAGAGAGCAGAGGCAGTCCCCATCCCCTCTCCTTGCCGGCTTGTCCTTCTACTACTATCCTCCCTCCCTCCCTCTGCCCATTGCTCTTTCTCTAACAGGCTGGGCCCTGCCCCTCGTAGGACCTTTGCACCCCTGCAAGGTTCCCTCTGCCGGCAGTGCTCTTCCTGTGCATACTGATAAATACTGAGTGACTCATTCCAACACTTTCTTTAGGTCTTGACCCAAATGGCTCCTTCTGGGTGAGGCCCTTCCTTCTCCACTAAAATTTCAACTAGTCCTCTAAACACTCTCTATCGTCCCTTGCTTTAATTTTTCTCCTTAGCACTTCTGTAACTAACATAGTAATGTTATCTATTCATTTATCTTGTTTATTTTTTATCTTCCTGCCTAGAATATTAGCTGCACGAGGGCAAGGAGCTTGGTCTGTTTTGTTTACTGCTCTGACTCTAGAGCCCAAGATAGTTCCTGGCAAATGGAGACATTCAATAAATATATGTTGAGTCAATGAATAATTCAAGGTTGATTTTGGCCGGTGCTCTGTACTTATGGCTAGAGAAGGCATAAATAATGCACATTGTTTTCTTCTTGAATTCCGTGTAGGCAGCTTTAGGGTTAAAGTCAAGTTATTGTTGAATTATTTTTTTTTTCATTTCTACTCTCCCTGAGGTATTCATCTGCTTTGATAACTTCTATCATACCCCTATTCATTAAACAAAAGTCTTGCGAATTTATTATCCAACTTTTTTGAACACCAAACTGTTCGCAGGTCACTGTAGGAGGCTCTTAAGAGACATGATCCACCTTTTCAAGGACACTTCAATTTAGTTAGTAAGGCAGGACTAGCAAGCAGCAGATAGAAGGGCTATTTTCAAATATAAGAGAGGGCTGTTTAAGAGGGATTCACAGAATCCCAGTCGAGATTTTTCAGAAAAATACGTCCTCATTCCACCCACAGGCTATAAGTTGGGGTACATGACAATTGTACTAAAAAAGATTTTCCAAGTGAATTCATTAACGGACACAACCACTCATTAAGAACCATAGATTTAATAGTCTTGTGTGTATGTATTGTGCTTACAAACAGACCAACACACCTGACACCTTATTTATGAGGGCTTGCCTAGTAAATACACTCTTACTGTAATTGAAAGTTCCCTAAATTGAAGGCAAATTCCCGAATCTATCAACTTTGGGGTAACAATCTATATTAATATTTAAAGTAAACACATTTAATGTACTTGTTTCCTCTTTATGAAACAAGATGCTTTCATTGCTTGTCCAAGACAAGCACCTGAAAATCAACTTTTGATTTTTAGTTTGTCAACGAATAAAGCTGCCGCTTGATCTTCAGCGGTGTCTGGCTTTGGGGGCATTAGTTGTGGCCAGACTGCCGTTTTGCCATTTGTAGCTGAATGGGCATTTATGTACTTCCCAGGATACAGTTCTCACACCAGTAATGCATGCCTTCTGGAGGCCGGATTGCTTTTGTGCATTTTATCTGTGATTGCCATCTCAAGTAAAAATTACACTAGTGCAAAGTCTGAAGGCTAATTTTTCACAACCTGTTGCATACTGCCCTATGGATGTCCCCCCTTGGATGTTTTACTTGTTTCAAACTTTGGTGGAAACTTCAGGGACTTTCCTTCTGATGAGTTCCCTACTACTGAACAGACTTAGAAGTGCAAAACTCTTACTGTGTTTTCCTCGTTCATCTCTATATTTGGGTAAAGCTGGATATATAAACCATGCAGTGTGAACAATTTGATATCATTATCATTTGGGCCGTAGCCGTCAAATTCTTCGGTTTGCCTCAGTTTACTCTTGTGTGTGTTCTGCTTTCTTTTTAAAAAATTTCTCGAGGGTAAGTGTTGATTCAGAATATTCTTAAAAATAGAGTCATCATGAGTCTCAGTTTGGGAATGGGGTTTATCTCCAGCTTCTGTGAGAGCTAGATGCACACTAATTTACTAGTGCTGGAACCAAACGGGTTGAAAATCCTTGTTTTCCCACCAGATGGATTAGTTTAAAGTATCACAAAACGTCTGAGGTTTTTTACGTTAGGAATGTGCTTCTTCGCACACATCAAGAAATGAGTACCATGTTTTGACAGTAACTCCTTTATGAAATTATATGCTGCACACGTGGAGTAAAATCCAAGCCATTCTCCAGGGAGCAGGTTTATGAATCTGGATGAGGTCACACCTCTTTAAAGATGCAGTTTGATAATCCGACCTCAAAACAAAGGAATTCTGTTAATCCTCTCACAAAAGTGCAAATTGCTAATCAGATCCCTGGGCTGGGCTGGCAGCTTGGTAGACAATGAGCTTGGCAGAAGAGCGATTTTGGGCGGATAGATAGCTGGGAAGCTTGGGATACCAACTTTGCCCCTGTGTTAGCCCAGTTGGGCCCGTTGTTTCGAAACAATGACATATGTCAATGGAGGTGGTTCTCGCCGTCATTGTGTTCTCCCGCTTTTCTCCTTCCATGTTAATGATGATGCAAATCAATCTTCCTGTCTCTCATTTCACTTCACTGGTGTATAGGCTACTGGGCCCCTATATTCTTTTCACTTGGATGCATGTGTCTTTTGAATTTCATTACACATTCCTCTACAAGCCCAGAGGGTTTTCCTCCCTTCCCATAAATAGTGTGGTGGTATTTGAAAAAGAAAGAAATAAATCCTAATCCAACTGAAAAAAAGAATTTTCTTCTGGAAGGTGAAATTGGATTCTTTTTTCGTAAGTGATAAAATGCAATTTGAGGCAGCTTAAGAAAAGAAAGCTGGAATTGGTTGGGTAAAGGAATACAAGGAAGGCAAATAACCAAACTGGGGGGAGGCAGGAGTTTGGATGGGCCTCAGGAACACTTGGGACCAGGGAGTCATACTCCGTCAGGGCTCGATACCCTTCTCTCCTGTGTCCATGTCACTCTGGATGTCAACTTTTTCTTGCTGCAATAGAGATTTCTCCATATTGGAGGAAACGGCACCATTGATGACAGCACAGGAATTCTATAGCTTACTGTTTTTTCCATTTTACTTAAATAGACTGTCTCTGGGAAGAATTCTGATTGGCTCCTCTTAGATCAGGTGTCTGTCCTGGACTCATCAACCCTGCGTATATAACCGCGTATTTGTCAGGGTGTAGAAGGTGCTTGCTATTTGTCTTTTCCTCTGTCTTCTTTGGACTTAATGAAATATGTAACCAGCCTGAGAAACCCTAAAACCTGACGACTGTTTTAGCACGTGGAGTGATTTTGCACAGGTCGATACCACTCTTCTCACTCTCACTGTATTTGACCTTTTTGGCATTTACAACTTTCACCCAAACATGACTAAGAGTTAATTTGAAAGTGAAAAATACAACTTCTGCATTCTAAAAGGGACTTTCATTAAGAGAGTGCACTATTTTGAATACTTCCAGCTAGTTGTGTGTCTCCTGTTAAGAGAGTGTTTGTGAATTATTTGGGTGCAGTGTGTCTGTTGAGGAGTGAAAATTATAGCTTTGGCTGTGGAGCCATTTTCCAATAGGTAGGAACAGGGTGCTTCTGCTACAGTACAGGATGGGCTGCTGTTGGCATATTGGTTTTCAGTCAGAGGAATGATGCGGAACTCCACAAATCTACATCTGGAAGAGGAGAAGTGAGTCAAAGGTAGAGGTTTGGGGTAGAGGCTGCCATCGGTGCAGCCATGCTACCCACAGCCGGAGCTTTCTGAATAAGAGCACTGTCTTTTTAAAAGCAATAGGGGGTGAGGATTGAGGGAGTGCTCACAGCGGTAAGTATAACACAGCTGTGCTCTGTTTATGCTTTGGCTACAATAAAAAAGCTATAAAATGTGAGATGTCATAGCTCCACTTTGCTTTATTTATACTATTTCCTCTGAGCTCTGTCACACTGCACATTCATCTGCTAAGTTGCAGCAAGAATGGAGATTAAAATATCACAGCTCAAAATAGGAGTCAAGCGGAAGGAGATTCATCATAGCCCTATTAAAAATATGTAAATATGGGAATGAAGTCATTTTAAAGCTGTACAGCACTCCTCCTTTATGAGTTAAGATCCCTTGAGCAAGTGGTGGGCTATGCGAGGGACAGAGCTAGGGGACTTGTGCGCCATTTCTTCCACCCATGGAAATTCTTTTAAGATTAAAGACTGTTTGAATTGCAAATTACACGTGTTTTCCTATAATCATGCCTGTTAATAATGGCAGGAAGTCTGATGCAAAACAAGAAAACAAAGATTTGGTAATTAAAGGTTATATATTGTTCACTAGGTTAGAATGATTAAAATTAAGATCAGAAATCTCCTTTTTGGCCTCTGCTCTTAGTGAAACCTTGCGAAGCCTCCAGAGGTTTCCCTCTATAGGAAAGTTCTGAGAAGGAAACTGAGACTTGGAGACATGACCTGGCTTTCTAGAATCCAGTTGTGAACGATAAAGCTAAGTCTGGAAGCTGAGTCCTCCCTAAAACTTGGCTAGGAAATTACTTCTTCTAGCATTTCCTGTATCTCTAGTCCTGACAGAAATTCACTCCCCGTTGTCTATATGGTGTGCTTGGGAGGGTTAAGGAATAGATCTTTTAGATGGAAAGAGTGGGCTATCTCAAATGGTATTAACACGACTCTTCCGCTCTAGTCTTTGTGCCTCTGGATGGCACATGGATGTTTTGGCTTCCCCTTTTTTCCCCCCAAATGTGCTACTGTAGTAATAATAAAGACCAACACTTAAGTAACTGACTGGGTACCAGGGATGGTTCTGCGTGTTTTTTATGTATTAATTACTTAAATTCTCACAACAACCCTATACAGTAGGTATTATTACTCACATTTTACAAATGTGGAAACTGAGACATAAGATCGCACTGCTGGCGAGTGAAAGCAGGAATTCACACTGAGCATCACAGCCAGCACTGTCAGCCACTATTGCCTTTCCCAAAGGATTAGGTACACACTCGAAAGAGCCCTGGACTGAAAAAGAGGAGATCTGGATTTCAGGCACAGTCCTGCCATTTCCCTAGTCAACCGATTTTCCTCACCTGTAGAATGAATGAAGAAATGATTATGTCCTTTGCGATTGCAACTTGGCATGCATCTGGATACTACTACCTCATGAAAATAAATTTTTTGAGCAATACGTTTTCTGCATTCTTATTTAACTTTGGTTCCAGAAATGGTTATGTTAAACATTTCTAATATACAGTGATTCTAGAGTTTCTTCTGTCTTGCACTTTTCACTGTATTTTGATTGAGTTCTTTTGGTTGCAACTAAAAGGAGTTTCATAGGTAATGAAAGACTTTCTAGCTTTGTGACCTTGAGCACATTTCCTAATCTCGTGTGCCAGTTTTCTCATCTGTAAAATGAGTGT
This sequence comes from Aethalodelphis obliquidens, assembly GCF_003676395.1. NCBI lineage: Eukaryota > Metazoa > Chordata > Mammalia > Artiodactyla > Delphinidae > Aethalodelphis > Aethalodelphis obliquidens. The sequence goes on from NW_020837980.1 coordinate 8,639,977, forward strand.
AATAAAAGTACCTGTCCCATAGAGCTGTTGTAAGAATTAAGCCAGATATTACATGTAAAGCAGTTGGCATGGTGTCTGCTCATAGGAACTACTACAGAATATCAGTGTTGATTATGATTACTGTTGACCACTCAAGTCTCATTGAGCATTTCTGTCTCTTGTTCCTCATGCTACCAGTTCTACTGGTAGGAGAACCGGTAGCAAATCAGCTAATGTTGTTTGTGATTGCATTCCTTAGAAATTAGAAATTCTAATTCTAATTAGAATTAGAAAGGTTGATAAGATACCATCAGAGGTTACCATCTATTTGTGGTAGAAATATTAGATCAGGGTGGAACTTTGGGAATTGTGTAGGCTACCCTTTAACGTGATGAATAAAGTACACTGAAAGATCAGGTGACTTGTTCCAGGACACTCAGCCAGCAGGTAGAGTGTGGAGGTAAAGCCTACAGATCCAAACTGCAGTTGGCAAAACAGTGCTGCTATCTATGGAGTTATTACATGGAACATGTGAAAATTCTTGAAATTTGTAGAAGGAACCACAACACATATCTTAAGGGTTTAAAGTCGTCAAATTACCCTAGTATCTCAGATTTATAGCAATTTGAGATTTTAGATCATGTGTCTTTTGAGCAGTCATCACAAGAGGACGCTAGGAAAGACGCTTGAGGCTGGCAGGGGAGTACAAGTGGTCATCTTCCTTACTGACTCTTAAAAAATTCGTGTTCTTGGTCTCTTTTGTATGTTGGGTGAGGTAACATGTAACTTTCAACAGTATGGGAAGAAGTGGATCTGATTTGCTTTGAGAAGGTATAAAGGTATAAAGACAAAAAGATTTTTATAGCAATTTGAGTAATTTAAATAGGAAAATAATCTGATAAGATATTGTAATAGTTTTGGGGACACATCTAATTGGGTCGAAACTTATCCACTTCTACTCTAATATACAAAGAAAATGGAGCTGTTTCCATAATGTATTCTTGCTCCTGAGTCCCTACCCTACTGTGCAGATTGAAAGGTAATAAAAAGTAAACTCCAAAGAGCACAAAATAACTCAGTATCTTTACTGTCAAATCACCTCTTTTTGTTTGTTAGTTTCTCTATTTCCCTGTCCAGGGTAGGGTTGGGTGAGAGGGGCACCTTGGGTGTACAATATAAGGAAGTATCCCTCTCAGGTGGCAACCCTGCACTTACTTGACCCTAAGAGGGATGACTGCTTACATTTTGTGCTCTCCCCTGCCCCTGTCCCCACTAAAGAAACCAACTATGGGGAGTTTGTGTATCATTGCGGCTGGCAGGGTGGTGTGGAGTGTCACATGTGCGCATGCTGGCCCTGGGGTTGCCCTCTGTATCCTTCCTGGCATCTTCCCTCGGCCATGGTCTCTACCTGTGGGCCCCTCTGTCCTTGCTGATGTAATTAGCCCCACCTGGATGTGAGCCTGAGCGGCTGCTGCTGGCCTACCATTGCCTTGAATACCACTGCCTTGAATTTGAGCTCCCTCTTCCTTTCCTCAGCCCAGGGCTTTCCCAGTCTTCCTCTGTGTTGTACGTATGTGTGTGTGTGTGTGTGTGTGTATGTGTGTGTATGTGTGTGTTTGTGTTGGGACTGGGGAGGATGGAACAGAGTACAGACATTTTGAGGTTCCTTGCACATGCACACAACCTGTGAGGTATAGTAAACAGTTTTAACTCAATCTATCTGGGCACCTTCCTTCACCAGTTTTTTTTTCATTTCTCCCTCACCAGTTTAGATGGGTGTAAGACTTACAACAGGGATTCCCTGAGAGGCCTGTGACCTCTCCCATGCCCTGCCCAACAAGTAATGTCCATGAAAGAGGACTGTCAGCTCTTAGGTCCCTTTTATCCACCTGATATTCTCCTGACCCACCTCCTCATTGGTTAAATACCAAGATAGAGAGAGAGCCTGGCCCCCGCCTCTGAGCTCTGCCTCTCTTCTTTCCCTAGACTTCTCCCCCCTCCCTCCCTAGATACATGCGAGTTCCCATACTGGCTCTATCTGTTTAGGATTCACATTTTGCTTTTGCATTTTCACTGGGAATATTTTGGAAATCTTGCAATCGCTCTTCACTCTCAAATTCTGTCATTCAAGATTGTTGTCTCACTAAGTAAGCTGAGCAGTAGCCCCTATGTTCTAACTAGTAGCTGATCTCCCACCTTGCATTCTGGAGGGTCTACTCCGGGCCGAACGTCCAAGAACTCATGATTGAGATAGAGGGTGCAAGGGGAAGGAGGAATTATCATCCCAGTATACCTAAGATGTGTGGGGTAGCACAGGTTAGTCCTTACTGCCCAGCCTGGTTTCTACTGTCAATTTAGAGTACTCTCCCTCCATCGTGTATATATCCTGTAGATTCTGCCCCACAGGAGGGATTAGGTCTAGTGTCAGCTTCTCCCAAGAGGACCTACCCATTCATAATCTCTTGTTGACTAGGAATTTGGGGTGCACATGCTTCCGGAGTTTTCTCCCATATTCTGCTTATGGAGGTTGCAGACATGCAATCCATGCAATTTTAATACAAGGTGATCGATTTTATTATATGATTAGGTAGCTGATGCTACCTAAGCTGCTACCTAAGCTGCTTCCAAACTTATTCTTATTGGTAGAATTCAGCTTTTTGTGTGTAGGACTGAGGTCCTGTTTCCTTGGGGCTATCTGCTAGGGGTCGCCCATAGCTCCTAGAGACTGTGTGTACTCCTTGCCACGCCACCACCTCTATCCTAAAGTCCGCAGTGGTGTGTCAGATCCTTCTAATGCTTCAATCTCCATCATCCTCAGTCTTTGACCTCTAGACCAAGATTTAAAAGGTTTATGTGATGAGGTTAGACAGTACAGTATTTTATGGGAGCAGTTAGACAGTACAGTATTTTATGGGAGCACAGAGAAGGAGTGCCTCATTGTGCTTAAGAGGGTCAAAGAGGGCTTCCCAGAGGAGTGAAGCCCACGTTAGGGATTGAAGATCAAAATAAAAAAAGGAAAACAGACACACACACACACACACACACACACACACACACACACAAGATTAATCATAGTTTTCTAGTTGAACAAGATGGGGATGGGAAGGATATTTTTGAAAGGGCAAATCTCAGAGGAGAGCAGGACCTTATCTGTTTTACTTATCAGTGTGTCCCTATCACTTAGTATAGAACTTGGCGCTTAAGTACTGAATGTATTAGTGAACTAATGACTTTATCTTGAAGGCCATTGAAACTGGTCATTTCGAGTAGAGGCGCAACATGATAAAATTTGTGTTTTATAAAAATAAACATGGCAGCATTGTAGTAAATGAGTACGAAGACTCTTAGGAGAGATTCTTTTTAAGTGACCCCCAATCTCACTTCAGGTACTTAGAGATTCTGTGTCTTCTGCACTGAACATATGGTAGTTTCCCACATATGCCTCAAGCAGGCACAGTCACTGCCTACTTCTACCCTTAAAATGGCCCCAGAAACTTTGGAGATAATTCACAGCATATTTAAGCATTACCTTCTCAACACCTTCCGTATAGGAGGCAGAGAGTCGAGTTTTCCAAATGATCTACTGAAGAGACAACAATTACATTTTTGTCTTAGTCCATATGGGTGCTATAACAAAAATACCATAAACTGGGTGGCTTAACACAACAGAAATTTATTTCTCATACTTATGGAGGCTGGGAAGCCCATGATCAAGGCGCCAGCACATTCGGCGTCTGGTGAGAGCCTGCTTCCTAGATGGCTGTCTTTTCGCTGTAACCTCACTTGGTGGAAGGGGATAGGGAGCTCTCTGGGGTCTCTTTGATAAGATGACTAATCCCATTCGCGAGGGCTCCACTCTCATGAACTAAGCACCTCCCAAAGACCCCACTTCCTAATATCATCACATTGGGTATTAGGTTTCACCATATGAATTTTGGGAGGACATTCGGTCTTTGGCATATGGCGTAGTACTGTTTTTTCTGTTTCTTGTTCAGAGTGGGTCCATGACTTTTCAGTATTGGCAACGGTAACTGGTAACTGGGGGTCTCTATGGTTAGTGAAACCTGGCATATAACTGATATTGTTTTCAGAGTGAAAGACTGAAGAGAGGTCAGTAAAATACATCCAGAATCCTCAGTTCCTGTGTGTTATTAGCTTTCTGTAAGTATATATCAAGTTATCAAAAACGTAGTGTCTTAATACAAGTCCCATTTATTAGCTCACAGGTCAGGAGCCCAGCATGGTTTGACTAGGTTCTCTGCTCAAGGTGTCACAAGGCTGGAATCAAGATTGGCCAGGCTGGGTTCTTGCCTGTACACTCCTGGGGAAAAAGCTGCTTCCAAACTTATTCTTATTGGTAGAATTCAGCTTTTTGTGTGTAGGACTGAGGTCCTGTTTCCTTGGGGCTACCTGCTAGGGGTCGCCCATAGCTCCTAGAGACTGTGTGTACTCCTTGCCACGCCACCACCTCTATGCTAAAGTCCGCAGTGGTGTGTCAGATCCTTCTAATGCTTCAATCTCCATCATCCTCAGTCTTTGACCTCTAGACCAAGATTTAAAAGGTTTATGTGATGAGGTTAGACCCACGCAGATAATCTTCCTGTTTTAAAGTCAACTGTGTTAAATAATATAATCTATTCATGGGGGTAAAACCCATCATATTCACAACTCTGGAGATTATGCTGAGGAGCCTGTTCACAAGTTGGGGGGAATGTGTGGACCATCTTAAAATTCTGCTTACCAAACTGATAGTTGTAAAAAAAAAAAGTTTGCTTTTTTTTTTTTTAAACAAGGTTACAAACAGCCTCTTGCATACTTCATTTAGGAGATGCAGAAGAAGCATATGATTTAATTAATATTTTGTTTGAAAACCAATGTACCTCTTAAGTTAACTTTCTCATATCTGAACTTGACAGATCTACTGTTACTAATATTTAGAAATTTTACTTGTATGTGACTCATGTACTTCTAAACAGTCCTGCTGTTCGTATAACCAAAGCAAAACATTTCTGAATCTATTACTGGAGGAGGATTTTATTGTTTGTACATGGGAACATAAAACAACATATAGTATATACATAAACACCATCAATTCAAAGTGATTTTCACTGTTAAGTGAGAGTTTTGTTACATTCACTTGAGTGATAAGGTGAGATGTCTTTCAAAGCTTTGGGGCTTTCCAGATTTAAAGAAGGAAGGTGTGAGAGTTTAACCAACTGTACAGTTGTTAGTCAGCTACAGAGTTTGAGGGAGCCAGTCCTCCACACAAGACCACTCTCACTTTTTTTTTTTTTCTTTTGCGGTACGCGGGCCTCTCACTGTTGTGGCCTCTCCCGTTGCGGAGCACAGGCTCCAGACGCGCAGGCTCAGCAGCCATGGCTCACAGGCCCAGCCGCTCCACGGCATGTGGGATCTTCCCGGACCGGGGCACGAACCCGTGTCCCCTGCATTGGCAGGTGGACTTCCAACCACTGCGCCACCAGGGAAGCCCCACCCTCACTTTTGACACCAAATGTGTATTTGAGGGATTTCCAAAACTGCCCTCAGGTTTGAAAATTTGCTAGAGGTACTCAGAGAACTCAGTGAAAGCTGTCATATTCATGGTTACAGTTTATTACAGGGAAAAGATCCTGATTGAAATCAGCCAGGGAAAGCAGTTATATAAAGTTGGGTCTGAGGCTAGAAGAACCAACCACAGAGCTTCCATCACCCTGCCCTATGGAGTCAGAACATGTTATTTTCCCAGTACTGACATGTGACGGTATGCACAGAGCATTGCCAACTAGAGAAGCTCATTGAGCCCTTGGTGGCCAGAGTTTTTACTGGGACTTGATCACATACCACTCGCGTGGCTGACCATTGGTCTCTAGCCCCTCCTGGACGTCAGTGTTGGGCTGATACCTTTAGTCTCCAGGTAGTCTTGGAGGCAGAATTGATATTGCATGACTCAAGGCCCCTATCATAAAATCACATTGTTAGACTATCTTGTGGCCAAAGCCCTCAGGCAAACAGAGACATTCCTGTCAGCCATGACGTTTTGAGGTCCTAGCGATTACCTCCCAGTAGCCAAAGGCAAAGGCCAGAGTAAGGTTAGCTCTTCAGAAGGGGAGGGAGGGAAAGAGGAAGGAATACAAATAGTGGTTATCATTTATTGAGGGCATACTGTGTATCAGGCAGTGTGCTAAAGCATTGTTTCCTTGGATCCTTTGAACATTATTAGAAAGTTACTAAAATTATCTTTATTTTGAAGGCAATTCGATATTTAGAGAGATTAGTGGCTTATCCAAAACTGTAAATAGCCGGTGGTGGAACCAGGATTTGAACATGTATCAGCCTGATTCCAAAGTACATGATCTCAAACACTGCACTGTATAGCCTCCACCAGAACCAAAGACAGTGAGAATATGTAATGTAATAAACATTTAGAAACAGTTATTTTTGAGAATTGAGTTTTCAGGATAAAGTTGTCATTCAAATGTATAAGAATATGCACTGCTACTTTAATAATATAGGATATAGAGGAAGAGCGTTGGTAGATAGAATGGTTACTTTATTGAATTCTTACCTTGCAAGTGGATGCCAGACAGCACTGTCTTATTTAATTCATTCAAACACATTTATGAGTGTGCATTATATCTCAGGTGCTGTGCTGGCCATCGGTGACCCAAAGATGATGATAAATATGTTCCTGCCTGCAAGGAGCTAGCGGTCCACTGGGGTATGTAAACTGCTTATTGTATTTTATTTTTAATATTATCTTTGTTTTAAGCAGAATATAGAACACTCAATATGTAAGAAATATTTTGCGTAGACATTTTGTAAGCATTTGGAACAATTTTGGGTGGAGGAGCTAATGCTAAAGAAAGTTGCAATTTGGAGATTGTTGTTCATATAACCGAATCAAATAATTAAAGTCAGGTTCACTCTTTTGCAGATTCCGTAATAATAGGATAGATTAAAAAAGTAAAACTACTCTAGAAAAAGCCAAAGCACTGAGATTTTTGTGTTACCTAGGCAGTAAGTGATGGCAGATGAAGGAGTAGGAAAGCCACCAGAATACATCACACATGGTAACAATGTACATTTCTTCTTCACACTTAGAACATTGACTACTCTGCTTTTTATTGGTTACTTTAGTGATTATCTTTCATCTTCTCCTTCTTTGATTTCTCCAGTTGAGCAAAGTCTATATTGGGATAAAATAAGACTTATTTTGTTAATGTTAATTTTTGGCAAATATGTATTTTATTTAAGTAATTTTATTTAAATTGTAGTTTCTAATTGTCGATGGTTACAATAAACCATGCAGTTTGCTGGGAGTAGTCCTGAAAAATTAAATACAGTAATTGCAGTAAACATAAATAAGAAATATTATATTCTAATGTTACTTTATATATTTTATAGGTTATTACAGAGGAATAGAATTAGAAAAAAAATAAATTTAAGTGAACTTGATGTCCAGTAGTTCATACTGATACTACACAACCGTAATAACAATATATTTGGACATATTTATATTAATATGCTATCTAGATTAAGCATTATAACTGCTGAGAGTGCAGTTGTGATCATTTAAAAATGTGAGCAAACCAGGAAAGAACATATCCTTTTTCTTGGCAATATGATTTTAATTTTTAAAAGCATTTAATTTCATAAACCGTATCCATCATCTTTGCACAGACAAATGTTGTGGCAGTTTTTTGAATGAACCTCTTGGTTCCCTAAAGAAATTATAGATACACTATAAATTTACAAATGAAAGGTCATTTATCAGAGTTATAAATAAGAGTGGTTCCTGTGCTGATGCCCCTGCAAACTTAGAGTGGTTTAATATCTATCAGCTTTTGTGTACAGTTAGTACCGTAAAAGAATATAGATATTGTCATTGTCATACTTACATGGTGTCAACTTTGGCAAAGTGGTGAGAATGACGTGCAATATTTTTTGAATAGCATGGCATTTTCTTGAATTACTGCTGGCAAGAGAACATAAATCAACCTTAATAATGGATATTCCAAAGATGTTTATTAATCTATTCATTTAATCTAAAACACTCACTCTTGGCATTTATAGGGCCAGTTCAAAGGAAGTGGCAGGTGCTTCTAAACCCCAGAAGTTACTTTTAGGGGTCCCATAATTATGTCAGCTCAGTCTGGTTGGAATGGAGATCAAAACGCATGAAAATCCTTTCCTCCTAATCTATGCTACAGTTATTTGCTTAACTAAAATATATTTTCTTGTATGTGTGTAATCAAAATTTCAATTAGTTCCACCGTTGATGAAACTTACTACATGGCTCTCTGTTTGAATCTTCAGTTTTTAAAATCTGTTCCCTTCCCTCCCTCTCTCTCTGTATCTCTCTCTGTGTGTCTGTCTCTGTCTCCTTCTCTCTCTGTCTCTTTTTTTCTCTCCCTGTCTCTCTCCTGGAAAATAATCCTACACTGTGTAAACTTTGACTGAAAAGGACTGGAAAACTGACCAACTTCCTGTGTACCAAAATAAGAAATAGCATATGGTACATCATTTTGACTATGCGTAATGAGATTAATGACAGACAGATAGGATGGACAGAGAAGTAAAGAATACAGAGAGGGGAATTTATAGTAGCTAGGAAAGGTCAGAGAAAGCCAGTGAGCAGTTAAGCTGAAGAAGTCAGCTATGCAAATTTGTGGAGTAAGATGGTATGAATGTGCGCGCATGTACATGTGTTATTTATTAAAATATAGAGTCTTGGCACAGAACTAACTTCTGGATTAAAATAATGTAAACAAGACTCATTTTTTTCTCCATCTCTCGGCTTCCACTAATGCAGCTTAGGTCTCTGGCTTCATTTGGGAGCAAGACAGTGGCAGTGGCATTGCTTCAGCTATAATATCCTGTCAAGCTTCAGATCAAACAGGAAAAAGAGAGAATCTCTTTCCCAGAAGCCCTATCAAAGTCTGTTTGTATTAATTTGCTTTGATTAGATCACAGGATAATGCTGTGTGTCTCTCTTGGAGCAGGAGTGAGCTTCATCATTTTCCATGGACTAAGCATTAGGATTGTATCCCAGAGGAAAATGGGGTACTGTTAACAGAAAGAGGGTTCACGGATGCGAGGTAGCAAAGAAGAAGATTGGCTGCAGGAAAAATTACAATGGGTATATACACATGACATTTTATATATAATTACAGAAACCTATAGATTTCATAGCAATCCATGGATTTTAGGTTAAGAAGCTCTAAAAGTGACATTGAATCAATGCCTTCTGGAACCAAAACAAACAAACAAAAAAAACCCCGAAAAAAACCCAGCATTGATATCCACAGCCATGTAAGAAAATTAGTTGTTACTGGCATTGTTTCCTGAAAAAAGAGACAGAATATTCTCATTTTGTTTATACTCAATCCTTAACTAGTTGTTTAAATGATGTTATCAAATTAAGAAAGAAAAAGAAGTTATATTTTCTTATTAGCTAAAATGGAAATGTAGTAGTTCAGCCCGAAGCTATTTCTTTAACTATTATTTTGTGTAAGAGAAAGAGGAAAAATCTTTTATTCAAGGTAAGAACTTTATACTGCCAATGTTAGAAGACTTCCATTAGGGAAAAAAAGAACCTTTTCAATGTTGGTTCAACAATTTATTGCTATGGGAGCCTGTGTTTATATATATCCCAAATCCCTTCAATTTAGTCAGTTCCTTTGAAAAGTATTAATCAGGTCTATGAAAGTAATCTGTAAAGGATATATACTTTTTTGATAATGACCCAAAATACCTTATGATTTGCTGATTTTTTTCTTTTTAGCAATATTTTTTGGAATGTCTTGGTGAGGTATCAGTTATTTTCTTAAAAATTATTTTAGTTGCAATACCTAGAGAGAATTGGTAGAAAATATAGGTAGGTCGATCATAGGAAATACCAATACTTTGAAAATGCCTACATAGTGATTGTGTATTTTTCATTAATATTGGGAAGAAAACAAGTTTGTAAGAATGTGGACTAAAGTAGCAACCGCCCAGATGGCAGTCATAATTATGCTTTATTTTTACACAGATTTCTCAGTTTATTGACAAGAAAAAGGGGTTAGCCTGGGATTTTAAATTGCTCCCCTAAGCACTAAGAGTTTTTCTTCTTAAGTGAATCAAAATACCACTCAAAAATAGAAAAGAATTCCGTGATCACCAGATAATTTTAAGAGAATAAACATGTTAAGTGAAGAAAACTTAACCGTCTCATCTCTTCACAGAAGCAAAACCCTTTGAAGTTTTAACACTCTTCTTCATGAATGGATAAGTTTTCAACCAGAATCTTCTATTTATGACTGCAGTGAATTGTCACTGCTCCTTGTTAAGTTTAATACTCTCAGTTGTGAGGAAGTACATTATATTTTCCCCTACTAATTAATGCCAGTGAAATACAGCTGTTTTGCAGGGGGGTCCAGTTTTCAAAATATTTCTACAGAGGCCGTAGTGTATCTGGCTTTCCAGATGAGCATGTTGTTTTTAAAAACCTTCTCCTGAAAACCTCAGTTGACCATCAGTTCTTATTTCAATTGAGAAGTTTGTAGATCTGTTATCACTCTCTCTGTGTATGGTTTTTGTTTTGTTTTGCTTTCTAGATTACAACCTATCTTTACACAGTGTCAATTGTCTGTGAACAGGAAACAGCAGGTAGTTCATTCATTGAAAACTAGTTTATAGATTTTCTTGCTATATATTTGTCTCTGTTTTTCAGATTCAGTTTTAATTTTAACCAAGATAGGGGGTTGCTTCTCTCCATAGTAATATTAGTCATTAATAGAGTTTGGAGAAGTGAGTTTTTTGATGAGCAAACATTTTTATAATATAAGAAAAATGTTGTTATTCTTCCATTTTGGCTGAAACAAACCAATGGTTATTTTTAGGGCTGTGAGTTAAGACAGGAGGAAAGTATAACTCCAGTAATCCTTTCTAAAGACAGAAGATAGAGAATCAAAATACTGTTAAGAGAAATTCAAACTGTATTTTTCTTACATGGTGTCCAGTTCAGCTGTGTAGGTGTGAAGTTTCAGATAAGATTAAATGCTTTTACAGATGTGAACAGTCAAAACATTCCATATTATTTATTTTAGAGGCTTTGTAGGGAGAAGGAATAGGTTTAATCCAAGACTCTAAAGCATAGATTTCTGAAGACTGTGTGTCTGAAGGGGAGGAGCTAGGGAGTAAACAAAGGGAGAAAATCCACCATACATACTTGAGTTTCACTTTAGGACTCTTGATAGCTTTTGTCACTGATAGGGATTTTTCTCCTAGTTAACTAAGAGTCAAAGAGACAAAGCAGGTAATCTACATACCCTTTCTCAGGTTTTCTCAAAGTGCCTGTAGATGAAAACACGTCACACAACCGGTCAGTTAGGGCCTACAGTGTTCTCTGTTTGTTTTAATTCCATTCTTTACTGAGAAGGAAATAAAAGAAATCTTGAGGATGGTGACAGACTTGGGTTCTTGCCACATTTTCAGCTCACTTCATGGACGGCTCTCTACTTCAGGGAAGGTTAATATTTTCCAGAGATGTTCCATAGGTGTTCTAAATCATACTACAGACACCTGCTCCTTTATATGGATATGTTATCCGCCTAGGATGAATCAGAGTTTTTTTTTTTTTTTTTTTTTTTAGTGTGCTTCCTTCCAAAAACCTCATTAATCTCAGTGTGCAGAATTTAGGGGGAAAGTTGTGTTTTGCTAGTTGACACTGTTTAATGTAAATGATTTATGATTGTTCCTTATGTATACACAATAGGCACTTTATAAATTGGATTGTCCTAGGAGTAACACGATACATAAATGTTATTGCTATAAATTCTGAAGTTGGCTATATATTTTTGTATCATGTAACCAGCTGACTTATAAATGCTGACTCTTCCAACCTGCACTTTCTACTCAATATTATAAGTGGTGACTTAGGTAAGTAAGCCTTGCCTAGATACACACGGAGGCACTCAAACTGCACAAGATCAGGACACCCTGGCACCTCTGCATCATGGTTTCTGGCTGTCTTCCAGGCGTGTTGGCAGAAAGAAGAAGGAGTGAGAGGGGAAAGTGAAACTGTATCTAGCAAAAAAAATGAACCTAAATTTTTACTAATTTTTGCTCAGTAAAGTCAGGAAAACAAGTGATAGAGAAAAGGGTAAAAAACAAACAGGAGAAAAGAATTAGTAGAACCAATTCAGAAAAATATAGTTAGATACCATTTCGCAGGTAAATTTTCATTATTTAAATAATATTAAGTAAACATAAAGGTAAGAATAGAATAGCAGCTCTGTAATTGTATGTATATACTTTTGTAACAATATTTATATGATATATTATTTTCAGTGTGTAATATAAATAATAATATTTACTTACAATTTTTTGCATTTCTGTGAGGAATGGAGTTTTGCAAATCTCCTGGTTCTGCTGGTGGATCAGGACATTTTGTTATATGTATATGCTGTTATACTAACAGCCTTCATTTTTCACCTTGATGACTTACTGTGATTTTCTTTCTGAGATCCTAAAGAATTTGAAAACAATCTCTGAATAATTGGTCATATTAGATCCAAGTAATTGCTAAATACCAAAGTCGTCTAAAATGCTGAGTTAGAAGGAAAGCGTAACACTCATATAACTGACCAGCCAGATTCATGGCAATTTTCTGCTACTCCTGGTGTTAACTCTTTACCTGATCACACAGTCCTAGCATCAAGGCTGATTTGAATTGTTCTATGCCCTAATTTGTGTAAAGAAGAACTGGCCTGTGAAGAATTCTATTGTGTTTATAGTGTCTATTCTGACAGTGATTTTATAGTCCATTTCATAGGCTAAGTGTTTCAGTTGATTCCCTTTCCTCATGCCCTCGTAAGTATTAATGTCTACACAATTGATCTGGTTACCCGTGAAGTCAGTCCAAATCAGCTGTTACAGTGGCTGAAAATACAAGATCAGTAATTTTAAAACCTAGAGGTTCCTGTCCTGCTCAAAAGGACTAACTCTCATCAGGCAATCCCCAAGTGAAAAGATTATGAGACTTGAAACCACTGTGTGTGTGTGTGGGTGTGTGTGACTTGTAATAACAGATATTATTTATTTGATTGTTACCGAGAAGGAAACATCCTGATGTGTTCCTTTATAATCTCTGTAACATACTTTTTTTTTTTTTTTTTTTTTTTTTTTTTTTGTGGTACGCGGGCCTCTCACTGTTGTGGCCTCTCCCATTGCGGAGCTCTGGACACGCAGGCTCAGCAGCCATGGCTCACGGGCCCAGCCGCTCCGTGGCATGTGGGATCTTCCCAGACCGGGGCACGAACCCGTGTCCCCTGCATCGGCAGGTGGACTCTCAACCACTGCAGCACCAGGGAAGCCCCTGTAATATACTTTTAATTATCATACTTTCTGGAGGTATCCTGGTACATGCATGGGAAATAATATACATATGAGTATATCTCTATATTTGTAGCCACTATAGTCAAAACTACTTATTTGCCTAACTGGCTTAGCTGCAAAGCTGACTTACCCCTACCCACCCACTAGCAAACTCCCTGGGGAAATAGAGCAAAAAGGTCAAATAGAAGCAGTAAAGCCAGTGATCTTTTACAAAAGAAGTTCTTTAAGAAGTTCTCAGTGCCACTGTTCACCTTCTGGAAGGGAGATCACTACATTCTCTGCCCACCCCTGTGTCATCCGCAGTAGCTTTGGATTCATTGTAGAGGAAGAAAGCCTGTTTCTACCTTGCTGCTGCCATATATATACTCAGGTAAGCCCAGATTGAAATCCCAGAGAGACTGCTGTACCAGACTAGACTATGGAAGGATTCTGTTGCTGATAGAAGGCTTTAGAAACCTAACTTCATTTATCCTGTAGAATTTTAACCACCATTTAAAATTCTGCTTTTTCTTACAGGAGCTTAAATTTAAATGCAAGACCTCCTGATTTAAATACACACACACACATAAAATCAGAAAAAGCCCCATCGCTTTTTGTAAGTTACAGAATTCTTACAATAACTATCATTTACTGAGGACTTTCTTTTGCCGGGTTTTGTTCTTGGCCTTTGCACGTAGTATCTAATTTAAGCTTCCTAAGCGCCTCGTGAAGTAGGTACTATACCCATTTTTCAGCTGAGGGAATTGAGAGCCAGAGAAAGTGAGTCACTTGCTGTGACTCAACAGCTAGTAAGAGGTGGCGCCAGTTTTCAAACCCAGGCCGAGTGACCCCATGGCTCTACTAGGTTGATTTGTAAGCAATATGCAGTGGTTTGTGCATGAAAAGAATGCAGTGGGACCATCACGTAGTAGGAAATAAAATTTGAGTGTTTTTCCTTGTACTAATAACGGTCCCTATCTCTCTCTCAGACACTGTTGTTACCAGTGGCACGTCTTATGTGAGACAGCCGGTCAAAACGAGTCTAATCGTTTATGGCCATAGAAGAGAAGGGAATGTATTGATTCATATGAGGATCTGCCCCTAAGACCTTGCTTTCACTGTTACCGCAGTAAACAGGGAGCTGATGAACCGTAGATGTTAGTGTGTCATCAGTGTCTTGCAGTTTTGTCATCCTGGGTAGCCACCATCAAGAAGGACAGAGTGCCCTCTATGAATATGTATTTAGTACTAGATATGGCAATTTATTCTTTTGAAGAGCACTTTATCATTTTGGTTTTGATGAATATACAAGCAATAATCAGTAGTTAGGAGTTTCAGTCTAAAATGGATGCCATTATTAGTGATTTAACAACTTTTCCTGTGAATTCCACGTGTGTCCCCAAGACTGGATCGTGCTACCCAGTGCTCCGTATAGTCAGCTTTTAGAAAAGCTCGCTTTGAAAACCTCTTATGCTATGAACCCTTTGTTTCTCAGAACGACAGTAGTCACTAATTTCCAAATTCTGAATATGTAAAGTGTTCACACAGAAAACCTAGGAGACTGCATGGGTCAGAACATTTGTTTAAACTAATATAGAACTAGCTTTTTCAGTTCCAGCTCCCTTTTTCCTATCTATTTGCCTTGCTAATAAGGCCTTACTCATTCCTGTTCAGTTACCTTATGTCACGATACCTCTTCATTTTGGATTTTTTCATTATGATTTGAGCAGACCTTCCTAGCTACGTAGAGAACTTCCATGAAAAGAATAAAACATAAAGGCTGTTCAATAAATAAGGATGATGACAACAGTGAAATTTAACCCAAATTGGGCAAAATAGCAGCACAGAATTCTATTACATTTTGAAATTCAGTCTTTACAGATATTTTTCTCTGCCTGAAACATGTGTGCCAGTTCTGTTTATATAAGGGAATAGTGACATCATGTGTGTGCTAGACTAATTGCCTCTGTAATTAACCTATTTGAGAAGGAAGTTACATAGAAATAAAATATCATTGACTACTGAAAGAGGCAATTTTGTCTTAAAGCAAACCTCTAACTTCACCAAAGGGCGTGGACAAAAGGATTCTGTCTCTGTCCCTTCTTATTTTGTCAGCATTTCCCTTCCTTCCTCCTTCTCTTCTATTCTTTTCTTCTCTTCTTTCTTTTTCTTGTCTCTATGCAATTCCACGAGTCCTCTCCATTTGTCATTCCACTACCTTCATTTTCCATATTGTAAGGTAAAGATCTAATGTTATTATGAGTGAAGATTCTATTTTTAAAGTAGAATTGAGGAAAGATGTAAATGTGGTAAAAAGAGATAGTCTTTTTGTTTCAGTGCTATTCAAATGTCTTTTTTTGGTCAAGGGTAGGATATGCATAGCATCATTTTGGTGTCTTTGAGACTGAGGACAAAAATCTTAGCCTTCTTTTTATCCCTTGATCAAATATATTAATTAAATTTAGAAAAGGGTTTGGGAGCATGGCAAAAGCGGAGTTTCTTTTGACTCTTAAAACCAGAAAAAATTATTGGGAGGCAGTATATTATAAAAGAAAGAGTGCCGTTTTGGGGGTCAGAATTATTCATATCTGACCCCAAATATATGGCTAAGGAAGAACAAGAAGAGCATTTTTTCCCAAAGGTGCTCTTTTTAACATTTTAAAAGGTAATATATTAATATGTCACCAAGACATTTGAGAAAACAGTGGGAGTAAACAAGACCAAGAGGCATGTAGGAGAAATTAGTGAAAAGTGTCCTATTGTTTACGTCCTAACTTACCCATGAAATCCCTACAAGACCCAGTTGTCACAGCTTCACCCAGCCCTGGCCTCATGCATAATATAATGCATTATATAATGAGCGTGGAGCATGGAATAGTTGAAATAGAAATGTTTGGGGGTTCCAGACCACAGTGGACTTGGGTTTCTCAACTTCCAAGATAATCTTTCTGTGCCTCAATTTCTTTATCTGTGATGTAGGGATAAAAATTCCTCTTTTATAAGATAATTGTGGGACTTTAGTGAAGAAACATTTATGTAATACGACGTGTTGTGCCTATAAATAAATGCTTGATGAACAGTAGCTAATATTTCAGATAACATTTGATAAAGCAAAATGATTTGGATACTAAGTAGTTCATTGTAAAAGAATGTAATCTTGTCTGGTGGAGCTAGTCCTCAAATGGATTTGCTGAATGACTTATCCTTGCATTTTTCTAATCTTTACCGTAGTAACCTTTCACTTCTATTGATAATTTATATTAGCAATAACTGGATTACAATTCTTGGAAGATGGCGCAAAGATATTTTTAGAAAGTATTATCCCTTGGGGAAAATATGAAGCAAAGAGGAGAAAGAAACACTGCAGAGAGAGTTTTCCTGTGCGTCACTTCTGTGATTAATCCTGTAAATCCCTAATGATTGTCAGGTTGCAAAAGAAGCTCCTTATAAGTAAAAGGAAACCCTTAGGTCTACAAAAATGGTCATGTGGTCATGGCTATATTTTGGCAATTGTGCTAATTAAATACAGTATCTATGATCATTGGGGTGTCCACCAGTTTTACAAAAAGAGCTGTCTTATTGGTGATCTTCAATAAGTTAGGGAATTACATGAATCAGAAATTCAGAAAACCAACCTCAGAAGATTCAGATTCATTCACTACTTATTATCACAAGATGATTCACTCACCCATTCAACAGATATTTATTGGGAACACATTATATGCCACCTACTGTGTCCGTCAGTGATATTCCTTCGTCCTTTGAATTTCACTCGCATTTTATCTGTGGCTCCACTTGGAAATATCTTCCCCCTGTGTTCTAGTTACTTACAACTGTGGCATCTCTTCTAGACTGCAGCAGGTTCCTTAGGAACCAGGCAGGAGATGTGGGACTGTCCTCGGCATCTTTCAGAGAACATACCCTTGTGCACTGCATAGAGTAGGCACTAAATAAACGCATGAAGCGTTGAATGAAGCAAAGAAAAAGTCTTAGAGGTTTAATTTCATTATCCTTTTCGTTTTAAATTCTTGAATATTTCACTTTGAAATTTCTTCTTCATGTTAATGGTGGTTAGAAGCAGGTAAATAACCAACTGAAAGTCATTATCTCTCCTTTAATTCCTCCCTCTCACCTACTATTCTCTCAAAATTTAGTCCACGGCAGTTACCTCTGGAAGAAGTTAATTATTTGTAAGACTTTCAAAGTTTGCTGTGCAGAAGGCTGACTTTAGTTGCTTGCCACATGCAAATAATAATGGAAGAAGCATCTATTATTTGTGGTCTGGAACATATGGGGATGTCACGAATACGATCAAGCTTTTTTGTATCGCTGGACCTGGCAAGAGACTCAATGTTAGGTTAATTAGTATCTAGTTTTAAAAAGTCAGAACTCTTCCTTGGTTCTGACAAAGAGAGAAGCTTTAAGCAGGTTCAGTATTCATTTGCCATTGCTCAGGTGAAGGCACTCCAAAAAGTAAAGCTGAATTCTGACAGCTTTTAAAAAGTAGGGGAATAATCAGCTCGCATACAGAAATCCAACCCATAGCTTCAGAAAATTCAGTATTAAAAATGATAAAGGAAGGATTTTGGCAAAAAGACGGAAGCCCTTGCATATTCTTCTGGAAGGAATGGAGCTTCACTGAGATTGAGACACCCGAGAGCTTGGGGTGTAATTTAGTGAGCTGACAGGAGGAGTGAAGTATCTCCTCAATATCTGTGTTTGGCAGGAGACATGAATACATACATCAGGAAACAATGTTTAAGTGTTTTATTTCCTTATTTCAGCCTGTCAAACTGTCAGTATAGTTAATGGCCATCAAGAGAGAAAGAGAGAGAGAGGAGGAACAGAGAGAAACAAAGGTACTATGGAATCTGAAAAGAAAGAAACCAGGAAAGCATTTGCGTGTTTCTATGGCATAATGGTCAGTCAGACGAAAATAGCTCACCGTATTCATTTCTCTACTAAAGCCAGATGTGCTGGTTCCCTACTAACAGTCCCCGAGCCCTTTTCGTGCTTTCCTCTGTGTCCTACATAATTGATTCACTTAACTTTGACTTCTGTGACTCCTTTCACTGAAGTCTAGATTGATGATCAATACTTTAGGGGTCACTTTATGTTATACTGGTAGTATCTAATTTTGCCCAGTTTTCCGAGTTTACTATCGCTTGTATTGTTTATAAAATCTGGTCTTAAGGTTGTTTATGCAAAAATATTCATTCTTGTCTAAAAACATCCCTTCTGAAATACTGTTGAGTGGTTTATAATCCACAAAGAATAAATTGGAACTGATTTGAACCTGCTGTATCTTTCTTCAAAAAAAAAACCCAAAACACTTACAGTGAAATACCGAAATTAGACAGTCTTAGGAGTACAGAACTATTTTAAATTTCTAGAAGAATCTTAGTGCAGCCAAGGGATTTTTATTTTATAAAAGAGAAGTATTTATATTGGATCACTTTTATACTGGAAATAAGTTATTTTCCACAGAAATGGAAAAACCTCTTATCATTCACATCTACGTCAAAATGAATTTAAAATCTTGGAGTTCACGCCAAAGATGAATACTTTTCATAATGAACATTTTTAGTTGCCTTATAAACTGGAAGCATTTATTTTGGAAAAAAAAACGATTTTTTTTTTTTTAAAACATCTTTATTGGAGCATAATTGCTTTACAATGGTGTGTTAGTTTCTGCTATATAACAAGGTGAATCAGCTATACATATACATATATCCCCATATTTTCTCCCTCTTGTGACTCTCTCCCACCCCTCTAGGTGGGCACAAAGCACCAAGCTTATCTCCCTGTGCTAAGTGGCTGTATCCCACTAGCTACCGGTTTTGCATTTGGTAGTGTATAAATGTACATGCCACTCTCTCACTTCATTCCAGCTTACCCTTCCCCCTCCCCATGTCCTCAAGTCCATTCTCTAGTAGCTCTGTGTCTTTATTCCCGTCCTAACCCCTAGGTTCTTCATGACCTTTTTTTTTTTTTTTTT
Source organism: Aethalodelphis obliquidens (assembly GCF_003676395.1). NCBI lineage: Eukaryota > Metazoa > Chordata > Mammalia > Artiodactyla > Delphinidae > Aethalodelphis > Aethalodelphis obliquidens. The sequence goes on from NW_020837980.1 coordinate 8,659,313, forward strand.
TTTACATTCCATATATATGTGTTAGCATACGGTATTTGTTTTTCTCTTTCTGATTTACTTCACTCTGTATGACAGACTCTAGGTCCATCCACCTCTCTACAAAAAAACTCAATTTCGTTTCTTTTTCTGGCTGAGTAATATTCCACTGTATATATGTGCCACATCTTTCTTCTTTATCCATTCATCTGTCGATGGACACTTAGGTTCCTTCCATGTCCTGGCTATTGTAAATAGAGTTGCAATGAACATTGTGGTACATGACTCTTTTTTGAATTATGGTTTTCTCAGGGTATATGCCCAGTAGTGGGATTGCTGGACCATATGGTAGTTCTATTTTTAGTGTTTTTGGTACCTCAATACTGTTCTCCATAGTGGCTGTATCAATTCACATTCCTACCAACAGTGCAAGAGGGTTCCCTTCTCTCCACACCCTCTCCAGCATTTATTGTTTGTAGGTTTTTTGATGATGGCCATTCTGACTGGTGTGAGGTGATACCTCATTGTACTTTTGATTTGCATTTCTCTAATGATGAGTGATGTTGAGCATCCTTTCATGTGCTTGTTGGCAATCTGCGTATCTTCTTTGGAGAAATCTCTATTTAGGTCTTCTGCCCATTTTTGGATTGGGTTGTTTGTTTTGTTGATATTGAGCTGCGTGAGCTCCTTGTATATTTTGGAGATTAATCCTTTGTCCATTGATTCGTTTGCAAATATTTTCTCCCATTCTGAGGGTTGTCTTTTAATCTTGTTTATGGTTTCCTTTGCTGTGCAAAAGCTTTGAAGTTTCATTAGGTCCCATTTGTTTATTTTTGTTTTTATTTCCATTTCTCTAGGAGCTGGGTCAAAAAGGATCTTGCTGTGATTTATGTCATAGAGTATTCTGCCTATGTTTTCCTCTAAGAGTTTTGTAGTGTCTGGCTTTACATTTATGTCTTTAATCCATTTTGAGTTTATTTTTGTGTGTGGTGTTAGGGCGTGTTCTAATTTCCCTATTTTAAATGTAGCTGTCCAGTTTCCCCAGCATCACTTACTGAAGAGGCTGTCTTTTCTCCATTGTATATTCTTGCCTCCTTTATCAATGATAAGGTGGCCATATGTGTGTGGGTTTATCTCTGGGCTTTCTATCCTGTTCCATTGATCTATATTTCTGTTGTTGTGCCAGTACCTTACTGTCTTGATTACTGTAGCTTTGTAGTATAGTCTGAAGTCAGGGAGCCTGATTCCTCCAGCTCCTTTTTTCGTTCTCAAGATTGCTTTGGCTGTTCAGGGTCTTTTGTGTTTCTATACAAATTGTGAAATTTTTTGTTCTAGTTCTGTGAAAAATGCCATTGGTAGTTTGATAGGGATTGCATTGTATCTGTAGATTGCTTTGGGTAGTATAGTCATTTTCACAATGTTGATACTTCTAATCCAAGAACATGGTGTATGTCTCCATCTGTTTGTATCATCTTTAATTTCTTTCATCAATGTCTTATAGTTTTCCGCATACAGGTCTTTTGTCTCCTTAGGTAGGTTTATTCCTAGGTATTTTATTCTTTTTGTTGCAGTGGTAAATGGGAGTGTTTCCTTATTTTCTCTTTCAGATTTTTCATCATTAGTGTATAGGAATGCAAGAGATTTCTGTGCATTAATTTTCTATCCTCCTACTTGACCAAATTCACTGATTAGCTCTAGTAGTTTTCTGGTGGCATCTTTAGGATTCTCTATGTATAGTATGTCACCTGCAAACAGTGACAGTTTTACTTCATCTTTTCTGATTTGGATTCCTTTTATTGCTTTTTCTTCTCTGATCGCTGTGGCTAAAACTTTGAAAACTATGTTGAATGATAGTGGTGAGAGTGGACAACCTTGTCTTGTTCCTGATCTTAGTGGAAGTGGTTTCAGTTTTTCACCATTGAGAACGATGTTGGCTGTGGGTTTGTCATATATTGCCTTTATTATGTTGAGGTAAGATCCCTCTGTGCCTACTTTTTGGAGGGTTTTTATCATAAATGGGTGTTGAATTTTGTCAGAAGCTTTCTCTGCATCTATTGAGATGATCATGTGGTTTTTCTCCTTCAGTTTGTTAATGTGGTTTATCACATTGATTGATTTGCATATATAGGAGAATCCTTGCATCCCTGGGATAAACCCCACTTTTTTTTCTTTGTTTGCACAGCTCCTGGGGTTCAGCTTTGGATTTGTCCCCATCTCTCCGTGTAGGTCACCTGAGGGCGTCTTTTCTTCACTCAGACAGAACAGGGTTAAAGGAGCAGCTGATTCGGGGGCTCTGGCTCACTCAGGCTGTGGGGAGGGAGGGGTACGGATGCAGGGTGGGCCTGCGGCGGCAGAGGCCGGCGTGACGTTGCACCAGCCTGAGGCGCGCCGTGTGTTCTCCCGGGGAAGTTGTCCCTGGATCACGGGACCCTGGCAGTGGCGGGCTGCACAGGCTCCTGGGAGGGGAGGTGTGGATAGTGACCTGTGCTCGCACACAGGCTTCTTGGTGGCGGCAGCAGCAGCCTTAGCATCTCATGCCCATCTCTGGGGTCCGCGCTGATAGCCACGGCTCGTGCCCATCTCTGGAGCTCGTTTAGGCCATGCTCTGAATCCCGTCTCCCTACGCACCCCGAAACAATGGTCTCTTGCCTCTTAGGCAGCTCCAGACATTTTCCCAGACTCCCTCCTGGCTAGCTGTGGCGCACTAGCCCCCTTCAGGCTGTGTTCACGCAGGCAACCCCAGTCCTCTCCCTGCGCTCCGACCGAAGCCCGAGCCTCAGCTCCCAGCCCCCGCCTGCCCCGGCGGGTGAGCAGACAAGCCTCTCGGGCTGGTGAGTGCTGGTTGGCACCGATCCTCTGTGCGGGCATCTCTCCACTTTGCCCTCCGCACCCCTGTTGCTGCGCTCTCCTCTGTGGCCCCGAAGCTACCCACCCCTTCGCCCCCCGCCACCCGCAGTCTCTGCCCGCGAAGGGGCTTCCTAGTGTGTGGAAACCTTTCGTCCTTGACAGCTCCCTCCCAGAGGTGCAGGTCCCGTCCCTATTCTTTTGTCTCTGTTTTTCCTTTTATCTTTTGCCCTACCCAGGTACCTGGGGAGTCTCTTGCCTTTTGGGAAGTGTGAGGTCTTCTGCCAGCGTAGTTGTTCTGTAAGAGTTGTTCCACATGTAGATGTAGTTTTGATGTGTTTGTGGGGAGGAAGGTGATGTCCATGTCTTACTCCTCTGCCGTCTTGAAGGCGCCCCCCAACAATTTGTGTTTTAGATATCAATTGAAAAATCTTATAAAATGCTCTAAGGAGAGCTGGTATGGTATATCTAAATGCACTGGCTCCCGAATCTGGCCAATCATTAAATCACCTGGAAGGCATTTAAAAGTACAGACCCTTTAGGCCACTCTAGATTGACTGGAAGAGAATCTCAGAGATGGGCGCCCAGCAGGTGTGTGTAAGATCCATCCCCCCACTCTGAACCCCCAACCCCCAGGTGATGTGGGCTATCAGCCGGGCTAGGAGCCGCACTGTCCCTGTCAGGGCAAGAGCATTGCTCTGGTTCTCACTAGACTTCTGGCTGCTTTCTAACATTATCATTCACTCACTGAGTAACTTTATGGCAGATTGCAAGCTTTGAGGGAGCACATTTTTCAACTATATACAATGTGTATGGTCTTTTCCAACTTTCAAGCCCTGTAACTTCATTACATTTATGAGGTTTAAAAAATTTTTTACTTCAAAACTGAGTTAAAATGGACACACACAGAGCTATCAGTTTTTATTCTTAGTTTAAGTTAATAGAAGTAAGCAAATAAAAGAAGTCAGGATTCTCCCCTCTCACCCTGAGTTTGATTTATGAGTGCTTGATTGGACCTTTCTTTTCATGATATCAATCATGAAAATGAAAATTTTCTGCTCTGTCCTTTAGACCTTCAGATGCAAAACTGAATTCTCCTTCACCCAACCAAACTTGATTGTTCATCGGTGCTCCTATCTTAACAAATGATACCACCCACATCTTGTTGTGTCAGCCAGAAACCGAGAGTCACTCTCCCTCTTATCTATTTTTGATATCCTAGGTTGATTTTACCCCCCCCAAAATTGTTCATCGCCAGCTTCTTTGTATCTCTACCACCATCCATCCTGGGCCAGGTGCCATCTTTCCTGGGTTCTGCAATAACCTCCCAACTGAGAGTCTTTTTTCACCATTCTTGCCACCTTGTGCTCTAGTCAATACTCAGTACCGCAAAGAGATTAAAAATGCAAATCTGGACTTCTCTGGCGGTCCATTGGTTTAGACTCTGCTCCTTGAATGCTGAGGGTGTGGGTTCAATCCCTGGTGGGGGACCTAAGATCCCCCATGCCGTGCAGCACGGCCAAAAAAAACAAAAAAGCAAATCCAACTGTAGGTTTTCCCTAGTACAGACCTATCAATGTCTTTCCATTGTGCTTAGAATAAAGACCAAAATCTGTTCACTGGCCTCCAAGGCCCTGCATGACCTAGTCTGTCCTTCTCCCCCTTACTTTCTGCACTCTTGACACACTGGCCATCCTTCAGATTCCCACACATGGTGCTCTCCCTTCCTGTCTTAGGGCCATTGATTTTTCTTTTCCTTCTGTCTACGAAGCTCTTCACTTCCAACTCGTTCTTTTCAGATCAGCTGAAGTGACATTTCCTCAGGAGAGCCTTTTCTGATGCTCCAGATATGATCAAGTCCACTTGCTATATGCTTGTGTAGAATAACTTGCATTTTTTCCAGAGCATTTTTCACAGTTTATAGTTTACATTAATACAATGTTTTGGCTAATTTTAATCTAATCTATAAGACTGTAGGCTTGGTGAGAGTAGGGACCTTGACTCTTCTGTTTACCACTGATTTCCTAATCGCCAAACAGTGTGTAGCGTATAGTAGGTGCTTAAGAAATATTTGTTGAGTAAAAGAATAAATGAATCCACAGAAGAAAAGTGCTCACTTATGCAGCAGCGCCTCCCCCATCCCCACATATACTCTTTCCAGTTCTAGTGGTGTATGTAGAGCATCGTCATTTTTCTTACAGTGCTCCTTTCTGCAGCAAGGAATGATCATTTCTCAACCTGCCACCTCATTCTCTGTTCCAGCAACATCTGAACGCCTGGCTTGAGCCCTTTTCTGTACTCCACTGAGGTCAAAGAGGAGTGTAAAAGCAGTTGCTCTAGGCGTTGCTGCATTTTGGGGATGAGATCTAAAATTGTGCATAGCTCAGTGCAAGAAATACGGGTAGAGAAGAAGCCCCTCCAGAGCTTCTTTGTAGGAAATAAAGACTCCGTTTCTGGAATCTCTTGTTTATTCAAGTATAGAGCTTGCTCCATAGATAGTACACAGATCTCAGATCTGACGTGGTGAATCAGAGTGTCAGATTCCTCTCTTGACATACTCTTTCCACACAGGTTATTGCGAGGACAGCTTTTGGAGATGGAGAAGATTTAAGACATGGAGTTTATTGAAGGCAGGGTATTTATTGTTGTCTGCTTTTCAAGGATAACATATTCTCTTTAAAATGTGACCTGAGGAACTGGAGCCCCTGCCATGTACCTCATATATGAGAGAGCCCTCTCCTTCACCCCCCTCTGGCTGTGCCCCTTGCCCCCAGGTGGTGAGAAATCCACTAGGCCCTATTCTAGACATGCTCCAGGAACCGCATACCTTGCAGTTCTCTCTCCAAAGACCTCGCATCTGTCGACAAGGGCTGTGTAGGCTTCCTCCATGGTCTGTCCTTCATATTGCACTAGTGGGGTGTGTGGTCGTAGGCCCAAGGGTGGCCAAGGTGCAGCTGTTTGGGAGGGGCTGGCCTCAGAGAAGGGGTACCTCCATTTGTTCTCTTGTCCTGGGTTCACGAATGTTAGGGAGATGCTGGAGGGTGGAGGGCACTTTAGGAAGAAGGCATACAGTAGGAAGAGAAGGCAGAGGATGAAGCCCTAAGGAGCATCACAGCAAGTTAATACTTGACTGGATGGGTAAATAAACCAGTAAGTGTCTGAGTAAAATAACTTTTGAAAAGAGAAGTCAACCAGAAAAACTAGAATTAGTGAAGTAAAGCCTTGATTTTTACAGGATTTTTCTCACGTCTAGTCAGCACCAAACCATCAATAGTCAGACGTTTGTTCTAAAGAGAAAGCTTATGACAATGAACAATGTCATGAACCTGGAACCGGTTTTCATGGCTTCCCTGGAGCTCAGTCTGTTATTCACATTCTTTTTAGAGAATTAAGGGTTGATTTTGTTTCAGTATATGTTTTTCATCATCTAATTAATGTATATCATTTTCCCAGAATTTTCAAGAGTGAGGTAGGGAAAACTTGTTATTCTAATTATTGAGAGGAAGTATTAGCAACATAAGTAGGAAGTTAATAGCATGGTTAGAATTTACTGTCATGAAAACACCTGCCCATTCATTGCTGTCCTAAGCAAACACAATTTCAGTGATACTACTGGAGAAAATCAGGAAGGAACAAAGTGTGGGATTCCTTAGTTTTAAGATGATTAAACAATTTCATTCAACAGGCAGCTCTTTATCCATAAGCCAACAGCTTTCTCTTTCACAGTACCCTCAGAATCTTTTTGCAAAGTTGAAAGAGCTGTAATTTTAATGTAACTATTATATTCAAGACATTAATGACCTGCATCACCGAAAATAACCATGGTAACAGGTGAGAAATCAAAGATAGTTCATTTAATTGCCACAGAAAGAAAATAAGTGCAAATAATCTATAATTCTTCATTCTCAATATGTACATGTTATTTTCTTACTGCATTAATTACCTAATAGTTAGAAATTATCTAGTTGTTGCTCTGTGACTCCCCATTGCATTCATGTAATGGTTTTCACTCTAATAACTAATCATTATAATTTCTTACCTCAGCAGTTTAGGCTGCTACAAACTGGGTAACATGTTCATTCAGTTGACATTAGCAATTTTTAGTAACAATAAAAATAATACTTTAAGTATAGTGGAAAGGCATTATGCAGTTCTTTCAACCTAGTTACCTAAAGGCCACTCTAATTCAGTGCTTATCTATAAACTACTAACGATCTGGGACTACTCCTTAGACAGAAAGACTTCAAACTTTCAATTTCTGAAGTCTCTGTCTAGGAGTTGCTGGAATATTCCCACAGAACCTTGCTGGGAAACGAGGACAAGTTGTGGAGTCCTAACTAGGGACATACTTAGAACGACTGCCAAGGATACTAAGTATTAGGTGGTGTGCCTATTATCTGTTAAGTCTTTTGCTAGGCCTGGGGATACAATGGTAATTAAAACAAGGATAGAGGTACAGATGATAAAGCAGGAAATCATGACTTAATGAGCAAGTTTATACAGTTTTTACTTTTCATTTAGTTCGAACCAGTGCCCTCTGCAGTGGAAGCTCGGAGTCCTAACCACTGGACAGCCAGGGAATTCCCCATAAGTGAATTCTTTTATCTCCATTTTCACATGGAGAAACTAGGGTTAAATAGCTGACCAGAGGTCATCTGAGCAAGTAAGTGAAAGAACAGACTGCAGTCTGGGCTGGGCTCTCCTAAGTTCTAGGGTTTCTGCAGAAAGAATAATCGAGAGTCATTTCAATTCTGGCATGCAAAGCCACTGCTCACTGAATAGAGTATTTAATTTTAATTGATTCTGTTTTTTATTTGAATTCTAGACTATACCAAAACCGTGTCAGAAAGAATCTATCACATCTTTTAGATTGGCATTTCAATCTTCTCTGGCAATTGTATCTCAGAAAACTGTCTCAGTAAGAAATTTTTTTTAACATCTTTATTGGAGTATAATTGCTTTACAGTGGTGTGTTAGTTTCTGCTTTATAACAAAATGAATCAGGTATACATATACATATATCCCCATATCTCCTCCCTCTTGCATCTCCCTCCCACCCCTCTAGGTGGTCACAAAGCACCGAGCTGATCTCCCTGTGCTGTGCGGCTGCTTCCCACTAGCTAGCTATTTTACATTTGGTAGTGTATATATGTCAATGCTACTCTCTCACTTTGTCCCAGCTTACCTTTCCTCCCTCCCCGTGTCCTCCATTCTCTAGTAGGTCTGCGTCTTTATTCCCATCCTGCCCCTAGGTTCTTCATGAACTTTTCTTTTTTTTTTTTTTTAGATTCCATATATATGTGTTAGCATACGGTGTTTGTTTTTCTCTTTATGACTTACTTCACTCTGTATGACAGACTCTAGGTTCATCCACCTCATTACAAGTAACTCAATTCGTTTCTTTTTATGGCTGAGTAATGTTCCATTGTATATATGTGCCACATCTTCTTTATCCATTCATCTGCTGATGGACACTTAGGTTGCTTCCATGTCCTGGCTATTGTAAATAGAGCTGCAGTGAACATTGTGGAACATGACTCTTTTTGAATTATGGTTTTCTCAGGGTATATGCCCAGTAGTGGGATTGCTGGGTCGTATGGTAGTTCTATTTTTAGTTTTTTGAGGAACCTCTATACTGTTCTCCATAGTGGCTGTATCAATTTACATTCCTACCAACAGTGCAAGAGGGTTCCCTTTTCTCCACACCCTCTCCAGCATTCATTGTTTATAGATTTTTTGATGATGGCCATTCTGACTGATGTGAGGTGATACCTCATTGTAGTTTTGATTTGCATTTCTCTAATAATTAGTGATGTTGAGCATCCTTTCATGTGTTTGTTGGCAATCTGTATGTCTTCTTTGGAGAAATGTCTGTTTAGGTCTTCTGCCCATTTTTGGATTGGGTGGTTTGTTTTTTTGATACTGAGCTGCATGAACTGCTTGTAAATTTTGGAGATTAATCCTTTGTCAGTTGCTTCATTTGGAAATATTTTCTCCCATTCTGAGGGTAGCAATTTTTTACAAAAAGAATAAATGAACAGAGGTAGATACATGCTATAAAGGAAGTGTAGAACCACCTCACATTCATTAGGATGACTACTATCAAAAAACCAGAAAATAACAAGTGGCAGCAAAGAGATATAGAAACTGGAACATTTGTGAGAATGTAAATGGCATAGTTGCTATGAAAAGCAGTATGGCAATTCCTCAAAAAATTAAGCATACGATTTACCATATGATCCAGCAATTCCACTTCTGTGTATATATCCAAAAGAACTGGAAGTAGGGTCTCATAGAGATATTTGTACACCCCTGTTTATAACAGCATTAAGCACAACAGCCAAGAGATGGAAGCAACCGAAGTGTCCGTCGATAGATGAATGGATAAGCAAAATGTGGCATATATATATAATGAATTATCATCAGCTTTAAAAAGGAAGGAAATTTTGACATATGCTACAACATGGATGATCCTTGAGGCCATTATGCTAAATGAAATAAACCAGTAACAAAAAGACTAATACGATAGGATTCCACTTAGGTGAGGTAGCTAGAGTAGTTAAAAACATGGAGACAAAGTAGAATGGTGGTTTCCAGGGCCTGGGGCAAGGGGGGAAAGGGGATTTGTTGTTTAATGGGCACAGAGTTTCAGTTTTGTAAGATGCAAAGGGTTCCGGAGATGGCAGGTGCAACATCGTGGATGTAGTTAACACTGCTTAACTGCACTCTGAAAAATGGTTAAGGTGGTAAATTTTATGTTATGTGTACTTTACCACATTAAACATTAAACAGAAGAAACTTTGGAGGGTTAGGTGACAGAGAGGACCTGGGGATAGGAGAGGAGCTCGTTAGGTAAGTTATTCGACCAAGACATGTTTGAGACGTGAACAATGCCGTGGAGCCAGTTCTGCCCAAAGCCAAGGAGAGAGCTCTCCAGGCAGAGGGATCTGCACGTATAAATCCCTGGGCCAAAGAAGAGGTATGTTGAATGAAAAGGAAGTCAGTGTGACAGGAACATAGTGGCAGGTGATATACTTGGGGCTGGTCATGGAAGAACTGGTGGACATGGAATTATTTTGGACTGCATTATTATCGTTATGTTTTAGCTTCATTTGCAAGGGCTCTTTGTACTTTAGGAGATCACAAACTTTAGAGTACTCATTTTGTTTCAAAAATAGTAATCGGCATACTTTTTTTTTTTAATCAGCATACTTAGTAGTGTCATGATTCAAGGACCTCTTATTGCACAATTTAAAAAAAATCACCAGAAGTGGTGTGTTAACTTGGTGGGGTTTCATTTTTATTTATCAACTATGTTATTTCTGGAGCAATTGCAACCTGAAAGAAATTCCCTTTTTATCTGTGTACCTTGGTAAATACCAGTGAACCATTACTTAAAGCACTGCATTCATTTTATACTTCAAACTACTTCACAGTGTCTCTGGAAGTTTTCCCAGGCCAGGTCAGTTCATCAATCCTCACTACAGTGATCTTAGAGACTCTGGAGGCCCTAATATAAGCAGTTAGTATTGCTCACTTTGCTGAAAATTGTCTAGCACTGCACTTAGCAGTGTCAATTCATGACAAATAGTTTAATAGTGTAGTCACATCCTAGAAGTGTTAACATACAGAATTTAAAGGTTTATCAAAATGGCAACTGTCATCATTTAAATATGTTTTCTTACGTGAAAGCAAAAGTTGCTAAAATTAAAATGTGGTTTATTGTTAAATACCCCTTATACATCAGTTTTCTTTGATGGAAATACCATTCTTTAAAGTATTCATAACCCTAAAAGAAGATGTTTATCTGCTTTAATAGAACAATACATTTATACTGTATTCTGCATTATACCTATTTTTTTCTATTTCAAATAAATCTGGAAATTTTATCCTACTTCGGAATATTGTTCTCTACTGTTCAAGGTTCAAAATAGCAAAGCAGTACTGAAAGTTCTCATCTGAAATTTCTTACCCACTTCTCACCTGACAGTTGTCTCAGATTATCTGTAATGTGGAACGAATCTGGGAAGATTAACCCAAATGCATTGATGATGTTCATTCCCCCACATTTCAATAGAGGGACCTGAATCTGGGAGATTGGAAATATGACTTTGAAGAAAAGCAGAAATATATTCGTAATGGGATGACATGTCAGTTGAATCTTTTTTTTTTTTTCCCAGTAAATCAAAGTTTCTTTTCTTTTCTTTTCTTTTTTTTAACATCTTTACTGGGGCACAATTACTTTACAATGGTGTGTCAGTCTCTGCTCCACAACAAAGTGAATCAGTTATACATATACATATGTTCCCATATCTCTTCCCTCTTGCGTCAGTTGAATCTTAAAGTTGATGAAGTGTAAGTGTGTTTGGACCAAACACTGAGACAGGGCAGTATGAGTGATTTATGGAGCTAAATGAGAAGGATACCTTCCTGGGCTGCCTTGTTTACACTGAATGTGCAAGAGCGGAGCAGAAGGAATAGGTGGGCTTAAAGAGCAACAGAACAAGTGTGCAACGAATGTGAGTAAGCCCCACATCAACTCAGTAGTACCTGAGGGTTATACGCCCTCCTTCATGACAATTCTATTAATGTCTTCCGTGAAGTAGGGATAAACATCATAGTTTATCCATAGGCAGTTTCAGAACTTAAGTATTTCAAAAGAAATAATGGGGATGAAAATATTTAATATTTTAAGGCGCTTTGAGATTCTAGGATGAGTGGTTAAATGCAATAATCATTATCATAATTCTTTTAGAATTATTAATTTTGTACTTTTTCATTAGGAGTGTCAATATTATAGTTTTATTTTATTTATAGTTTTATAGTTATGAAGACCATGACCCTGTTCTTAATGAGATTTTTAAGTTTGGAAGATCCAACTGAAACATGAAACAATAGAACAAGGAAGCACTTTTTTTTTTTTTTTTTTTTTTTTTTAAGGAAGCACTTTTTGAGTGGCTGTACAGAGGAAAACCAGCTGACAAAAAGGGCTTAGTGGGCTGGAGTCCCTGGAAAGGGTTCAGGCACTTGGAACTTGAGCTGGGCCTTGGAGTTTGTGTGGTCAGAGGTGGGCCCTGAGGATTTGGTCCCCTGAAGTCTTGGAAAGAAAGTGAAAGCTCTGTGAACTTTTAGTATTTATAACTTGTCTGTGAATTTTGCATTCTGTCCTGCAATATAACTGTGTCCATGCTAAAATAAAATGATGTTTGCATGACGTTCAGATTATTTAATTTTGTTTTCCTAGTCTGATATGCCAGGAAGTTATGGCCCGTCTCACCCAAGATATTCTCTTACCCCATCCCAGCTCCACACATCCTCAGGAGTATGACTGACACACTGGTTGGAGAATTGTGGCTGTAGAGGATCACAGCGCATTTAAACAGAAGAGCCTTTGCTTGGCCATTAGCATGTGATCAGGCTGAGTAAATAAGAGTTTCTTTAGCCATTAAAAGACTCTCATACCATATGGTATGTGTACACATTCTTTTGTACAAGTTTGGTGGGCTTTCTAAGCAGCCTAGGTTTCCTTTTTATAAGTATAACTGGGGCCCAGATGGTTCCATTTGCTGATAAGAGTACTTTTCAATAATATGCTGTATGATTGGGTGCAAAATCAACATCCTCCAAGTTTTGCTTTTAAAGTACAAGCCTTTGTTTTGTATTTCCGCCTGAAGCCTTTTTGACCTTTGTCAAAAATATTTTTCAGTTATTCAGAGCACATTGGAGTGCTCTAAAAAAAGACCACCCAAGCACATCCCTTTCAGTTGGCAAATTCCACTTAGGATGAGAAGCACAGAAGCATTCTATAACTGATAACTATAGAGTTATTTGAATGTTTGAAAAAGGCTACATCTCTTTCGTCAGCTCACAGAGGCTGGTCTCTTTGGCTTTGTGTCATCACGTTAACCGGTGTGACACAGTGGTCATCTGCGCTCGTCTCCAGTTTGGAAACTTGGCCCAGTGCCGTTCAGAGGAAGCAGTAGTCCTTGGTAATGCCAGATCTGCTCCCTTATATTGTTTCTGTTTATTTCAAATACCAAATCACAAGCTGGCCCAGGAGCAATGAGGCTGGAAAGGATAAGGAACGTAAAGGGATTTTAAAGACACCACTGAGTCCTGCTTGAAGCTTGATGACCATGGCAACTTATTCTCAAGTGTCTAAATTTTTAAATCCTCCAAAGCTATAAAGTAGTACTAAAAACGTTTTGCCAATAATAGCCAAGGTAGCACTTTACACAGGGTACAGTTGGCTTTCTGGCCACAGCATTGGTTCCTCTGCTCCCATCAGTGTTTCCCTTTCTCCATTGCCTATTTCTGCCTTGGATCCTTCCCCTCAAAGCAGCCCCTCTAACTTTTTACCTGTGACCAAGAGCAGTTTGTTTTTTTGTGTTTTTTTGGCAGGAACGTTCATTCAACAATTTCTTTAGCAAATATTTATTAAGTATCTGCCTATATTGTCCTTAGGACTGGGGATATAAGTGTGAATAAGATGGAATCTACCAAATGTGAAGCTCAGTGCAGATTGAAAACATAGACTGAATGTTATGATACCCTGGCGCAGCTCTAGTTCAAAAGATATATATGCCTTTTGTGTCCCCCTTTTGTCTTCTCCTAATGGACTACAGTTCAGATAGAAAAGGGCATGAGTTGGGGTCGGGAGAGCCAAGGAGCAAGCTGATTTATCCTGCATCTCTTTCCTTATGTTACAATGACCTTGATTCAAAGATTGTAAAGGATAGGGGATAAATTTTAGAGAGAAGAACCAGTAGAGAAGTGATGCAGGCAGACCTACCATAGGGAGTAGAAGATGACAAAGATGGTGAGTAGGAAGCCACTCCAGACCTCCAGGAGACTCTACAAGCCATTGGTCTGGCACTTACTTCATATGACACTTTAGATACGTAATGTTAACCCCTCGCTTCCCTACATTTTCTTTGTGAAATGAGAGCGGATGAGTTTTAAACTTGCTCTCTAGAACAGTTGAGTTACTAGTTTAGAAAGGTGAGCCCACGTGGGCATCCTAAGCCACAGGCATAAAGGATATTAAGTAGTATTAGGTGAACACATGGCGTGAAGTGAGTTTGATGTGGGTCGAAGGAAGTGCAGGCACGGGGAAGTGATGAGGCTGGAAAATTAAGTAGGACTTAGAGAAGAAAGCTTTTTATATACGATTTAGTACTTTATTCTGAATGCAATGGGGGATCCTTTAAATAAATACAAATCATTTGAATGACAGTCAGATTTACACTTTAGATAGATTACTCTGGTTGCATTGAGGGGCTGAATGGAAGGATAGAAAGACTGAGGTCAGGAAGCTCAGTTAGGAGGCTGTTTGAAGTGGCCCAAACAAAAAGACATGAGTTTCTAAATTAAGGCAGTGGCGGGAGGAATAGATAATGGGAAAGATACATAAGACATAGTACAGATCTATAATCTGTGAGATTTAGTGACCAATTGGATATGAAGGAAAGGGGGAAGTGCTAGAATTATGTCAAAGTTTCTGATCTTGGTAACTCGGAGTATTTTAATAGTAAATAAAGGAACGAGTTTGACAGGATAATGTAACTGGTTCAATTGAGGACAGAGTAAATTTGTGATGCATGTAAGGCATTCAGTTGGAGATATCTAGTAATAAAATGGAGATGTTTAGGTCTGGATCTCAGGAGAGAGGTCTAGGTTGGAGGGGTAGATTTGGTTAGAAATTGGTAATTAAAGATTTTGGTTGATGTCACTAAGAGTTACTGCATGGAGTGAGAAGAGAAGAGAATGAAGACTAGAGATCTAAGAAATATTGCCTTTCAGGTATGTTAAGAATGTAAGATGAATAACGTCTGAAGACTTAACATATAACATGGTGACTACAGTTGATAACACTGTATTGTATAATTGAAATTTAAGAGAGTAGAACTTAAATGTTCTCATCCAGCCCCCCACTAAAAAAAAAAGAAAAAAGGTAAATATGTGAGGTGATACGTGTATTAATTAACTTGATGTGGGGAATCCTTTTACAATGTTAACATATATCAAATCATCACATTGTACACTTTAAATATCTTACAATTTTATTTGTCAACTATACCTCCATAAAGCTGAAAAAAATAAAAAGTAAAATAAAAATGAGAGAAAATTTAAAAAAAAGAATATCAAGCAAAGTTTATGGGCTGATATGAGAATCTATTCACAATGTTTGTTGTTTATAATTGGAGAGTTCCAACAATTTCTGAGCAGAATGAATTACAAACCTTAGATATATAGCCAATATTTTATAATAACCCTAAATGCAATATAACCTTTAAAAATTATAAATCACTGTGTTATACACCTGAAACTTATGTGATATTATACACCAGCCATAATGCAACAAAAAAATTAAAAAAACAAACCTCAGAACAATATGGGGTAGTAAGTTAGGACCTGGTTTTAGAATAATTTGGGCAAGTTTGTCTGTCACTTGGGGACCAGTCAGGAAAACAGAATCCACATCAGATAGTTCTACAGAGGGAATGTAACTGAGTGAATTAGTTAAAATTGGAGATTATCAATAACAGGAAGCAACTACTACCTGTAGAGCTGAAATAACCAAGGGAAGAGGCAACGTTACCAGAACTCAGGAGCGCAGGCTGTCCAGTGGGAACTGGACCCAAGCAGCAGCTGCCGTCAGAGGGAGGCGCTGTCTTGCGGGAACTATAGCCTCTCAAGGGAATGCAGCTATATTGGTAAGGGATACTTCCTGAAGCAGAGAGAAGGCTTCTCTCTCCTCCCACTTATTCTATTCTGCCAGTTCGTCTCATTGGACAAATCTGATTTAAAGCTAGCTAGCAGTGGAGCCTGGAGAAATATTATGTGTGAGATTTAACCCCCTGTCATACAGAGCAGGGCAAGGGTTAGCCTGGTCTGAGAGCAAACAGACAATTGCCAGGCATATCTCTAAATAGATTTTTTTTTTTAAAAATCATGATTATAAAAGTAGAGAACCAATAAGATACGATGTTTGATTTTTTAAAATTATTAATCAGGTGCTTTTGCTTCCACTTACCTTATGAAACTAAAATTCTACTGCAAGTAGATGACTAATCATCTTTTAAAATTACCTCACAACATAAGGACTTTTATATTGTGACATTTCTGTAAGGCTGTGCCTTTTTCCTAGGTTAGTAGGGACTAAGCAAAAAAAAAAAAAAAAAAAAAAGCTAAAGCTGATATTCGGTTGCCTAAATGGCTATTAAAGCCAGAACCACTGGGTACACTAAATTTATACAATGGGTCACTGTTCTCACTGAGTCTTCTCCCCAGATTCAGCTGCCTCGGTGGGGATGTGCACTTCATAAAAATGAACTAATAAAAAATCTTGCTGACAATTAGGCTTCCCTTACTGGGCTTAGAATAAGGGAGTGTGTAGCTCGGTATTAAAAGGTATGCTCTTATATACTCTTTTTTGAGGTTCTCAATCAAAGGGCTCTGCTTTTTAGTAAGACCTTTAAACAGCATCAGCCTTTCCCTCAAAAGAGAAAGGCTAAAAAGAGTGCCAGACTCAATTGAACTTAACAGAAAATCCATTGGTGACCAATGAAGCAGAAAGGATGTGCTCAAATCGCTGGGTTGAACGCTCTGTTGTATAGATCAGACAAGCCCGTTTAGTGTCTACTGGCTCACACAGAGTCAGATACTTGTTCACCAGCTTTAGCTCCCAGATATTTTAATGGTAGTGTTTACCAGTTTTAGTGGGAAACCAATGAACGAAAAATCTGTAGGTGGATTAACTGGGTCAGGCTAGTTTCTTGCTTGGATTTTAATTCCCTGGGTAGTGAATTGAGTGCCAAAGCTTTGCTATAATATTATCATATTGAATAGCGTTTATTTGGTTCAGTTTAATACTGGGCTTAAGATGATCTTAAAATATCCATTCTGTAAATACACTTCTTTTCAAAGCAGTTTATTAGATAATATTTCTTACTGTTAAGTAAACAGTGTTAAATAACTAATATGATGATTTAAAAATAAACAAACAGAAAAACTCCTTGTATGCTGTCTTAGGCTGGGTTCCCCAGAAAATAGACACTGAGAGGGAGATTATGTCCAGACAGTTTATGGAGGAGGCTCTGGGAACACCTGTAAGAGATGAGGCAAATGGGATTAGGCAGAGGCTGGTGGTAATCTGCAAGGTAATCCCTTCATCATCATCCCTAATTGAGGTGAGGGCGCTGAGCTCCTGTACCACCCTGCCCCATCCCCTCACATCCAGACATTGGGTATTGGCTAGTGCCAGAGAGGATATTACCTGGGGAAGGCAGTTGTTTGATAAAAACCATGTTTAATAAAGTTTCAGTGCCTTAAAGGTTTACCCATTAGCAAAAATTTCCTTTCCTACTCTAGTGGAAATGTCATTTAAAAAATTTTTATTTTATTTATTTTTGGCTGTGCTGGGTCTTCGTTGCTGCACGAGGGCTTTCTCTAGTTGTGGTGAGAGGGGGCCCCTCTTAATTGCAGTGTGCAGGCTTCTCATTGTGGTGGCTTCTCTTGTTGCGGAGCATGGGCTCTAGGCACACAGGCTTCAGTAGTTGCAGCAAGCAGGCTCAGTAGTTGTGGCTCACGGGCTTCAGTAGCTGTGGCACGTGGGCTCCACAGCTCAGGCTCAGTAGTTGTGGCACACGGGCTTAGTTGCTCCGTGGCATGTGAGATCTTCCTGGACCAGGGCTTGAACCCATGTCCCCTGCATTGGCAGGTGGATTCTTAACCACTGTGCCACCAGGGAAGCCCTAGTGGCAACGTCATTTTTAAGAACTCAAGCAGTATGTGTCTCCCAAACCAAAAAGAGGTAATGTGAGAGCCCCCATGTTTTAAGTCAGATTCAGAGTGACAGAAAGCCAATAAACTGGATAACGGTGTTAATACATCTGAGAATCGTGAACTGGAAATAACGTCTGATTAAAGAATTTACAAGAAGTAAGGTGACTGTTGTTCATATGCTCAGGTTTTGAAAGCCATGTCGAGAAAAGAAACTCTGCTAATATTCTCTCTGGAGATGTTACTCTCTTTGATTTTTCTAAAAACACTAAGTGGGTGATTATTGGTTATGCTTTGCAGTTGTGACTGTGACCTTGTCATCTAAATTGTTAACTGCAGCAGAGAATTCTGCGATCTCAGACCCTTTGACTCTCCTTTCAGTACATATCCAAGTGCGGCTTAACTTATATTGCATGCATCTGGTGCGTAACTACACAAAAAATTTTATTTTGGCTAACACATCTCCTTTTATAGAGTTTATTTGCTTGGAAAATGCCCAGAGGTTTTCATTTGACTGTGAAGTGTCTGGGCCCCATCTTCATTCTCTGCTCAACTTGGTTTCTCGTTAATGAAAGAGGATCAAACTCACTGCTCTGTAGTGACAGCTGTGCCTACAGGTTGTTCCCTCTTCTCTCTTATACTGCCTCTCAGATATTTTAGTTTTATTCTTATGTCTTATGCTTCTAACAGGGAGGAAGGTTTTCTTTTCTTTTTGGCATATTTTATTTAGATAGTAAAGCAAAATGGTCTGTTTGACTTTCTTGCCTCTCAATGGATGCCATAAATGGGAGTTCTTCAATGGCTAGGATAGTGTCTTTTTGATCTTGTCCCCCTTGATTTCAGAACATTCTTGGTACAGCTTTGAATGGTTGAACCATTTGCCACAAAAAAAATTCACATCCCCATATTTTATTTCTGAGTCTAAATTTAGGAAAGAGTAGTCAATTGCATGTTTGTGCAAAGAAAAATTTAATTTTACAGATACATAAAAGGTAATATTCCTAACCTGGAACCAGCAGCTATTGAAAATATACTTGATAAAACATTCCAATTTCTAATTCTTGAAATTATATTGAAAATTTGGCTAATGAAAGCAGACAGTTGTAAATAGCATCTATGGAGAATGTGACCAATGGGAACCCTTTTTATATGTTTATAGTCAATATTCCAATTTAAATTTTCTATACACTTCCTGGTGTCACCTGCCTGTCCTTCAAAATGCCAGTACTCTCTTCCCAGTCGGAACCTGCCCCTAAAAAATGATAAGCCTTTCACACCTTACTGTAAATTTGGTTAAATATTTTAATTCTTACAAGGACATATTCCTTACAGCATAGGGTTAAGAGGGTGGGCCTTGGAGCTTTGGGGCTGGGTTTTAATACCAGTATCTTGCTTACTCTCTGACCTCAAATAGGTAACTTAACCTCTCCCATCCTCAGTTTCCTCAGCTATAAAATGGGGATAAGAATAGTTGTTGGGAGGGTTAAGTAAATTAATACATGTAATGTACTTATAACAGTGCCTAGCACATGCTAAACACTCAATAAAGGCTATTATTACAGTAAAATGAAAACGAAAGACAGTGCCCTCTCTTTAGAAATTGTTGGAATCATGTAGTGGATAGAGAATGATCTGGGAAGGAAGAAGGGCTTTCCTACCCACCCACCCCGCTCCGACCCTGGCCGCTTCCCCATCTCTGTAATAGCTACAAGGTGGCTGCATGTGTTGCATCTTGTAAAGAGTTACATTGGTCAGTCTCAAAGAATCTTGAGACGGTGGCAAAAGGAATTTTTCTTTCATGATGCTGAGGAATTCACTGCTGTGGTTTGCAGCATTAGGATGGGTGAAATGGAGACAAAAGAGCTAAGATCTAATGATCATTTTATTTTTTTTCAAAATAGTTACGTCTACTTTTTAAGAATGAAAGAACTATTTTCACATTTTAGACAATTTGGAAAATAAAGCATAATGTAAAATTCAAGAGCCAGAGAAAAGTCACTGTTACTTTTTAATATATATTTAATCCAGATCTCTTATTTTTTAAGCATATTTGGGATCATAACTGTAAATATGGTATTATACATTGCATTTATCACAACTTATTTTGATCAGTTTTCAATGAGATGAAATGTTCTTAATGCGACTCTTAATGATTTGTCATCGTAGATATATTTTAGAGTATATGATGTACTCTTCCGTGTCTGACCATTCTCTTATGGGTGGGCATTTAAGTTGTTTGTTCTAAATTACATCTTTGTGCATAAAACTTTGTTTACGTCTTTGATTATTTACTAAAGACAGATCCTCAGAACTGGAGCTACTAAATGACAAGGGCACAAGCGCTATTCTTAGGGTTTTTGTGCCTTTCCGTGAGCAATGGAAGCTAGTGCCGGGCGCACCGTCCCCTTGCCAAGCTTGAGCATTTGCAGAATGATAGGCACTATGAGATACACCCTTATTTTAATTTGACACTTCTTTGATTTTTAGTGAAGCTAAATCTTTCTTATATGTTTATTTCCATTTGTATTTCATAGTCTGTGAGTTTTCTGGTCACATCCTTTGTCCACTTTTCTCTTGGAATATATTTTCTATGTGATTATAAATCCTCTTAATATACTAAATTTTTTCTTAGATTTGTTATAAATATATTCTCAGTCCTTAACCTAACTTCTAATTTTTAATGTACTCAATGTTAATTTTTGTTTATGCGTTGAAATCTATACTTTTATTTCTTTGGTTTCTTCGGTTGCTTTTGTATTCAGAGAATGTAACTACTCATATATACTTCTAATTTTATTTTTAATGATTTTTTGCATTCAATCCTTTTTTTCTTATTGCTTAATTTGGAATTAGTGTAATTTTCACCCAAAATGGCTGTATTCTGCAATCTATTCATTAGATAATCTTTCTATTAAATTATTACATATACTAGAGTTGTTTTAGGGTTATGGTATTGTATTAAATTGATTCCATTTTATTTTACTCATTTTTATTTACTGATCGTTGATTCTTCTTTTTTTTTTTTTTTTTTTTGCCGTACCCGGGCCTCTCACTGTTGTGGCCTCTCCCGTTGCGGAGCACAGGCCCCGGACACGCAGGCTCAGTGGCCATGGCTCACGGGCCCAGCCGCTCCGCGGCATGTGGGACCTTCCCAGACTGGGGCACGAACCCGTGTCCCCTGCATCGGCAGGCGGACTCTCAACCACTGCGCCACCAGGGAAGCCCTGATTCTTCTTTTTAATTGAAGTAGAGTTGATTTAAGTGCTGTGTCAATCTCTGCTGAACGGCAAAGTGACTCAGTTATACACATACAGACACTCTTTTTTTAAATATTCTTTTCCATTATGGTTTATCCCAGGAGACTGGATATAGTTCCCTGTGCTATACAGTAGGACCTTGTTGTTTATCAATTCTAAATGTAATAGTTTGCATCTACTAACCCCAAATTCCCAATCCATCCCTCTCCCTCCCCCACGATTGTCTTTTTTTTTGGCTGCTTTGGGTCTTCATTGCTGTGCATGGGCTTTTTCTAGTTGCGGCGAGCGGGGGCTACTCTTCATTGCAGTGCACTGGCTTCTCATTGCAGTGGCCTCTCTTGTTGCGGAGCACGGGCTCTAGGTGCATGGGCCTCAGCAGTTGTGGCACGTGGGCTCAGCAGTTGCGGCACGTGGGCTCAGCAGTTGTGGCTCGCAGGCCCCAGAGCACAGGCTCAGCAGCTGTGGTGCACGGGCCCAGTTGCTCCGCGGCATGTGGGATCTTCCCGGACCAGGGATGGAACCCGTGTCCCCTGCATTGGCAGGTGGGTTCTTAACCACTGCGCCACCAGGGAAGTGCCCCCCACCCCGACCCCAGATTGTTGATTCTTATAGTAGTACTATTACTCACTTAGTTGATACAGCTTCGTAATAAACTTAGTAAGGATATTTTCCTTTCCTTTCTTACTAGATGAACTTCAGACACATTTTGAAATATCCAAAAATGTCTATTTGTATTATTATTAAGACATCATTAACAACAATCAAAAAATTAACTAACAATATTGAAAGCTGGCAATCTTATATTTTTACTAATATTAGTGATATAATGTATCTTTTAGATAGTCCCTTTTTTGTTAGCCTGTTTGATTGAGACAGATAAACTTTATCATGTTCAGGCATTATATACTTCGATTTTTAATTTACTAAAAGTTTATTTTTTGTTGTTAAACATTAAGTAGATTTTTAAAAATATTAAAATGTCATTTTACCCTCTAGTAAGATGATCATACTGGTGTGAATTCTTTTATCAATAAATATACTAGCAGTAAACTCTTCTTGGGTTAGTGGATAAATCTTTTAAGATCCCACTGAGTTTAGTTTGCCTACATTTTATTTAGATTTTTTTCTGTTTGTATTAATAAATAAACTTGGTCTACATGTCATCCCTTTGACCAAAACCTTTCTATTTCAATGTTTTACATATAGAGCTTCCATAAAAATTTTATTCTAAGAAAGTATGCTAGTTACAAATTTATTTAAAATGTGCAGACCATCAATTTTTTCTATATATTTTTTGCTGGTAACTTTGTCCACTTAGTATCAGTTTTAAACTAGCATAATAATATGAATATGATAGCTTCCTATGTTTTTCTGTGTTTTATATCTTCATTCTTAGAAAGTTTAGAAGAACTTATTGGTGGAAAAAGTACAACTCTAAGTCATACTATGGTAACTCTTTCGATATTTTTTGTAGCTATTTTCAATCGATTTGGGTTTTCTTTATATTGGTTAAATTTTGATAGGTTTTCATCGCCCAACGACTTCAGACAAATTCTCCATTTATTGTTAAATCAAAGACAGACAAATTATCTGATGACTCACTTTGCAGAATGACCAGATTCTTGTACCCATCTTTTATCCACCTCTCTCTTAAACTCTCTTCCACCTCCCAACCTCCGTCAGCTCTATCAACACTTTTATATTATCCCAGTTGACAACATTTATTTTCCATACAGTTGCCATACATAAGTCTTCTGAGATTTGGCCATAGATTGACTCTAAAACGTAAAACCAGTATACAATTGAGAATATTTGGGATGTTCCTGATCTCTGGATTCCATTATCTGTGGAGAATATTTCTAGGGTATATTTCAAATGGTCACTACATTCTTATACTCTTCCACTTCATCCTCTCAGCGTTTCAAATTCTTCCTCAGATTATCTACACTAATCATTTCCCCTTTTCCCTGGGGACCTGTTGAATCCATACTGTATTATTACTACTTAGCTTTTCTCCTGGGTCAGATTTCCTGAACTTCATATCTACTTCGGTCTTGTTTTCTCTCACTTACTCCCTGAATGTTATTGGGGGACCACCCTAAGGAACTTTCTAGGTAACATGCCATTTAAATCTTAACAGATCCTGTATATCTGAAAGTATTATTATTTTCTTGTGCATTTGATTAATAGCATGGCTGGGCTTAATTTTCAAAATGGAAAGAAAGTTTTTCTTTCAGAATCTTGAAGCTATGTTCTTTTGTCTTCTAGTATACAGTGTTGCTAAAATTCAGATGCCAGGCTAATTCATGTTCCTTTGAAGACCTGTTCCCCCCTCCTTTTAAGTGTTTTGAATCTTTTCTTTATCCCCTGTGTTCTGAAATTGATGTGGATGTTGTAGGTATGGATCTTTTTTCATTCATAAGATTTATTTTCTTGTGTTCTGGGAAATTCTCTGTTTTTTTAAATTGAATAATATGCTTCCTTTTATGTTTTTTGGAGATATTGGCCAGCTCTTAGACTTTCTGTTTTGATCATCTATATAACTTTTATATCTTCTCTCAAATATTCTAGCCCTTTCTATTTATTCTATACTCTTGGAAACATTCACCTCGTTTACTTCAGACACTTCTATTAATTTTTTTTTTTGCTGTACGCGGGCCTCTCACCGCTGTGGCCTCTCCCGTCGCGGAGCACAGGCTCCAGACGCGCAGGCCCAGCGGCTATGGCCCACGGGCCCAGCCGCCCCGTGGCATGTGGAATCCTCCCGGACCGGGGCACGAACCCGCTTCCCCTGCATCGGCAGTTGGACTCCTAACCACAGCGCCACCAGGGAAGCCCTATTAATTTCTTTTTATTTAGCAATTATATTTTAATTTCCTAGTTCTTTTGATTTTTCCAATTATTCTTACATAAACTTGCTTTATGGGTACCATATGTTCTTGAGTCGAATGAGTGGATTCTAAATGAAATATTTTAAAGATCTCATCCTTTATATTAATAAATTCCAGAGGGCTTTTAAAAACTTATTTATTTATTTATTTTTGGCTGTGTTGGGTCTTTGTTGCTGCGCGCGGGCTTTCTCTAGTTGCAGCGAGCGGGGCCTACTCTTCGTTGTGGTACGCGAGCTTCTCATTGCGGTGGCTTCTCCTGTTGCAGATCACGGGCTCTAGGCGCGTGGGCTTCAGTAGTTGTGGCACGTGGGCTCAGTAGTTGTGGCTCATGGGCTTAGTTGCTCCGCGGCATGTGGAATCTTCCTGGACCAGGGCTCGAACCCGTCTCCCCTGCATTGGCAGGCGGATTCTTAACCACTGCGCCACCAGGGAAATCCCCAGAGGGCTTTTGTTGTTTATCTTTTGTACTGTAGACTTTTCTCAGAAATTAGGTGAACGATTGCTGCCCAGCATATTTAAGAATGAGTCAATAAAAAAGCCATTTCAAAGGTTAGTTACAAATGTGGGGCTTGATTTAGTGCTGAAAATAGAAGCTGAGTTGCTTGCATTACCTTGGAAGACTGCTAAAGTCAACTGAGGAAGATGCGGGATGCTGACTTCCATACCAGCTGGCCTAGTTCTTTTTTTGACAGTTGGGACAATTTCTTTAGTTAAGAACTTAACTACCTGGGGATAATAAAAGACTTGGGGAATCAACGGTTCCATACTGAGTGCTTCTGTGAGTACCTCTCTTTTCTGTCCCACTTCTACTTCTCCATGGTACCTAATATCTCCTACTGGAGCTCTGATAGAGAAGTAGGCTTGCTTTTCAGCTGCAGCCCTGTGTATTTATAATTTAGCTTATGGCTGCTTCATCAGTCGTTGTTTCTCCGTCTGCTTTCCATCTTCTGGAGACTTGGTGAAATCTCTTGACAATGGATAGTCTTCCTCTCTTATATTTCAGTGTTTGGGTTTGTAACTTTAAAAAAATGCTTTTACTCATTTCAGTGGAATTTTGAGAGAGAAGATGAATCAGATCAAATGATTGTGTTTAGGTCTCTTGCATGCTGTATACACACATATTCATTTTTTTTTCATTCGTTCACTCAGAATATATGTTTGCCGTGTCTACCATGTGTCTAAACTGCTTCCAAAGATAGAGCCTTGAACTGAAACTACAAAAATTCCTGCCTTCATGAAGGTTTCTTTTGAATGGGGCCTTGTAGATAGAGAATTAGGAAGCTTGCTCTGTAGTGAAGGCAAGACAAAATGTCATAGCCACATATTATTGAGAAAAGTAAAGGAGACCCAGGCAGGATTGATCCCAGAGAAATGAAGGTCCTGATTGTGTTTCAGATATGCAAGCTGAACAGGCTTACCATGTCCGTCTATCACCATCTTGGAAAGCAGCATTCTTCCTGCCCTGATGGCCCAGATCATATCCCGATTTAAGCATGGTCTACCCCTCCTTATTCTTTTCATCGAAAGTTTCTTGTAGGAGTACCTTTTATGGACACATAGTGTTTAATTTGTTTCTTAAGCCAACCTGAATTTTTTTTTTCCCAAAAGGGAATTTAACTTTTCATTTATTGTCATAATTGGTGTGTTAATCCTACTTGTCTAAACTTCTTTTAGATCTGCATTTTCTATTTCTAATATCTTTCTTGCCTTCTTTTCTTTTTTGTCCTTTGTGACACAGGGTATGTTTATTTTATGTTTTCTTTAGTGATTTGGGGGTTATATATCTTATTTATAATTCTGTTACTGGTTATCTTTAGGTTTTAAAATATATATTTGAAAAAGTATTTTCTCTTGTGTTAAAAGTTAACACACCACCAGTGTTTGCATTCTACTTGTGTAAAATGAGCAATTTCAAATGCTTTCTACTCCCCTGACCAACTTCTAAACGTTTGTCAGTATAGAACCAGATGCCATAGTCATTTTTAATTTCTAAATTTGAGTCACGCTAAACAATTAGATTATTAGATAAGCAGGGGTTTTAATGTAGTGAACTAATGTTTCTACATTATTCATTCACTAGTGACTTTTTTTACAGTATAAATCTTGGTAACAGTTTAGTATGTAACATATAAGAACATGGTAATATCTAGGTCTGTCTCTTTCTTTTAAAGAGATGAGAGAAACCTTAAGAGTTAAACCTATGTCTTAGACTTAACTCTTTGGAAGTAAAATTTAACATTAACAGAAATATTTTTGTATGATTTTGAGCATGCTTCCATAGTATTGCAGCGTCAAATATTAAGGTTTGTAAAAACATTCTAAAAAGAAAATCAACTTGAAATTTTGATTTTACTTTTTGAACCAAGTGAGGAGGGGGGGCTTTAAAGACAAATATTTTTAAAGCAACGGATAAAATGTAGTTAAATAATTTTTAGACAAAATGTAGTGGCAATAATAAACGTAGTTTGCATCTCCCACACCTCTGAAATTTATTCATGGCTATTGTGCCTTTAAAATTAATTTTGGTTAAGCCTTTTCAGTATCCAGACAAGAGTGAAAGAGTTGAATAGAGCTTCCCTGGTGGTGCAGTAGTCATGAATATGGCTGCCAATGCAGGGGACACGGGTTCGAGCCCTGGTCTGGGAAGATCCCACGTGCCATGGAGCAACTAAGGCCGTGCGCCACAACTACTGAGCCTGTTCTCTAGAGCCCGTGAGCCACAACTACTGAAGCCCACAAGCCTAGAGCCCGTGCTCCACAACAAGAGAAGCCACTGCAATGAGAAGCCCACGCACTGCAACAAAGAGTAGCCCCCGCTGCCGCAACTAGAGAAAAGCCCACGCACAGCAACAAAGACGCAACGCAGCCAAAAATAAAATAAATAAATTAAAAAAAAGAGTTAAATAATTTTCCTTGCTACCCACTTTTTTGTGTATATCTGAGTAGCGGCTCCAGTACAGCGAGATGGGTGGAGACAGAGAAATATCAAACCAAGCTTTTGCTCTCTATGGATAACACAAATTACCCACTTTCTCACAGATGTCAAATCTGGCAGATTTCCATAGAAAATTTGGATTGAATGTCAACTACCCAAATTATTTTTGTGTCTGCTGAAGTGTGTGCTTGGCAGGGATCGCAGCAGGAAAATAGGAAGTGGTTTTGAAAACATTAATAATATCTGAATACAACTCCTTAAGCTGATTGTTCCATAGATGAACCAAAGCATATATTGTCCCTGCAAACCAGAGCCCTCCAAGAAGTCCAGGTGGACACATTGTTAATGTTTCAAATGTAGAAGTTGAGAGGAGGGCTTATTTAGGAAACAGGATTTACTATCATGGGTAGATCTTTGCCTTCTCCTTGAATAGTTGAGATTGGCTAATTAACAACTAAACATAGTTCTAAATGACACAAATACCATGTAGGCAATGAAGATAGCTTAGATTTTATTAGTTATAAATTACTTCTGGAAAGATAGCTCTTTTCAAAGTGTGCTCCTCAGTAACACTCCTTGGTTAGAAGATCTGAGTTCTAGTACTAACACTGACATTTAGAAATCTCCGTCTTTCTAGCTCGTCGTTTCCTCATCTGTAAATCAGAGGGGATGTACTGCATCGTCTTTAGTCTTTAGGGATACTTTCAGCATATTTTGATCTGTGTTGATAAGGAAAAATTGAGACAACTTAATACTAGATAAATCTAGTTAGTTTGTTTCCCATGAGAAGAAACAAAGCTCCTTTGCTTGCGGAAGAATTAAAACTGCAGTATATCAAGTAACGTAAAATGAGTTCTGAGCGGTAATGCAATATCAAGGGATTAGCTTAATCATCACATAAATTTTAAATTTCTCTAAATGTGTCTATTGTTATTAGTCAGAAGTACTCATCTTTCCTCTTCCAAATACTATTTTGTTGTGAAATTTATTCATTCATTCAACAAATATATACTGAGCACCTACTATGTCCCAGACACTGTGCTAAATGTTAGGTAATGAACAAAAAAGACAAGATAACTTGCCTTCATGAAGTTTACACTCTAATGGGGGAAGACAGATGATCACACAACTAATACAACTTATACTATGTCAGATAGTGATAGATGGAGAAAAGGGAGGCTGGGCGTGCATTGTGTGTGTGTTTGTGTACACGTGCACACACACATTTAAAATAGGGTGGATAGAGAAGGCTTTGCTGAAAAAGTGAAATTTGAGATAATAACTGAAAAAGGTGAGGGAAGGAGTCATGCCAATATCTGAGAGAGGGGAAATCTAGGTAGAGGACACAGCAAATGCAGAAGCCTGAAGCAGGAACGTGCTGGACTTTGTAAGGAATAGCACAGCACTGCTTCATGCCCTCACTCAAAAACATTTACTGTTCACCAGTTATTTGCCATATCTTCTTTCTTTTCTCATGAAGTAGAGATAGATAAGCATATAGACACAAGCAATAGAATAAAAATATGTAGGAATCATGAGACTTTGCTAGGGGTACAGTGCTCAAGGAGCAAGTAGTCAGTTGTATATGGGAAGTCAGGAAAGAATTCATACCAGGTCTGTTCCTACAAATTGTATTGCTCTGAATCCTTTTTATCTTTGCAGATGTTCAGGTTAAGGAGAACTCTGATATAGCTTTAAATATCTGAGGAATGGCATGAATATGATGGAGGGTTTTTCTTTAGTTTTTGTGGGAGAAAGTAAGAAAAAGGAAACAGCTGTTTACGAGGTACCCCACTCTGACCAGGTGCTATATTAGGCACTTTGTACGTGTGGTCTTTTTTTGTTCTCACCAGAACAAACTTGGGTCCTTGTTTTATAGATGATGAAACTTGGGCTCTGAGAGGTAAAGAAGTTGTCCTCAATTACAGAGTGATTAAATGGTTGAACCAGTTTCCTAATTCAGGTCTTCTTCCTAACTCCCAGTATGTACTTCCCTATCCTCGTGGTTACATTGTCAAACGGGGACATTGAGATATAACGAAATAAAGATAAAGGTGAAGGTAACATGTAGGATTATAGACTCTTGGGACTGGAATTGCCTGTAATATAGTTTCAGCCTAAACTTGGGAGGCTTGAATTAAAAATTTTCTGACAAGTCTTAATAATAACAAATAGCAAATGCCAAGTACTGAGCACCTTACCTAACACACACACACACCCCTATCTCTGGGGTGAATACTATTAGTATTACCCTTCTATAAAGTGCTCTTTTTTAATCCTTACAACAAGGCTATGAAGAAGATTTTATTGCCTTCAGTTGAGAGATGGTATATTTGCATATCCATCTCATTCTGGAACCCTTGTTCTTACCAGTCATGGGGTGCGGTTTATTTCAGTATGTAATAACTCACATGCTTGAGAATGTTCATTTTTTTTTCTTTTTTTTTTTTTTTGCGATACGCGGGCCTCTCACTGCTGTGGTCTCTCCCGTTGCGGAGCACAGGCTCCGGACGCGCAGGCTCAGCGGCCATGGCTCACGGGCCCAGCCGCTCCGCGGCATGTGGGATCCTCCCGGACCGGGGCACGAACCCGTGTCCCCCACATCGGCAGGCGGACTCTCAACCACTGCGCCACCACGGAAGCCCTCTTTTTTATATTATATCTAAAATAAATCTTTTTGAGTGGGCTGTGCTGCGTGGGGTGCAGGATCTTAGTTCCCCGACCAGGGTTTGAACCTGGGCCCTTGGCAGTGAAAGCACAGAGTCCTAACCACTGGACCTCCAGGGAAGTCCCTAAAATACATCTTACTACCGTGAAAATGCATGCTCTTCGTCCTCCACAGGCACAGAATAAAGTTATTCAGTACTGTTCTTTATATATTAGAATATACTTATCGATGGCTAGATTCTTCATTGAGGGGAAGACACTGAGATTTTATTGGCAATGTCCTTTTTCTTAATCAAGACTCATTGCATATCCTGCCATCTTGATCTTCCTGTTACACCTCTCAGTGATTCTCCCCTTTCTGATTTATGTGACTACCTGAGATATCTCTAAATTAGCATATCTGAAATATGATAAATATTGATTTGTTTGAAAATGCTGTGTTTAAATCTGTCATAAATCAATTATAAAAGATCACACTCATATTTTATATCTATGGATATATAACTTAAAAATTTTTATAAATCCAACTGAAAGCCTACTTTTTTATCCTCAAAGTCAATAGTGTTAGTGTGTATAACATTTTATTATGTTCAATTAATACGGTCCATTTTTAAGGGTTTATTTTGCAATTTCATTTTTACAGATAGTTTTAAAAATTGATATGTGATGAGATTAAATAACTTTTCCAAGATTACACAATTATATGACTGCTAGAACTGGGATTATCTTGCCTTTTATTCAAGAAAACAATATATCCAAAATTATCTATTAGCCACACTCTTGGTACCTCAAATGTTTATTAATTTGTGGTTTGTATTTTAAGGAGGAAGGAAGAAATAAATATTTGCATTATCACATGTGAGAAACAGGAGGCTTAAAAAGATTAAATAATGTTTGTAATATAAAATGTACTGGATAAAATAATAACTAGTCTTTATTGAATATTTCCCAGGAGCTAGACATTGTATTAAGTCTTGTACATGTATTAATTCACTGAAAGTTCACAATAGCCCTAAAAGCTAGGTATTGTTATAATTTTAATTTTACATACATACCAAAAAAAAAAAAATCAACCCTGAGGTGCAGAGAAGTTAGGTAACGTGCCTAAAGACACATAACTACTAAATGTAGAAAAGATTATCTAGGTAATTTGGCTTCACTATCTGGGGTTTTAACTACTATGCTATATATTTGTCACAATAAGGAGGATATAGAGTTTTAAAATAATGATTTAGAAACAGGTGGAATTTCAGAACTGCTAACATATGTAATACAGTATTACAAAAACTTTTCTTTGTTAAAAAATGAGTGTCACAACTACCTATAGAATTATACATGCAAAATAGTCTTTTCTTGCATTTAACTATGAATAGGAAAACATACATATTTATTAAAGAAAAATTCCAAGATCAAATAAGAGACATAGTTTCACAGAACTCTAATAAGAGACAGAAGGTAGCTTATCTTGGAATCAATTTATTTATCCATGTCTTCTGCCAAAGGCAATTTATGGAAATGTTTGAACCTTGATTTTTTAATGCAGAAAAGTAGAGCCCTATGAATATGATTGGGATTTTTCCAAACAAAAGATTTAATGAATTAGTATCAAGAATAATCTTTAATTACTAATTGCTACATTTCAAAATCAACTTCAAGCAAAAAGACACTTGAGGTATAATTTGAAGAAATTGAAGACCCAAATCTAAAATTATTGCTTCCTTTCTGCTTGTTAAAGAGTAAAATCTGAGCAACTACAAACTTAGGGTTACTAAGGGGGGAGGGGAGGGGTGGGATGAACTGGGAGATTGGGACTGACATATAGACACTACTATGTATAAAACAGATGACTAGTGAGAACCTACTGTACAGCACAGGAAACCCTACTCAGTGCTCTATGGTGACCTAAATGGGAAGGAAATCTAAAACAGAGTGGATATATGTATACGTATGACTGATTCACTTTGCTGTACAGCAAGAAACTAACACAACATTGTAAAACAACTATACTCGAATAAAAATTAATAAAAAACGTAAAATCTGAGCAACTAATAGCAAAGGACTATCCAGTCCACTTCTCTTTTATCCAAGTGTTTTCCTAGTCTTAAGGTCATCATCTTTCCTTTAAAGGTAAAAATCTGTAATACACTGAATTCATGGCAGCCTTTATTTATACATAATAATTTATTACATTGATTTAATAATGGAGGTGTTCCTCTTCATTAATTGAACGTTTTCCTGTAGTCATTTTGCCTTTGTTTTTTTTTTTTTGGTTGCGTTGGGTCTTTGTTGCTGCGCCTGAGCTTTCTCTAGTTGTGGCGAGCGGGGGCTCCTCTTCGTTGCGGTGCGTGGGCTTCTCATTGAAGTGGCTTCTCTTGTTGCAGAGCACGGGCTCTAGGTGCGCGGGCTTCAGTAGTTTTGGCTCGCGGGCTCTAGAGCACAGGCTCAGTAGCTGTGGCGCATGGGTTTAGTTGCTCCGCGGCATGTGAGATCTTCCCGGACCAGAACTTGAACCCATGTCCCCTGCATTGGCAGGCGGATTCTTAAGCACTGCGCCACCAGCGAAGTCCCTCCTGTGGTCATTTTGCAGTCTTTATGAAAAAGTTCCATCAAATTACTCTCCAGGAACTTAGTTAAGGAAAATGAAACTCACTCTCCTTTAAAAATTTTGACTTTTCCTCCCCTCTGAAGTATAACTAAATTTTATCCCCCCTTCCCAAACAAAATTAAAAACAGCATGGCAGACATAGCCCTTTCACTGTCATTTCCCAGTACCAGGAATCAGATATATCTGAGTACATGACCTTTTTACCCACTGTTTAATAATTCAATAGACCATTAACAGTTTTCCAATATTTAAAACTGTAATAAAGCTCCCCAAACTTGACAGCAAGCAGAAGGGACATTTTTCTTTTCCTCATGAACATTTAAAATATAGCAGTGATTTTTAAAATTGTTTGGAACATCCTCTTTAATATATTAACATTTACACATGTTAAATATAAAGAGATTAATACTAATCTATTATTAAACATCTACTGAATTTTTTAATGTTTTACTGTAATGAAAGGATATGTTGAAGTTCCAGAAAATTAATATGATTTATGTCTGGAGTTTTGAAACTTACTTCCGTCACTGCTGTGTCACTAATTAATTTAATTTTATATATATATATATATATATATCTCCATTCTACAATGATATATCCTTACCTGTTTGTTTTACTCTACAACCTCACTGAACTGATTTGAGAATGAATGAAAAAATTCATATTATAAAAATGAATACATTTATTACAATGGTACAGGCTTATTTGGAGGGCTTATTAAAATAGATTAATGGGCTGATCCCATTGTTTCTGAATCTGTAGGTTTATGTGAAGTCTGTGAATATGCATGCCTAACAGGTTCCCAGATGATACTGATGCTGCTGGGCCAGAGACCACACTATCTTATAAAATTGAACAAGATTAAAAAAAAAAAACAACTTAGTAACATAGAGTAACACATGGTTTATGTTTGAATGGGGGAAAGGGCTTCATCTTGAAATTGTTTGAATATTTGGAGGTAATAATGACTAGAAATCATGACAGAAATAGCCTTCAGAAATTATGACATCAACCATTGTTCTACACTGCCCCAATTCACACTCGCACCCCATCCTGTCGTGAGTATGAGTTTGGTTTCTTTCCCAAGCAAAAAGTTGACTATGCAATGCAGAATTTCATTAACAGGGGTTTCTTGTTTTTAGGTAGTTTTATTTTTCCTTCTTACACTTTTAACTTGTTATCAAAGGTATAACCTAGAGAAAATGTGAGACAATTCAGTATAATATCTGTGAGAAATGTCAGCTCAATGAGACACTAGCATGATGGTTTCAGACTTTTTACAGGAAAGAAAATTTAGGTCAGCCTCAAAGAAGAACTTGTACTAGAATGGATAATCAGGAACACACACAACACACACACTCATACACACACACATGCCTGCACACACATATACAATTTTTCCTTCAAAGCTGCCATTATTTCCATCACCTCTATTCATAAAACCTCCCATTACAATGAACATTGTTTATTGGCAATAGTTGTTACCACAGGCTTTGTTATCTTGTTTAGTTCTTACGCTTTTTAAATGCCTGTCCCCATCTGGGGAGAGGTGATCTTTTTCACTTGTCATAAGTAACATCAGAAATAACACCTTAAGGAAGTACTTAAGTACACTTTGCTAATAATGACAATGTGTGACAGCTAATAAAAAACAAAACGTATGTACATCTAACTTAAATTTACTATCAATGTGACATAGTTTGCTACCTGGACTTTCTCATCTTATGAATGGGATTTCTAAAAGGCCATGATCAAGCATATAACTAATAAACAGCCTTAGAAATTGAATAATGGGTTTGATCTCACTGCTGTTTGGTTGACAGATGGGAATCAAATAGACATAAGCTCTGTACTCTTTATTTATTGCTGGGAAGGGAAATTGTATGCCCAAAATGCCATAAGACAGGTTTTTCTTCCAGCATTTATAGTCTGGTAGGAAGGAGAAAATAAAGGTCCTGTAGTCTTTCAAAAAAGACAGTTTTAAGCCATTTTCAACATAATATTTCAGACTTCCAGTTTGGAAGAGACTGTGAGTATATCAGGGCCAACTTCTGAACCTTTTGAAGTTCATTCACATAATATAACTTATTTTTTCCCATTTGTATTTTAATTCAACATTGAATTAAATGAAAGATTCTTTAGCCAATCTACTGCAGGTGCTCAGTAAATATTCTACTTACAGTTACCCTGAAGATGCTTCCTTGAAATGTTAAAATTTGTTCTATAAGTATATATTTTTATTTTTCTATATTCTATTTAGATGGCCCAAATAATTATGTGTTCAAATATGTTGAGTCAACACTGTAAAACTAAGATAGTCTCTAGTATGGTATGAATTTAAAATGAGAATGTGATATTCATGGACCTGAAATTTAAAAAATATAGATCCAGATTTAATGTATTGTACTGTTTGGCTTTTATGTGATAAGCCTTTAAACAGTTCAATGTGAAAAAAATCTGATGTTCACTTTTGGGTGATTATCTTTGGGAAGATACCAATATTTTATTTCATGTGTCACTTTAATTGCAATTATTTAATGTTTAATCTTCAAATTTCATACAAATATAATTAGAGTTCTATCAGTGTGATTACCCACTTGAGATTTTTCTGCTCAAACATAAATTGAAGTAGCAGTACCTAAGTACATGAAATTTTATTAATTAATGAAGAAATTTATTAATTCACAAACATCAGTTACTCACGTATCATGTGTGAATATCAGAACTGAGTTTTTAGATTTTTTAATTCATTGATGAACCAGTTAGCTTTGCAAGGAGTGAATCTGTCTGAAATTCTGGCTATAGCATTAACTCTGGCTAATATTTTCACACAAACAGGCCTGCTAATGAGGGGGCAGGGAAAGGGAATGTGGAAGACTTAGTACAACACAGACAGGAAAAAAAAAAAGCTAAACTTGCATCCTATAGATGATACACTGAGTAAAAAATTTAGAATCTGAAGAATGTTGTATGAGATTGGTCACAGAAAAAAGTTTCATGACTTCATGGTGAATTGGTTTAGCCGTACAATCAAAATATGCCCATATATGTGCAAGAGGGGATTAAATATGCTTTTATATAATTCAGGGAAAAAAGTTAAAACTAAGAGCAAGGACACTAGATAATAAGAATTTACTCTAAAGAATGGAAATTGGAGAAATCTGGTGAAGTAGAACAACCACTTGAGTGTGAACTCTTTGAAAGCATAAATAGTGAGATCATATTAAGAAGGGTTCAAGGTTGAAGAGTTGAAAATAAGACCTATAAAGGAAAAAATAGAGAAGGAAAGCTCCTATTGAAGCTAGTTGTTTGGAAAGATTAGGAGGAAACATTTTTTAAAATAATTTTAACTTGATTGTATGAAAACCAAAAGAGCCAAAAATAGGAGAAAGAAAGAGGATCCTTGTTTATTAAAGAACCGATTGCTCCACCTTTGGTGCTTTTGTGCAACCTGTATAATTTTTTCCAGATATTTTCTATATATTTATGTGCTTATCCCAGAGTTTTATCGCTGTGATATGCACTGAGAATGCAGAGTGAAGGGAAGCCTGTACCTGCCTACTAGAAGTTTAGCAGTCTAATAGAAATGTAAACAGATGACCACAGGGGTGATGTCAGGAGCATGGCTGAATAAGATATTCCTCATCATGTCCCCCATTAACAACAATTTGGCATTCATCCATGGATCAAGTACTTTTGTGGGAGCTGCAGATCCAGTATCATATGCCAAAGAAGCTAGGAGGAGTCCCTCCTCCTTGTGCATCCGGTAATAGGCATATAGACCTTGGTCCCAGCTGTAGACCCAGCAGTGGCCCATGAATTGTCTCTAGCCATCTTGGCCATGGTCCAGGAGCCCCTGCAGAACACTGTCTCATTCAGTTACCCATGAACCAGAAAGCCTTTGTGGAAATGCAGGTTTCCAGAGGGAGAACACACCATTGGGGAAAATATATACAAGTTTGAACACATTGGAGAGGAGCACTAAATCATGTGCTTGACTTGACTAGGGATGGGAAGTGGCTGGGAGAATAGCAGATAGAACTCTTGGAGGACATTAAAAGGATGTGGATCCTACTAACTGTGACATGGGTTTCATCAAGAAGCCTGTCCAGGAACCACTGGGGACCCCTCACCTGCAATCTCTCCAGCTGGCCCATGGGCATCCCCAGGCTTTGTGCGTCTCATCCACAACCCCCTCCACCCCATGGCTGGCACTGTGTGTATGCTTCTTATGGCAGTGGTGAAAGTGAGTTTGGGCAGATAGCTAGTAAAGACAGAAAGTTAGCCCAAACCCATGGACCAGGGAAAGATCACAAACTTCAGTTCTAAAATCACCCTTGAGAAAGCAGCAGGGAAGCTGTCAGTACCTGTTCTGGTATTTTGCACAATTGAAAGAGGGCATACAAATGTAAGAATTCTGCAGCAAGAGGGAGCAAGAAGTGTGGAGCAAGCAGATCCACAGAAGGTCTGAGAAAGCCCCAGAATCCCTAGCAGGGCTGATGGGAGATATTTCTCTCCCAAAAGCAGTCAGTAAAGACTGAGGAGGTGACTCCTACTTCATATGAGAAGACAGCAATGCAAAACTTCAAGGAACATGAAAAATCAAGGAAGCATGACGCCACCAAAGGATCTCTAGTAATTAAACCCAAAGATATGCAGATTGGCAATTTATATCTAAGAAAGAATTCAAAATAGCTGTTTTAAGGAAGTACAGTAGGCTACAGGAAGACACAGAAAGACAATTCAATGAAATCAGGAGAACAATACCTGAACAAAATAAGAAGTTGAGCAAACTGATAGAAATCAAAGAAAAGAACGAAACAGAAATTCTGGCAGTAAAGAATACAATAAATAAAATGAAAAATGCAATAGAGAGCATCAACAGCAGAATGGATCAAGCAAAATAAAGAATCCGTGAAGTAGAAGACATGAACTTTGAAATTATCTAGTCGCGTGAGAACAAAGAAAAAAGAATGAAAAAGAGTGAAGAAAGCCTACATGAGCTATAGGATACCATCAAAAGAAGCATTCTGCGAATTATCAGAGTTCTGAAGGAGAGTGGTGGGGGGAAGGGGGTAGAAAGCTTATTTAAAGAAATAATGGCCAAGAACTTCCCACATCTGGGAAGGAATTTGGATATCCAAGTTCCTGACATATTCTTCTCTCCAAGACATATTCTAATAAAACTGTCAAAAATCAAAGACAAAGAGGTCATCTTAAAAGCAGCAATTGCAAGAAAAGAAGCTTATAAGTTACAAGGGAACCCTCCCTCCAATAAGGCCATCCGTAGATTTCTCAGTGGAAATCTACAGGCCAGGAAAGAGTGGGGTGATATATTCAAAATGCTGAAAGAAAAAAAACTGCCAACCAAGGGTACTCTGTCCAGCAATGTTGTCCTTCAGAAATAAAGGCGACAAAAAAACTTTTGCATATAAATGAGAGTTGAGAGTGTTTCCACTAGGCCTGCCTTACAAGAAATGCTGAAATGAAAGGACACTATTTAGTAACATGAAAACATAAGAAAATATACAACACACTGGTAGAGATAAGTATATAGTCAAATTCTGATTACTCTAATACTATAATATAGTGGTGTGTTAACAACTCTAGTATAAAGGTTAAAGGACAAAAGTGTTAAAAATAACTATACCTATAATAATGTTAATGAATATGCAATGTAGAAAGGTATATTGTGACATCAAAAACATAAAAGGGGGTAGTAAAATGATATAGTTTTTGTGTGTGATCAAAGTTAAGTCTTTTATCAGTATAAACTAGACTATTTTATCTATAAGATGTGTTATGGAAGCTTCTTGGTAACCACAAATTCTACAGTAGACTGACAAAAGATAAAGAGAAGGGAATCAAAGCATACCACAAAGGAAGGCAGTAAGAGAGGTAGAAAGGATCAAAGGAATTACAAAGAGCAGAAAACAATTAAAAGATGGCATTATTAAGGACTACCTATCAATAATTACTCTAGATGTAAATGGATTAAATTCTCCAACCAAAATACATAGAATGCCTGGAAGGATAAAAATAACCCCATGAGATCCAACTATATGCTGCCTATGAGAGACCTACTTCAGCTTTAAGGACACACATAGGGTTGAAGTGAAAAGATGGAAAAGATATTCCATCAGAATGGAAACCGAAAGAGAGCAGGAGTTGCTATACTTACACTGAACAAAATAGACTTTTAGCCAAACCTTTAACAAGAGACAGACAAGGTCATTTCAACAGTGGATAGGTCATCCAGACAGAAAATTAATACAGAAACACGGGACTTTTGAACTATACTTTAGACCTAACAGAAGTATACAGAACATTCCATCCAATAGCAGCAGCATACACATTCTTCTCAAGTGTACACAGAACATTCTCCAGAAGAGATCATGTAATAAGTCACCAAAAAAAATCTTAGAAAATCTAAGAAGATTAAAATCATACCAAGTATCTTTTCCAACCACAATGGTGTGAAACTAGAAATCGATAACAGGAGGAGAACTAGAAAATTCACAGGTATGTGGAGATTAAACAATACACTCCCAAGCAACAAATGGGTCAAAGAAGAAATCAAAAGGGAAGTAAAAAATATCTTGAAACAAATGAAAGTGGAAGCACAATATATTGAAACTTATAGGATGAAGCAAAAGCAATTCTAAGAGGAAAGTTTATAGCAGTAATGCCTACATTTAGAAAAAAGAAAGATCTCAAATAAACAACCTAACATTACACCTCAAGGAACCAGAAAAAGCACAAACTAAGCCCAAAATTAACAGAAGGAAGGAAATTACAAAGATCAGAGTAGAAACAAATCAAATAGAGACCAGAAAAACAATAGAAAAGATCAATGCAAATATGAGCTGATTTTTTGAAGCAATAAACAAAATTTACAAACCTTTAGCAAGACTAAGAAAAAAAGAGAGAAGACTCAGATAAATGAAATCAGAAGTGAAAAAGGAGACATTACAAGTACAGAAATCGTAGGCTCTTAAGAGACTACTATGAATAAGTATATGCCAGCAAATTGGATAACCAAGAAGAAATGGATAAGTTCCTAGAAAAGTACAACCTACCAAGACTGAATCATGAAGAAAAAGATTTCCACAGAACAATAAAGAGTAAGGAGATTGAATTCCTCAATGAATGAATGGATAAAGAAGATGTGACTCTATATATCCATTCATTTGATGACAGACACTAGGTTGTTTCCATATCTTTGCTGTTGTGAATAATGCTGCAATGAACGCGGGAGTGTGAATATTTCTTTGAGATCATGATTGCATTTCTTTGGATATATAACCAGAAGTGGGATTGCTGGTTCATATGATAATTCTATTTTTAATTAATTGATTGTGTGTGTGCATGTGTGTATACACATATGTGCATACATCATTTTGTTATGCTTCATTTCACTGCGCTTTGCAGATACTACATTTGCTACAAATTGAAGATTTGTGGCAACCCTCTGTGGAGCAACTCTATCAGCACCATTTTAACAAAAGCATTATTTTTAAATTTAGGTATGTACACTTTTTTATACATGATGCTATCGCATACTTAATAGAGTACACTGTACTGTAAGCATAACTTTTATATGCACTGAGAAACTAAAAAAAATCGTTTAACTTCCTTTATTGCAATAGTCACTTCATTGCGGTGGTCTGGAACCGAACCCACTATATCTTTGAGGTATTCTTGTATACACACACATACAGACACACACAGACAGACACACACACACACACATAATGGAATATTATTCAGCCATGAGAAAGAAGGAAATCCTGTCATTTGCAACAACATGGATGGACCTCGAGGGCATTATGCTAAGTTGAATAAGTCAGACAGAGAAAGACAAATACTGTTATATCACTGACATGTGGAATCTAAAAAATGCCGAACTCATAGAAACGTAGAGTAGAATGGTGGTTGACAGGGGCTAGGGGATGAGGAAATGGGGAGATGTTGGTCAAAGGGTACAAACTTTGAATTATAAGATGAATACGTTCTGGGGTCTAATGTATAGAATGGTGATTATAGCTGACAGTACTGTTATTATGTACCTGAAATTTGCTAAGAGAATAGATCTTAAATGTTCTTACCACAAAGAAGAAATGGTAATTATGTGAGGTGATGGAGATTTTAATTAACTCTACTGTGGTAATCATTTTGCAATATATAAGTATATCAAATCATCACATTGTACACCTTAAACTTACATAATGCTCTATGTCAGTTATATCTCAATAAAGACAGAAAAAGACAAAACAAAAATAAATCACCACAATAAAGCATGACATTAGTGACATAAGCATGTACAACCTACTGAGTTATTACACAGAAGATGGAATTGTTAACTTTGTCAGGAAATGTTGCCATTCATAGAAGGCAAGGTGTGGGTTTGAAGGATGAACTGTTGCAAAGAAAGACAAAACTGCACGTCACAGCATTAATTTGATAGTGCGAGATGGTGGCTTTAGGAGATAAAATAGGGAATCTAATTAGGTTTTCCATAATGAAGGGCCTTCTACACCACACTATAGAGTTTGTGTTATATTCTGCAGGAAAATCGTATAATTTGATTTGTAGTTTAGAAAAATCACTCTGGTAACCATGTGTAGAATGGATTCCAAGGGGAGAAAATAGTTATTTCACAAATTCAGGTAGGATATGAAGAAGACTTAAACACAGAAAATGACATCCGGGACAGAGAAAGAAGAATGACTTTTAAAGATATTTAAAAGGTAGAATCAATATTTAGTGATTCATTGATCATGGGGCAAAAAAGGAGAAGTGTAGTCTAAAGTCCCCACTTTCTTGCTTGGGAAAATTGGTGATTAGTTGTTATCAAGTAACCTAAGGACTGGATTTTGAAACAAATAATTCATAACTTTATTGATGGGGGTTTAAAGGGCAGTGGTGATTTACCAGACATGCAGATGCAAAGGAGATGGGAGAGAATACGTCGGCTTGAGGGGGATGCATGAATATTCATGCTAATATTGGTAGAAACTGGGGCGTGTTTATTGACAAGGGGGAGATGAGTCAATAGGAAAGCAAAAGCTGAATATGCAAGGGAGGGGTGAAATAAGAAAGGGAGAGCATTGCATACAGAGCCAAGCAGAGGGGATGAACCTGCACAAAATGTACCTCCTTCTCAGGAATGGCTGAAGATAAAGAGGCAGCATGAGTGAGAAGACAGGGAGGGGTGGAGACGGGTCACTCTGTTGCATGCCTGGTG
Organism: Aethalodelphis obliquidens; assembly: GCF_003676395.1. Lineage (NCBI taxonomy): Eukaryota > Metazoa > Chordata > Mammalia > Artiodactyla > Delphinidae > Aethalodelphis > Aethalodelphis obliquidens. Next base: position 8,700,519 of record NW_020837980.1, read on the forward strand.
GCCTCAGTTTTGTAGGATGAGGTGTCATCTGGTGAGATGGAGCCTGGGTAATAGGGGTAAGGATTGAGAAGGTTGTTAGCGTACAGGATAATCATTGAAGAAAATGGCTAGGAGGTTACTAAAAGCAAATGAAAGACGTTGCTTTCACTGAAGGCTCAATATTAGTACCAATCCTTATAGTTTTGCTGATTTTCCCAACAATGCTGGGTTTCACCTGGGTATTACTACTACTAATAACTAACATTTCTGACTGTTTATTACGTACCAGGCACTGCTAAGTCCTTAATCTTCACAACCAATTCATGAACTAAGTATCATTATTATTCTCATTTTCACACAGAGGAAACTGAGGCATTGAGAAGTCTAAAAGTGGAGAAGGCAGATCATCAGCATAATTGGTTAAGCTTAGGTTCAAATTCCAGTATTAGGACAAGAAAAAAAAGCAGAGGCTTAAACAAGATAAAAGTTTCTTTCTTTGTTTAAAATATCCCTAGGTAGTCAGTCTAGAACTGATATGACCCTCCATGGTTTCAGGGAGACCGGCTCTTCTGTGTGATTGCTGTACCATTTCCAAACCTGCCTCATGATACAGTATGGCTGCTGGTGCTCCAGTCATGTTCCAGTCATACTTCAGATGTTGAGAAAAATGAGGAGAACAAGAAAGACATGGCTCTTCCCTTTCAGTTAATGCCCCGTCCAAGAAATTACACCCACCACTTTTGCATACACTCTTAGAACTTGGTTGCATGGCTACATCCTGCTCCAAAGAAGGCTGTGATATATTTTTATTTAGAATAAATAAAATTTGGAATAAGAAAAGAGCAAATAGTGGGGAGGTCTCTTACCTTGTTTTACTACATGTGGACAATTTCAGATTATTTTGGATGAAAAGAGAAGAGAACAAAGAATTGAGGGTGCTAACAAATAGTATGGTTAAGTGATGAATTACAACAAAGGAAGAAGTGAGGCCAAGAGGTGGCTGATGGATGGAAGGAAAAGGAGGGTGGAACAGCCTGAATGACTTAATGAAGTCAAAGAGGAGGTGTTGTCAGCATTACTGAGAGAACTTCATGAATAGTTCCTTAAGATGGAGATTGTGTAAGAATCTCACATGAGATTTGAAGATTTCAAAGTTGGAGTAGTCCCAGCAACAGTGGAAAAAATACTTTTGGTATTTTGCTGATATTAGTTGAAGAGACTTAGGGGCAAATGCTTTAATTCAATATGTATCACAGTAGTGTTAACAGGGTTTAGAAAACGGTTTCTTATTACTGGGATAATGATTACACTGTTTCATTTTATACAAAGACTTAGTCATAAAGTTCAAGTTTGCTTTACAAAGTCAAGTTCAAGATGACATTTGTCATGTTTGAGATTGCAAGTCTTTAAAATAAATAATGTTTTAGATAACTGAATCTTTTCATTCAGTGCAAACCATTCAGATGGAAAAGTTCCTAAAATCCCTTTCTTTAAATAATATACAGAACATATTTTATGATTGACACTCATTGTTAAATACCACTGTCAGTTATTGTCCTGGAGTGAAATAAAAGACTCTCAGCTCTTTCTTCCTCTCTTTCATTATAGGAGCTCCTCTATGATGCATTGAAGTGCTATGATTCTAGAGAAGTGGCTTCATCTTTGTCACGTTAGCAGTTTGGTTGCTCCCTGGTTCCCTAGAATTAGGGATTGTAAGATGCTGACCCCAGGGCAAAAGGTTACTCTAATTTTAAAAACTAAAACTTATGAAAAGCTTTCCATTTGTTTTAACCTTGTCTTAGAACCAAATTATCTCATGCCACCACCAGTTTCTTGCTTCCAGAATAGGAGAGGTTTATACAAATGGAAGCCCTATTATGCTTTCAGAAAAAAAAGAAAATGGAAAATGAAGGGCCTCCTACCTAATAAGGAATGCTTTTTAAAGCAAGCCTTATTTTTAACTTAAAAATTTTTAATTTCTCTCTAAATATGTTTGAAACGACATGTGGAATTTCAATGTAGTTGGCACAGTTCTATTTCATTATTCCTTTATACATGCTGAGAGATACTGAAGCTTGTGAATTTCTGTGCACTAATTTGTATTTCTGCAGATCTTCTGCTTCCTTCCTACTTTCATATCCAAAAGTGAGAGGGCCAGAAGAGGGAATTCCAGTCACTCCTGATGAGTGAGTTGAAAGAGTGCTGAAAATTTTGCAATTGTGTGGGAAATTGGCAATGTTTGGAAACGTGCTCTCGTGACAGAGCATTCAGATAAATTGTGCCATTGTCAGGTCTGTTGTTAAATGTCAGAACGAGGCACATGAATGTATGTATTTCATTAGGTAAAGTTTCATATGGGTGCCAGAGGTGGTGATCCCTCTGCACGTTTGGTTGGTAGGTATAACTGGTGCCATGACAGACCCTCCATACCTCCCACCTCACCCCTGCCTCTGCCCCTCTGCTTATTCCAAAGACACAGCTAAAACTTAAAGTAGTCATTTTAAAATCGTCTTGAGAGAATTCTGCTTTCTGGCACTCCCTTCACATGTTAGGACTCCAGTGATTTTTATTCTGTAATTACCAACCAAGAGAATACCACAAGTGACACAGGGGACTGTCTCTAGAATAGCTGTGCCTGCAGAGGCTACAAAGCTTTCGAGGTAATGCAGGCAGCTTCACAGTTGTCTGATCACCAGTGGGCCCCAAGTGATGTGAAAGAGAAGCCTGCGGCTGAAGATCCTTAGCTTTGAAGGCAGGTTCAAAAACAGAGTCACATGCCTCCGTTTTCTGAAGCCTGAGTTAGATGAACAGATATTTGGCGCTTTCAAGATTTCTTTGTGGGACTTAAAGTTTAACTTTCATTTGCACCCAAGGCCTTGAGAATAAAGAGAACCACCTGCTGGAAAGGTGCAGCAGGATGGTTTTTATCTGAACTAGTTTCCCCTTTATATTTGAAACTAGAGGAGATTAGTAAAGCTGTCTAAATGATTTGCTGAACAATTATTTTAAAGGAAACTTTTATATTTTATTTTGATTTTTCTACTCTTCATTCTGATAATGAAAGTCATAAAAAATCCAGTAAGGGATGGGGAGGAATCAAGTTGGTCATAACCTATATGTGTATTAATTTGAAACTTTGAAGAACAGCCATCTTTACACATACATTTTACATAATCATGTAGATTATTATGATGGGAAGACAATTTCTAAATATGGTAAGCTTGCGTTTTCTTAAAATACTAATACTCAAAGAATTAAATGAGGTTTCTGTATTTTTTCTTCTTTTTGCTTTTAATATTTTAATCTTAACTTGTATTTTTTTCTTTTAACTAAATAACAATATATGTTAATTGCAAAAGGTTTTAATATTTAATAGATGGGTATAAACAAGAAGAGAAAATAGAAAAAGCATTCTACCTCAATTCAGCTATTCAGTAGCTAAACATGCTGCATAACTTAGCTAGACCTGGGTAGTAAGAGTGCAGAAGATGAGTTAAAATAAAAGGAAGATTGAAGAAATCCTTGAAGAGGTGTAGAGAGAACACAAATGCTAGATAGGGGGTAAATAGGTAATTCACATAATTTCAAGGAGGTTTCTTTATCTTAAGGCTTTGTTCCTTGCTAAAGTGTTTCATTAGTTCATTAATTAATCCATTAACTCATTAATTAGTTAGCATTTATTGAATATTTATTACTGTCCAGGAACTGAGTTTGACACTGAGGGTTCATTGATAAACAAAGCAAAGAATTTAGAGATAGTAGAGAGACACAGCTAAGTTAGCATCCAACAACAAATCACTACTGAATGCCTGCTATGTTCCAGGCACATTTCTAGGTACTGAGGATGTGATTATGAACAAAGCAGACAAAAATCTCTGCCTTCATGGGGATGACAGGTAATGGACATAATAAAACAAGGAATAGCAAATGGGAGCATGTCTGTAAGTAAGAGCAAGGAGGTCCATGGGGCTGGAGAGGAGTGTAGGGAGGAGTGAATAGCAGGGATGAGGTCAGAGAACAATTGGGAGCCAGATCATTTAGGCCTTGTAGGACATTGTGAGGACTTTGTCTTTTACTCTGAATGAGATGAGAAGCCTCGATGGGGTTTGGGGCATAGAGAACTGGCTTAGATTTTTTTTTTTTCTTCTGCGGTGTGTGGACCTCTCACAGTTGTGGCCTCTCCCGTTGCGGAGCACGTGCTCCAGACGTGCAGGCTCAGCGGCCGTGGCTCACGGGCCCAGCCGCTCCGTGGCATGTGGGATCCTCCCGGACCGGGGCATAAACCTGTGTCCCCTGCATCGGCAGGCGGACTCTCAACCACTGCGCCACCAGGGGAGCCCTGACTTAGGTTTTAAAAGGATCATTCTGGCTTTAGTATGGAGAAAACACAGGTTTTGGTCAAGGAATGGAAACTGGGAGGCCAGTTGGGAGGCTATGGAGAGACAAGAGATCGTGGTGGATTAAATCAAGGCAGTGGCAGTGGAGGTGGTAAAAAGTGGTCAAAACCTCGATTTAGGGTATTTTAAAGATTCAGTTAACAAGATTTGTTGACCCAAATGAATATGGGGTATTCAAGAAAGAGAGAGGTCACAAGATACCTTGAGGGATTTGCGCCAGAGTAACTGGGAAGAGAGCCTTTTTCATTTACTGAGATTTGGAGACAAGAAGAGCAGGTTTGAGGATGAAGAATAGATCAGTTTTGAACATAAGTTTGCAATTCTGATTATATATCCAAGTAGAAATATTGAACAGAAGTGCGGATGGAAATATAAATGTGAGAGTCATCGGCAAGAAAATGAGCGTAGACAAAAATGGAAAGAGAGAGAAGGAATGTGAATATGGATACAAGGACTAAACCCTGAAGCACAAATAAATGCAATAAATTGTTAAGCAGTGAAAATATACCCCGACAAGAAGTCCTCGAGGACCAGCTAACTTAGGAAAAAGGTTTTAGATTTTACTGCAAATTATGAGGAACTCTTGGAACATTCTGAAGAAGGGAGTTACATAACCATAAGACCTAAAATGGAAAAGTTGAGATGAAAATCTTAGCAGAAACCTCATAAAGTTTCTACACATATTACTCATAACCCTTATATTGTGATTTAAATCCAATATCCGTATATCTACCATCAGTGAGTGGAAAAAGACCAGTGATCTCAATGTAAGTTGAAAAGAAGTTATTTTTCATTCTATTCATAACATAAACCAGAGTCTTTAATTTCTTTTCTCAAATACCAATTTCTTTGAGCTGAATCTATATAGAATTTTTAATCTCTTGTTTTTAAAGGGAATTTTGTAAAACTCTTAAGTTCCATATATATTTTGGATACATTATGACCTTCATACCCTGCTAAATATTTGCCTGGGACAAAGTATGTATTTTTGTTGTTGTTTTATATATTTTAAGGGGACCTCCCAGATATCATATTCCTAATCACAGCTTTATTCATTATCAAAAAAGAAGCAGGTGGTCACTTGATGAGGGAAGGAGGCACTGGTTATGGGATTCTATAAGAGCCCAGGTGTCTGACAGGAACCTCCTCAGCCTTTAGAAAGAACTAAATGATGTCAAGAATTAAAGAAATGTGGACTTCCATCTTTAAAACTTCTACTAGCAGCCTGACCTGAAAGTGATTCCAATGTATTTACACAAAATGGTTAAAATTATTCTCTGGTGATAACTGACTAAATTATACTTATTTTGCCCCAAGATATTAGGTTTGACTTAAACTGGAAATTCATTTGTGTAATATTATATTCAATCCTACTCCTAAAATATTCCACATGCAAAATCTGATTTTTTTTTAATTTCCAAATTTTCCAAATTGAATCTTCCAAGTTCAACAAACTTGGCACATAGTAGATGGTGTATAAAAAGTTTATGAAGCACAGTAGTGTATATCTGCTGTCCCCAGCCATTAAAAAAAAAATTGGAAGTATATATTTTTTCAAGTAAAAAAGAAAAAAAGGAGGGAAGAAAAAAACACTGAAAATCCTTTAGAGCCACTTAAGCTATTAATGAGTCTTGTCTGTTTCCCTGACATTTATTTGACAGGATTGAGTTATTTGCATACAGAATTAATGCCTAGTATTATTAAAGCTCCATTCTTCATTACTTCACTAATTCTTTGTACCCAATGACTTTTCCTTCTAGTTGCTGTATTATCATTTTTTCCTGACTTTTCCCCCAAAATAGATTTAGTTTGATCAATATTATAGATTTCATGAAAAGGACTGTATAACAGTATTAAGAGGCATTATATAATGGATTCGTGCATAAAACGTATGTATATATATGAGTGTGAGACAAAAGTATCCTGGGGCCAGGGATAGGCTGAATTGAGGAAGTTGATTAAAATGTTAAATTTTCTTTTCAAGGTGTTGATACTTTCAAGAACGCTTTTAAATATTTATAATAAGGTTATATCATTCAGTGCTGCTTCTTGGAGTGATGACATACATGGTTTAGGAGCAAGCCCATAGACAGTAATAAATAACACATGTAGCATTCATATTTTACAAAGCACTTTACAGACATGTTAAATATATTATCTTTGTTATTGATCCATAAATATTGTTCATCTGTGATTTTGTACTTCAGAAACCAAAGTTGAGAAACACAAATAGAGATTACCCCTCTCAAATCCCTTTAGGAAAAAGGTAGAATATAAATAAATTTAGTAAATTAAAGCTACTTATGACATGTGAAGTCATTTTCTTAGCAACAGAAATGGCCTTCAAGCATCCTTACTTGGATTTGATGGGAAATGATCACTTGCTCTTTTTAAACACCACCTCCCTCAGTTCAAAAGCTTGAGAGTTACCATGTAATATTTGGCTTAGTATTTTATATCTAGCAATCAGATAGGGAAAATGTTGCAGTGGATTAAAAATACCTGCTTTGACAAGCATATCAAAAAGATCATATCATTCCAAAGCAAGTACTGGAACTAGTACTGATAGGGTATGTTAAGAACTTTTAGTTCTCCAAGTTACTACTTGTAAACACAAGTGTAAGTAATAATCTTTATCTTCTTTGTATCCCTTTTCCTGATACGTTTTTTATAGTTTCTGTTTCCATCTTTTCTGTTACCTTGTAAAATGGATTTTTGGTTTTACTTACTATGTTTTTTATGCTATATATGTACCAGAAGAAAGAAAAGGAAAGGATATTTTCACGTCTATTCAAGGTAAAAATCTAAGATATCCTTGTGAAAGTTTGCCTTAATTCATTTGTAACTTTTTCATGACAGTCAGTAATTGGTGCTTTAAATAACATTTTGTTTAAATGTTTATTTGAAAAGCAAAAGTGTTTTTGAAGAAAAAGTTTAAACAAGAGCTTAACTAGTTTTCATAAAATCAACTTTAAGATCCATGGTGTAATTAGGTAGAGGAAAATAGAGAATAAGAATAGTAACATACTTTTTAGCAAGCTACATTCCTGTGGAAAGTGTTTATAATATTTATTAACGTACAGAATTAGTCTTAACCTGCTGGAAAGAAGAGAAAATGCAACACTTTTCAAAGATGCAAATTGACAATTAACAAAACAATAGAATTCTAGGCCTGCCTTTGCCGGAGGTGCAAATTGATAAATCAGGCTCTGCTGAAAAGCTGGTTGTTTCTATTTAAAAGTTATCTTGAGATGGAGGCTCCCCAAGGAAGAAGAAAATAAAAATATGACCATTTTTGTTAAATAGAACATCTAATCTACGGTGATATCATCATTCTACTGCTCTCTACAGTTTATATTCGAAAAATCACAGCCTAAAGGGAGGGGCATGTGTGAATTCGGTTTCTCTATGTATTTATCAGCGCTGCTTCTCACACTGATTGGTGATTCTGTTCGCTGTTCTGACCTTTACTTTTAAGGTATTAAATGGTATGGGACCTGGATACCTGAAGAATCTAAATACTTAACTATGTCTCTGTAGGGCTATATTATGCTGCGTGTGTTTGTGAGTTTTATATGGCAGTGTCTCTATACGCTCAACAATCAATTTCTCTGATTTTCTATTCCATTTGATTTTATCTGCTTCTTTATAGTGTTGACCTGATCATCGACTTATGTTTACTTTGCCTTTGGAAGTCTCTTGCTGTATTAAAAAGTTGTGTGTATGTGTTTTTTTTTTTTTTAATTTGTTATTTCAGTAGGTATCCTACAGTCAATCTTCATTTGTTGAATGCCTCTGAGTGCCAGGTACTGCACTAGATGTTATAAGTAGAAAGATGATGGAGAAATAGTCTAGCATGTTCTAAGCTCAAAAGAGAGTGAGATATGAAGTAAGAACTTCTCCATCCCTCTCTTCCTTCCTTCCCTCAGCAAGCATTTATTGAGCATCTAGCTAGACAATGGTAAACAAGAAAGACACTACTGCCCCTGCCAGATCCCATTTCTTCCGCTTGTTCCATTTATTACTCAGTATTTATTGAGACAGGTTCTGTATATACAAGCATAAAAATGTATGCAAATATATACATGAAAAAGAGCATGATCTGTGTCCTTAATGAGTGTGGTATATTGGCTAAATCCCTGAATCTTTCTAAGCTTCAGTTTCTTCACTAGTAAATAGGAAAAATAATACCTCTGTCAGAGGACCCTGGTGGGGATGATGGTAGAGATGATGTGGGTGAAAGTTCTTACACACTTTGTACTTACACAGTTTGTGCTTAAGAAGTTAACTGAACTCTCCTGTTCCAGGGAAGTTGTATACAGTGAATACTGCAATTTTAGAAAAGAGGGCAAAGTCAAGGAAGAAGTTAGTTACATCATACAATAGAGATTTTATTTATTAACATTCATAGTTTTGACTGTTCTCATTAGACTCTGGAGCTCTGTGATGTAGTGTGGTGTAATTTTCCTAGGCAAACACCTGAAACGTGCTTTGGGAGTCTCAGAGACTGGAACTAGTGGGGACGTGGTGTAGCATAGTCATCACGAATCTGGGCTTTGGTGTCAGGAAAACCTGGTTTGAGTCCTTCATCACACATTTGGATAGTCTTTTCAAACTACAGCTTCTTCATCTGAAACGGGGGTGATAAAGCCTGTCTCAAAAAATTGTGAGGATTGCTGTAACATAAACAGATGACCTAAATAACATCATTAATTTATAAAGTATCTGGTACGTGGTCAGCCCTCAGTCAATGGGATCTACCATTAGTATTATCAAATTCATTACCAACTAGAGAGGAATCCTAACTGACTACCCAGCATTTGCAATCAACAGGCAAGGCTTTAGGATTCTGCCCTTGCTTTTCTCAAGCATGACCATCAGGTGGGAAAATCAAACTTTAGTGAAAGCTGGAAAGGCTGCTAACTTGAGGTGTGGAATTAAACTCAGGCAGTCAGATGCTCAATAGAATTGTGATTCATGAGCAACAAGCTCTTGTGTAAATCTCTATTTGCAAATGTGGAAATTGTAGAACTTAGGATGTCATCCCACACACTTAAAGGTTTACTCTACATTTGTGAAATGAAGCTGGGAGCAAAGAAAAAATAAAATTCAGATTGGTGATTGGGGGAAAGGTAATGAAGAAGTTGCTGCTTAGCTCTTTGTTATTTATATATTTGTTTCATTCATTCATTCATTCTAGTTACTGTGCATTTGCAGATAATCACACATGCTTATATGAATATGTAAATACCCTATCATACTTCAAAATTACTTTGAGTATTATCTTCTCATGGACAAATATATGGCTATATTTACGTTTGTCTTTGAAGACAAACATTTTGTTTCCTTTGTAAATATACATAGCAGTTGCTTGGTCAATGGAACATAAGTTTCAATAAATATTGATTGACTTCTAAAACTTTTTCACATGCAACCCTGCAGGGTGCTTCCTTGTGGTATTTATACCTGTAAGAGGAGTTTTGCCAACCAAGAGCTTCTGAGCATGGCAGTTCCCCTCAGAGTGGTCTTACCACAGCTGAATCCTTGTGGAATCTGAGCACCAGTTTGACCATTGCTGTCATCCTTAATCAGTCCTGAAATCTTTGGGAGGTGAGCATTGGTCTTTGGCAGAAGATGGAGGACAGAATATAATTTGGTGGAGGTCACCGATCCAGCTGTGTTCTCTTTTTTCTCTGAGTTCTTGTCTTGCCCTGAGTCTAGGAATTGGGTTGAGAATTGGGCACCTTTCTGACATTTTTTCACATCAAAGGGTAAGAGTGAAAGGTAGTTACCATCCCCAGCCCACCTTCCCACCAGGGATCCGTCTCCAAAGGATTTTTCCCTCTTTCCCTTCCTTCCCTGGGTTTCAGCTGTCCTAACTGTGAGGGGGAAATACTCTACTCTGTGAACGCCCTGAAGTTCCTAGTGATTGCCTCTCCAAGCATTCCTCAGCTTTCTCCCTGTGGGTTGTGGCTTCTCTTCACGGGTGCCATCTCGGTATAACAAACGTTCCTCTTCTCCTCAAGCAAAGCCAGAAGAGTGATTGCACTTCCTAAGTGCTCTAGGGGGTCTAAGAAATTTTCCTTCTGTGAGGCGGCCAGGACTCTGCTCTCCTTGTGGGGTATGATCTAGTTCTCCAAATGACAGTTTTCTGCATGATCCTAGGCTGCTACTTTGGTGGAAAAATCATAGGTGAAGGGGTATTGCCCCTTTCTCCTTTTGGGGTCACTTTGCTACTGGCGTTCAAAAGCACTACGACAAGCTTTGAACTACGGTGCCAAGGCTCTTCTTATCTCCAGGATCAGAGCTGGTGGTGCGAGCATCACCCAGTCTGTGCTTGGTTCCCCTGGCTCCTCAGAAATGAGCGGCAAATGCCAACTTTCCCCACCCTCCCCAGCTCTTGCCAGCCCTGAATTCCAGCTTCAGGAGAATTTTTGCTGGGTGTGGGACTCAGTCCGATAGTGCCTTAAGCAGAGCATGGTACACCGTTCACACCTGCCAAAACCTGTTCTAAACAGGTCAGATCTACAGTTTCTGATTCTAAACTTCCTTGGGCAGAACCCATCCCTTTCCAGGAAGTGTTCTGATTTTTTTCTTTTTTTTGGTCTTGTTTTGTATTTTAAGAAATTTGTTGGAGTCTGAGGTGGAGATCTGAAAAACATCTTTCCTCACCTCTCCCTCTCATAAGTATTCACCTAGGAATCGCAGAAAGATATATCTCTTCAGCCACATTTAACCAGACTGCCTCACCCTCCCTCTCATCTACCAGTCACTCTTTATCTGCTTATGGAATTTAAAGCAGAACTCATTTTCATCACAAACCACTGATATTTCAGAAATATGTGTCCCCCCACCTCTGTATACCAGATGTCCAACACGATCACAATCACAATCACAGTCACAAAGCATATTGGGTTCAGTTCTAAGGATTGACATCTCTTTTTGTCACAGTTATGCATGTTCAAGGACTTCCAGCAATCCCTGAAAAGGTCCCCATGCGTACTGTGGATAAACGTGAGAACACAATCTCATGTGTTTGAGCAATATAATTTCCTTTATTTTCTACTATTTAAGATAATTATTGACATCATTATCTTAAATTAACATAATTAGTCATAATAACATAATTATTGACTCTCAGGCCACCATTCTGTCAGACTGGTAGAAAATCTAACATCTGTCATTCATGGGTCTTCCGGACTCATCCCTTTGATATGATTGTCAAAAGTCTTCCAGGATCTTCTTCAGGACAAAGACGTCAGTTGGGGTGGAAGATACTTCCAGGTAATTCAATCATTTTTACATTGCGGTAGCAAGACTTTCTGAAGACCTGACATAAGCCAGGGATATTGGGAACGGAAGGTAGGAGGTAAATCGGTAATGATGGTGGCGGGACTGATTGAAAGGTGGGCATGAGAGAGGCTGAGGGTCTTGGGACACTGAATCAGTCATGGCGCTGAGAGCAATGAGAAGGAATATGAGATGAAAGCAGGTTGGAGAGGAGGCATCATAAGTAAATTGGGAGACACTTGAGTGGACATATTGGAAATGTGGGTCAGGAGAGAGATTTGAGCTGGACATAGAGAGCAAGTAGAAAGCATGGCAAAGGAGAGAAGTCTGCAAAACCCCAGTGCTGGGGCATGTCCTCTCCCTTCTGCCCTGGCAGCTATGACCTTCCTTCAGACCAAGTGACTGCCACACTGCTCACCCTTTCTGTGGTAGTCTAGCCCTGAGTTCGTCTGTGGCCGCCACATGTCTATTTCTAAATCACAGCTCTGCAGGTGTTCTCCCTTTACTCAGAAATCTTCTGTGGCTCCTCTTTGTTTAGTTTAGTTCAGTCTCTTTGGCTTAGAATTCATGTTCCTCTCTATTCTAACCCAGTCTTCCACTGCAGCTTCATTTTCCCCTCTTCCTCTACCAGATATATCCTTAGCCTAAAACCAAGACCATTTTCAGTTTCTTCAACAAGACCTTATACTTCCCTACCTCCGTGCTTTTCTTCTTTGTTCATGCTGTTCCTTTCACTGGAATTTTCTTTACTCCAAAATCTACCTGTCCAAACCTTTTTCCTTTATTCTTTCCTATATGATATATTATTTTTCTCTTTTGAATTCCTGCACTTAATCCTGTCTTTTTAAACACATGTATTCTGATGTATTTTTGTCTGGTATATGCCATAAATTCATAGATTCTCTGCATGTTAGGATTGGAAAGAGCTTTAGGATTCCCTTAGTTCAATAGTCTCAACATTTCTGCTTTAGTGGAACATACAATTGATGATCGCTTACTTTTCCCAATTTTCAAAAACTGAAAGTTAATACATAGAACTTACCGAATTTTAAGTTTACCTATTGGGATAGGCGGCCTTTAAGATGTCTCCCGCCAGGATCCTCACTTCCTGACATTCATACCGTTGTGTAACCCTCTCTCCATGAGTGTGGGCTGGACTTACTGACTTGCTTAAAACAATTATCACAAATAGAATACAGCAGAAGGGATGAGATAGTCCTCATTTACTTACGTAGGATGTTAATGAACAGTGCTGAAAGCTCAACCATTTCATATTACACAAATAATAAGAGAAATTGTTCAAGTTCTCTTAAACTATAGGAATTATATCTGGAGTACCTATATTAAGGAACGCTAACTTTATAATATGACCTGTTCTTTTCAGATACTGTAGTATATAATGGATTCCCTATTGCCAGTGATTAAGAAGACTTTTGCTCATATCAGGGGCGGAGTATGTTTTGGTCGATATTCTTCAGTGGGCAAATAGATACGTGCTTTTTGACCTTCTGTTAGGATCACATCTAACTTTTTACTTTCCCCCTCTACTCTATACTATTAATATAACATACTATAGTATTGTTATTAACTTTGGAGTAAGACAAATCAGTAATTTCAAGGAATATCTGAATTATGCTGGATGTGTCTAGATTTCATATATTTTTGGTGATATTTAAAAAAAGTGTATGTGGCTACAGAATTTGTCTGGGGATTATACTTTATATCCTCCTTTCTCTTTAGTATATATATTCGTTGTGCGCCATGTTTTTTGGGTGGCTTTTCTCTAATCACAGTAGGTATAAAAATGGCCTCTTTTGCGAGCCTTGTCGTATGTTATGCCTGCTCTTTCCTTTGGTCCTTCTAGTTCATAATGAATCTTGGTGTACTTTTAGATTTGGTGCAATTTCTGAACATGTGTTGTTTTTAGAAATTTAGTTTTTTGTTGTTGTTACTGTTGTTGTTTCTCCCCCATTACTAATGTGAAGTCAGCAATTTCATTTTCCCCACGCCAAGGGCTGTTGTCATCAGCTGTCCCTATATAATGGCTTTTGATATGTCCCACTGTGACACACTGGACCCTGTCCCTAGATAATCACTCACTTTAGGAGACCGATTCTGGACAACAATGATTATATTCTCTGTTCACTTTCGGTGTTAAAATCCTTGGCAGTTCTTTTTACTCTACCGTTTTCTGTGGGCTGTAACTTGAACACCCAGACACATTAAAACTCTCAGTAGAGTTGGCAGTGCCTCTTTTCTGATTACCCTGAGGGAGTTCTCTTAACTGCACCAATTGCCTGGGACCTTGCAATACTTAGAAAACATTTTCAAGTTCCATATGACTTATCTTTATACTGTTTTAGAACCTGCTTTTCCCATGTTTTGTAAGAAAAGAAGCAACACCTTGAAGTTCTTTGAAAACATTTTCCAGGTTCTAACTTACAAAGTGCTTTTAGTACAAATTATAGTGAGAAATACTTGTATAAAACTATTCTCTATGGGCCTTTGCAGATATATTCAGCAGTCCAAGAAATCAAGATACTCATATATAAATAAAAAATGAGACTAAATTCACACAAGCATACACGTATTGTTATTTTGTTATATCTTCTTTTAATCAAACGAACCCTATAGAGGCGCATAGGTAGGAGTGTGTGTGAGTGTGTGTGTGTGTGTGTGTGTGTGTGTGAGAGAGAGAGAGAGAGAGAGAGAGAGGGAGGGAGAGAGAGAGAGAGAGAAAGACAGAGAGAGAGGTGTGAGAGAGAATGGGAATGCATACATACGATATAGAAATACCTTAGGGGATATTTTAGGACATGTCTGAATCCTCTTGCATCTGGCTGGAATCATGTCAAAAACTTTCTGCCAGTTGGATTTTAATATTTTATTTTTGGGATAAAATAACAAAGAGAAACTTAGAGGAAAAAATTTATTATGCTAAACTTACTGAGATTTTATGAAGACCTTATGAATGTATATTTAAGTATGTGAATATGACTAACTTAATGTATATAATTTGTAGCAAAAACTACTCTTGCTTCTTGTTGTACCCAAACCGATCCAGTTGATATATATTGCGCAAAGAACAGCACTGAGGAAAAACATTTTCAATGTGTTAAAATCAGCTTTGATCACAATCATTTTATCCCTGATACCTGTAGGCTTATCGACTTCCTGTAGCCAGAGACAGAAAAATGCTGCTTTCTCCATCCTCCACCCAGGACTGCACAAGCGTATATTTGCTCACTCACACTTGTTTAAAAAATAACAGAAAAAGGATAACTTCAGAAGTAAATATGTTTTGGTCAGAACCATACATTGTTAGAAAATGTAGTAAGGGACTGAAGAATTTGGAATATTTTTTTGCTTTGCTTTATAACAATATTTTATTAACTAGCTAGTCAGTTCTAGCAGTGATGGAAACTTTCTGTGATGTTACGTTTTGGTCCCTGCTCTTTTATTTAATTGTGGAGATGTGGAATGTGCATAATTCATGGTTAGCAGAATATATCATAAGATATATTCATCATTATCATAAGATATATTCACAGTTATTATAAGATAGATCCACTGAGACTGATGCTTTCTGACAATAATCCAGACACTTAGGGCATTTTGGGCAACTTTTTAAGATGCCCATTTAAGAATGCCAGCTGTCATGGCATTTCAGTACAAAGTGGACGAGGTCTCAGAGAATTAAATTGCCTCTTGAAGTGGAATACTTTTTTCAATAACTAATATTGGCATTAAAGTGTCAGGATCATCAGTGACTTCATGCGTTCATTTGGGGGCAAATTAGGAAGCAGAGCTTGCAGGTTTCTTGTGTCTGGGTTTTCTGCATGGTGGAAGGTTACGGCAGCTGCTACCTCATGGCAGGAAGCACTGAGGCAACCTCAGGGTGGCGCTAAGAGTCCGGAGACCCTGGGGTTTTGCTACTCGTGGCATTTGTAGCGGCAGTGCTGGAGGAGGAACATTTTCTATACAAAACTATGCAAAGATCATTTGAAAGGTGGAGGTCAGCATGCTAGATAAACACAGATAAAATTTCAGTTAATGTTCACATATATAAAATATACACAGAGACAAGATGGTATAGAAAGAAATTTTTAAATGACTGCCTGATTCCCCCCCCAGCGTTAAAATCCTAACTCTGGGTTCTCACAACTTGTGGTGACGTGTAGGCTCTCAGTTACCCAGGAATTTGGGACTATATGAATAGGCAGTATACTGTTTCTAAGACACAAAATATGAAAGTTGAAAGTTTTGGAAGAACTCTTACTGGATGGCTTCCTGGAAGAAAGAAGTTGTAAGGAGAGATTAACAGAAGGAATGAAAAGTCTCTCAGTTCCTAGACTGAAATCCATTATGCTATGGGATTTTTACCACGATTTCAGTGGTCTGCTTTACTGTTCAGTGGATACGTTGCTTAGTGAATATTGGTCTTGCTGCAAGGATAATGTCCTGTTTGAGTCCAGAATAGCTCACACATCTCTCTTGTGTTTAGTAATAAATTGCCACTAACCATCAGGTAAAAGTTCATTTTACAGGATTCCAGATGGTACATTTAACACCATTTTTAAGCCTTCCTGTGACTAGCTAACATGTATAGTTAATGCAGATATATCTGAATTCCAGTATACTTTAATTCTTATATGTAGGGTCTCCCCTACATCTTTCCTCAGGGTTTTCTCTTTTTGGCATGTTTTTCTATTTTTTTCTGAACCCAGAAGTTACCACTGGCAGGATTTCAGTCTCAGAATTTTGTCAGCCTTTAGATACAGTGTTGTGGCTTTTGAAAAAATTATTTTAAAATAAGTTTTATATTGTTGACAACAGCAGTGTTTTACTTGGTTCTCTAAATTCCAGCATTGTTTCTTTGTCATCGGAGTGCTTATGGAAAAGTTTGTACTAACCTTTGTTCCTTCAGGAAAGTGCCTCTAGAATTTTATTTACCTTTGAGATGTCTTGGGAAAATGAAGGGTTGTTATGCCCTCTTTAGTCTTAGCAAATTAAATACTGCTGGAAGGTAGAATAAGGGGTCATAAAATCAAGGGAGGCAAAGATGATAAGTATCAAATCAGAGGAGATGAATTTTTGCTGCTAAAAATAAACCTTTGTTTGAAGCAGAACTTTGGAAGCACTTAGTTGACATAGTAGGAAACAACGACATTCACTAGGGATACATTTGTTTTCTTTTTCTGAAATTAATTTATTAAATGAAATGTCCATGAGTCAGTTGGAAAGGCATATTGGGAAAATCAAAAGTGCTACCACATAAACTGTCTAGGATTTGTTTATTTTGACTTTATATAGCCTCTTTTCTCCAGAGATTTGAAGACGCTGTGCAGAAAATTTTAAATCTTTTAAGCAATGGACAATAAATCGTAAAACGTGAACCCCTGCCTGGATAGGTTATAATCTCTAAGGCTTTTTAATGTACCCAGATATAAGCACTTCCAGTTAAAAAGGAAAAATACTTAAAATATGAGATTCTCACCTGGCTGGATACCAAGAATGAGAGATACTTTGTGTAAACGTTCATTCTTTTAGATTTAGGTCTGTTTTTTCTACTTATTCTGACATTTGAAATTAGGGATTTAACCTCAAATATGAAGCATGTTGTAAATTACTAACTACTCTTTCATATTCTGGAGGAATTGAGAGTCAAAGGTACTCAGGCCAATGATTGAAATGTGATTTTTTCCTGGACTAGTGGTAGGAGAATATTGGAGTTAGCACAAGAGGGTAAAGATTTACCAGAAACACAGAAGCTAACAATGTACCTCTGTGTGGGGTAGTAAAAAGTGGGTGAGTCAAAGCACTTCCCTCACAGTATTTTTCTGAGATTTAAATGAAAAAAAAAAAACATGTTAAATACTGGAAATAATGTTTTACGCATAGCAACTGCTCTCCTAGTACTATTAATACTACTGCTACTAGTACAACTAAGGAATGTTTTAATATAACATTTCTATGTAGCTGATTTTTACTTTATTACTCACCTCCATTGAATAAAATACTTGACACTATTTTTTAAATATTAAGAATCCACATACGTTTTCATAGACTTGAAATTGGAAAGGAACTTTGAGAATGTTTTGTTAAGATCTTTTAAAATCCAGTTTCTTTTAACTTAAAATTGCCACTATTGAAGACACTGTCATTTTGAAAACAGGAGGGATGCTTATGGCGGGCTGGTGGTGAACGACTTTTCACTGAGAGTTAACATGCGTATATATTCAAAGCTGTCATCCAAAATCCATGTGGAAGTGAGAATTTGAAGAAAGAGGAGTAGAAAAGGGAAAAGACAGTGGAAGCCGGCTGAGGAGTACCTCTGTGGTAGTGTCAGGAGAAGCACCGTTACCCCCGTGGAGCAGGCTGTGCTGGTTCTGAGCCAGCAGCTGGTACACTATGCCCTTGTGCAATTCTTTTCCTTAGGGAAGTGTTCTGAGCAGTCACGCACAGTTCCAGACCCACAGACGCTGTGTTTCCACAGCGCCGTAGTTCCTGAAGTTCTTGCCCTGACCTGAAGCACCGGGAATGCAGTGAGAATACAAAAGACAGTCTTAAAAGGAATCATATCTTCTTGGCTTATTGAGTCATTTGCCTGCTATGAAGGATCTGTTCATTATTTTAAGCAGTATTATAGCTTTAGCAATGTTTAAGGGAGAGCGTGGACATTTTACCTATTTTGGTTAATTGATTTAGCCTGTGTAGGAGTTAAGGCAATCCCATTTCCAGATACCCTTGCTGTATTCTTGGGCTGCTTTTTAGCTCATGATATGTGGAGAACAGCTTGTTTTATTGGAAAGAAAGAAAACAGCCTTTTGAGAATGGGAAAGCTGCAGAAGATGAAGCTCAGCCCCTGATTATTTTGAACAGAAAGACCCAGTGATTTAAAAACCATAAGTGCTGTCCTCCGAAATGTACATCATGTTAGATAAGCCTCCTTGGTAATAAGCATCAGTCACTGTTGAAGATTTTGACCGAATTATAGGTTAGATCCACAGTTTTAATTACAAGGAAGAAACTTAAGCAGATGAATAAGAAAGATTCTAAACTATACTTTAGTCTCCTCTAAGTAAAAACTGTAAACTATGTTGTGAAACTACCTTTATGACTGTGACCATTAAAATATTAAAAAATGATTAATGAATTGTCTGGAAGTTGGGGTGATGAGTAGGTTAGGGATCAACAGCAGTTGGTGTATATGTGTTCGTCTGTGTGTCTGTCTGTGTAGGCCCATGTGGGGTTGTATGGGTGTCCCAGGTGGCAAAAATTATACTATCTAGGAAATTAAAAAGGTTTAACCTTTTTTGAACTATTCCTTCTTAAGATCACAGTATCTGATGAGTACAGATTTGCCTTCTAGAACTGTGAAGTAATAACACCTTCGTTAGGTGAAGAGATCTAGAGAACAAGGTTGCACAGGAGAGCGATTTCGTGTTGCTCTTACTGCCCTGTCGTTTCACGTGGTTGCTCAGTCAGGAAGTTGGATCATCAGAAATCACAGAGAATGCCGCAACTGTTGCTTCTCAAATCTTCAAAAGATATTTTCCTCACTTATTCATGAGTTTGACTGAGTAAGTATTTAAATATCCAGGTCATGCTTATACCTGACAACTGTGTCAAAGGTGAAGGGAGAAACTAACATGAAAAGCACCTGTCCAGGGCCTGATTGTTGTAGAGCATGGCTGGGTCTGTTCAGAATTCTCATGTCCTGACCAAGGACACAAAGCTTTGGAGACAGTGCTGGAGAAGGGGCATTGTGACTGAAGTCTAATATAGTCTTAAATGTTTGTGACTTCCCTAATTTATCAGTGAGGAGATCTCACAATCATGTGGTAACAGAGTTAACTTTTCCCATTAAGTTATTTTGCAGCGTTGCTACTGAAAAATTCATGAAAAAAGATGAAGCGGGTAAATGTTGATGATTATTTCTTAAAGAAATAAAATCAGCTTATAAAGAGCTATTTCTGCTCTTCAGAAGCTAAATGTCTTGTCATGGAGTCTCGGATAAACTTTTGTCCAGTGTTGTAGTGAAGGATATTATGAAGTTTTTCCAGCATCATTTTAGGATGTGTTATTTCTCAGATGTAATTTTCCTTTATTGTTTTCACGAGTGGCTCAGATTTCAAAGATGAGACATATTCCAAAGTAATACACCATAAAAGGAAGTTTATATCTAATGTTCATTAACAAAATCAGTCTGCTTGGTACCACACACAGGTCCTGATTCATAGAGTCTAAAGGCTACATATTAGATGCAGTAAATGAAAAGTACTATATAAAAAACAGTTTCAAAGAGCAAAATATCCTTTAGTAGACACAAATGATGCAGAGAAAGTTTAGTGTTCACACACTTTCTCTTTGAATTTCTTCAGGCTAGATACACCACGCGTGCAGTTTTATTTTATTTTTTTCTTTTTAAAAAATTAAGTATAATTGACCTACAACAGTATGTTAGTTCCAGGTGCACAACATACTTGTTTGATATTTCTATACTTTACAAAATCATCACCATAATAAATCTAGTTACCATCTTTCACCATATAAAGATATTACAATGTTATTGACTATATTCCCCACGCATGCAGTTTAAAATTTTAGGATTTGTGTTTGGAGGTGCCTGAGATAGCCAGTATGTGCATCATTTCTCCACTTAATTTTCTGAATAGATGAGTGTGCTTAAACAAGAGGGAATTGGAGGAAAAGTGTTAGTGTGTTGTAGAGAATACTAAGGTCTAAGGTCCTCCAGCAATAAAGAGTAGTACTGAAAAATATTGCTGCCGGTAGAAGAAACTAAATAGAAATGTGTGTGTGTCATATATGTGGATATACATGTAATTACTTTTATTTATAAGTTCACACATACATATATATAATTAAAAATATCTGTATTACATTTTATCATTTTTTATTTTATCCTATATCTGTGCTATAGATTTATCATTACTAAATGTAAAATCCTGCAAACTAGGGAAAGTTTGCCTGTTTCCAGTTCTATTGATATATTATGTCAGTGGAATTCCATATTTTACCTTTCATGGATGTGAAGACCTGACATATTCACGGGAAGAGGAAAGAGCCCAGAAAATGGAGCAATAGGCCAATGGCATGACCAGCAGCAACGCATCCTCCAGTTTCTGGAGATCAGATTTCCCTACTTGACTGCTGCCGGCTTCATCCCTCTGTCAGGTCAGAGCTACTTTGCAGCCAGTAAGTAAGATGCAGCCACAGAAACAGCCTAATGCACCTACAGATAAGGGTTAATGTGTACTGCTCTTTCCCTCAGAGATTTTGTTAGCGGCATCGATAGTACAGACTGTTTCAAATGGTTGGATGCCGAGCATTGATGACTGCATTTCGTGAGCCACATGTGAGCCGTAGAAACTGGGAGAGCCTCTTGCTTCTCAGAGTGTGAGCACTTGCTGGGAGGTGCTCACATTTGCTTGTGAAATAGTCCCCTCGGGGTTCAAGAGGCAGAAATGAGAAACCAAAAGGGTTTTCTTAAAGTGTTTCCACGCTTCCAAGAAGAGGGCATTACCTTGGTTATTACCATTAGTGACTGAGGCAGAAATCAGGTAGAGAGAGAAGAGATAGAAAAAGAGCATTATCCTGGTGCCGTTTAGTCAGGATGCTGTTGGAATGTTTTGGAAGAAAACCCCGTGAGTTACTGATGAGGCAGCTGTAAACAGGGGAAGTGACAGATGTAATGAAAGTCTCAGGGCCTGTCGTAGAAGAGGTCCTGGTGTTGGTTGCCTGAGCATTATGTACACGAAGGCAAGCAGATGGATATGTTTGATCAAATTCTGTGAGGTCCCTACATCAGAATTCTGTTCAGCATGCTGAATCTGCAGTTACAAACGCATGTATTTCTGATGCTTTTGCAGGAGCATCTTCCATGTCTTATTTTTTTGGTGGGACTTAAGGTTGTTGGGATAATGTTAAAATGGCGCTTTACTATTTAATGCAGCTATTTCTATTGTGTTACTATTTGTTGTTGTGTCATGGTGATTTATTTCACTAAACACACTATAAGACAATCATAAGAGATAAATGAAGTTTGATAATGTATGCCATTTTGGGAGGATACATGTTAAAGAACTTAGTAAACCACCCAGTTTTCATAGTAAAGTAGAACAGTATAATTTAATTTTCAAGAACTGGGATCAATATGCTGTGTCAGCAGGGTGGTGGTATGACTCCCCTTGGCTTAAAAAAATTAGAATGAAAGTGGAAAATCAGTAAAGCTTCAGAGTCCTGCCAGCCCACTTTATGGGATATTAATATATGTCTCTAAATTACAAAATCCGTGAAGTTTCTTTTCTTCTAATTTTTTGGTTCATAAGTTAGTGTTTTGGGCCACTTAGCAGCCCTCCACGTGTTCGTACCCTTCTTCCATCTCTGATGGAGTGTCCAGAGGTGTTTGTACATTGTGTTGAAGATTCATTTTGTAGATACAGCCATTACCATGTAAGTTTTAAAAGAACTGTTACACTAGATTTACAGAACATAGTAGTTTAGGTTAACTGATGGCCAGTGCAACCACCTGAACTTTCAGGTCACAAAAATTAAAAAGTTTTGTTGAGAACCAGAGGTAGTTTTACCTTGACGTGAGGGAAGCTTAAGTCCATTCCATGGCGTTGGTTGAGTCCTAGTTAAGTGATCACATGGACATGTGTTTTTGTTAGATTTGCCGAATGATTAGTATCACTATTTGTATTCCAACTTTTTTTGAATTTTATTTTATTTTTTTATACAGCAGGTTCTTATTAGTTATCCATTTTATACATATTAGTGTACATATGTCAATCCCAATCTCCCAATTCATCCTACCCCCGCCCCCTGCACCGCCACTTTCCCCCCTTGGTGTCTATATGTTTGTTCTCTACATCTCTGTCTCTATTTCTTCCCTGCAAACTGGTTCATCTGTACCATTTTTCTAGGTTCCGCATGTATGCATTAATATACAATATTTGTTTTTCTCTTTCTGACTTACTTCACTCTGTATGACAGTCTTTAGATATATCCATGCATCTACAAATGACCCAATTTTGTTCCTTTTTATGGCTGAGTAATATTCCACTGTATATATGTACCACATCTTCTTTATCTATTCGTCTGTTGATGGGCATTTAGGTTGCTTCCATGTCCTGGCTATTGTAAATAGTGCTGCAATGAACGTTGGGGTGCATGTGTCTTTTTGAATTATGGTTTTCTCTGGGTATATGCCCAGTAGTGAGATTGCTGGGTCATATGGTAATTCTATTTTTAGTTTTTTAAGGAACCTCCATAATGTTCTCCATAGTGGCTGTATCAATTTACATTCCCACCAACAGTGCAAGAGGGTTCCCTTTTCTCCACACCCTCTCTAGCATTTGTTGTTTGTAGATTTTCTGATGATGCCCATTCTAACTGGTGTGAGGTGATACCTCACTGTAGTTTTGACTTGCATTTCTCTAATAATTAGTGATGTTGAGCAGTTTTCATGTGCTTTTTGGCCATCTGTGTGTCTTATTTGGAGAAATATCTATTTAGGTCTTCTGCCTATTTTTAGATTGGGTTGTTTGTTTTCTTAATATTGAGCTGCATGAGCTGTTTATATATTTTGGAGATTAATCCTCTGTCCATTGATTAGTTTGCAAATATTTTCTCCCATTCTGAGGGTTGTCTTTTCATCTTGTTTGTAGTTTCCTTTGCTGTGTAAAAACTCTTAAGTTTCATTAGGTCCCATTTGTTTATTTTTTTTTAATTTCCATTACTCTAGGAGGTGGATCAAAAAAGATCTTGCTGTGACTTATGTCAAAGGGTGTTCTTCCTATGTTTTCCTCTAAGAATTATATAGTGTCCAGTCTTTCGTTTAGGTCTCTAATCCATTTTGAGTTTATTTTTGTGTATGTTGTTAGGGAGTGTTCTAATTTCATTCTTTTACATGTAGCTGTCCAGTTTTCCTGGCATCACTTATTGAAGAGACTGTCTTTTCTCCATTGTATATCCTTGCCTCCTTTGTGATAGATTAGTTGACCATATGTGTGTCGGTTTATCTCTGGGGTTTCTATCCTGTTCCATTGATCTGTATTTCTGTTGTTGTGCCAGTACCATATTGTCTTGATTACTGTAGCTTTGTAGTATAGGCTGAAGTCAGGGAGTCTGATTCCTCTAGCTCCATTTTTGTCCTTCAGAACTGCTTTGGCTATTTGGGGTCTTTTGTGTCTCCATACAAATTTTAAGGTTTTTTGTTCTAGCTCTGTAAAAAATGCCATTGGTAATTTGATAAGGATTGCATTGAATCTGTAGATTGCTTTGGGTAGTACACTCATTTTTACAATGTTGATTCTTCCAATCCAAGAACATGGTATATCTCTCCATTTGTTTGTATCATCTTTAATTTCTTTCATCAGTGTCTTATAGTTCTCTGCATTGAGGTCTTTTGTCTCCCTAGGTAGTTTATTCCTAGGTATTTTATTCTTTTTGTTGCCACGGTAAATGGGAGTGTTTCCTTAATTTCTCTTTCAGATTTTTCATCATTAGTGTTTAGAAATGCAAGAGATTTCTGTGCATTAGTTTTGTATCCTGCAACTTTACCAAATTCATTGATTAGCTCTAGTAGTTTTCTGGTGGCATCTTTAGGATTCTCTATGTATAGTATCATGTCATCTGCAAACAGTGACAGTTTTACTTCTTCTTTTCCAATTTGTATTCCTTTTACTTCTTTTTCTTCTCTGATTGCCATGGCTAGGTCTTCCAAAACTATGTTGGATAGTAGTGGTGAGAGTAGGCATCCTTGTCTTGTTCCTGATATTAGTGGAAATGCTTTCAGTTTTTCACCGTTGAGAATGATGTTTGCTGTGGGTTTGTCATATGTGGCCTTTATTATGTTGAGGTAGGTTCCCTCTATGCCCACTTTCTAGAGAGCTTTTATCATAAATGGGTGTTGAATTTTGTCAAAAGCTTTTTCTGCATCTATTGAGATGATTATGTCATTTTCTCCTTCAGTTTGTAATATGGTGTATCACATTGATTGATGTGCATATATTGAAGAATCCTTGCATCCCTGGGATAAATCTCACTTGATCATGGTGTATGATCCTTTTAATGTGTTGTTGGATTCTGTTTACTAGTATTGTGTCGAGGATTTTTGCATCTATATTCGTGAGTGATATTGGTCTGTAATTTCCTTTTTTGTAGTATCTTTGTCTGGTTTTGGTATCAGGGTGATGGTGGCCTCATAGAATGAGTTTGGGAGTGTTCCTTTCTCTACAGTTTTTTGGAAGAGTTTGAGAAGATGGGTGTTAGCCCTTCTCTAAATGTTTGATAGAATTCACCTGTGAAGCCATCTGGTCCTGGACTTTTGTTTGTTGGAAGATTTTTAATCACAGTTTCAATTTTATTACTTGTGATTGGTCTGTTCATATTTTCTATTTCTTCCTGGTTCAGTCGTGGAAGGTTATACCTTTCTAAGAATTTGTCGATTTCTTCCAGGTTGTCCGTTTTATTGGCATAGAGTTGCTTGTAGTAGTCTCTTAGGATGCTTTGTATTTCTGCAGTTTCTGTTGTAACTTCTCCTTTTTAATTTCTAATATTATTGATTTGAGTCCTCTCCCTCTTTTTCTTGATGAGTCTAGCTAATGGTTTATCAATTTTGTTTATCTTCTCAAAGAACCAGCTTCTAGTTTTATTGATCTTTGCTATTGTTTTCTTTGTTTCTATTTCATTTATTTCTGCTCTGGTCTTTATGATTTCTTTCCTTCTGCTAACTTTGGGTTTTGCTTGTTCTTCTTTCTCTAGTTCCTTCAGGTGTAAGGTTAGATTGTTTATTTGAGATTTTTCTTGTTTCTTGAGGTATGCTTCTATTGCTCTAAACTTTGCTCTTAGAACTGGTTTTGGATCATAGTGTTTTCATTGTCATTTGTCTCTAGGAATTTTTTTATTTTCTCTTTGATTTCCTCAGTGATCTCTTGGTTATTTAGTAATGTATTGTTTAGCCTCCATATGTTTGTGTTTTTCATGTTTTTTTCCCCTGTAACTGATTTGTAATGTCATAGTGTTGTGGTCAGAAAAGATGCTTGATATGATTTCAGTTTTCTTAAATTTACTAAGGCATGACTTGTGACCCAGGATGTGATCTATCCTGGAGAATGTTCCGTGCGCACTTGAGAAGAAAGTGTAATCTGCTTTTTTTAGATGGAGTGCCCTATAAATATCAGTTAAATCTATCTGGTCTATTGTGTCATTTAAAGCTTCTGTTTCCTTATAAATTTTCTGTTTGGATGATCTGTCTCTTGGTGTAAGTGAGGTGTTAAAGAAAGTCCCCCACTATTATTGTGTTATTGTTGATTTCCGCTTTTATAGCTGTTAGCAGTTGCCTTAAGTATTGAGGTGCTCCTCTGTTGGGTGCATATATATTTCTAATCATTATATCTTCTTGGATTGATCCACTGATCATTATATAGTGTCCTTCCTTGTCTCTTGTAACATTCTTTATTTTAAAGTCTGTTTTATCTGATATGAGTATTGCCACTCCAGCTTTCTTCTGATTTCCATTTGCATGGAATATCTTTTTCCATCCCCTCACTTTCAGTCTGTATGTGTCCCTAGGTCTGGAGTGGGTCTCTTGTAGACAGCATATATATGGGTCTTGTTTTAGTATCCATTCAGCAAGCCTGTGTCTTTTGGTTGGAGCGTTTAACCCATTCACGTTTAAGGTAATTATCGATATGTATGTTCCTATTACCATTTTCTTAATTGTTTCGGGTTTGTTTTTGTAGGTCCTTTTTTTCTCTTGTGTTTCCCACTTAGATAAGTTCCTTTAGCATTTGTTGTAGAGCTGGTTTGGTGGCGCTGAATTCTCTTAGCTTTTGCTTTTCTGTAAAGATTTTAATTTCTCCATCAAATCCGAATGAGATCCTTGCTGGTAGAGTAATCTTGGTTGTAGGTTCTTCCCTTTCATCACTTTAAATATGTCCTGCCAATCCCTTCTGGGTTGTAGAGTTTCTGCTGAGAAATGAGCTATTAACTTTATGGGAGTTCCCTTGTATGTTATTTGTAGTTTTTCCCTTCCTGCTTTGAAGAATTTTTCTTTGTCTTTAATTTTTGCCAATTTGATTACTGTGTGTCTCGGCGTGTTTCTCCTTGGGTTTATCCTGTATGGGACTGTCTGTGCTTCCTGGACTTGGGTGGCTATTTCTTTTCCCATGTTAGGGAAGTTTTCGACTATAATCTCTTCAAATATTTTCTCGGGTCCTTTCTCTCTCTCTCTCTTCTGCCTCTGGGACCCCTATAATGCAAATGTTGTTGCATTTAATGTTGTCCTAGGGTCTCCTAGGCTGTCTTCATTTCTTTTCATTCTTTTTTCTTTATTCTGTCTGCAGCAGTGAATTCCACCATTCTGTCTTCCAGGTCACTTATCCGTTCTTCTGCCTCAGTTATTCTGCTATTGATTCTTTATAGTGTATTTTTCATTTCAGTTATTGTATTGTTCATTTCTGTTTGTTTATTTAGTTCTTCTAGGTCTTTGTTTGACATTTCTTGCATCTCCTTGATCTTTGGCTTCCATTCCTTTTCCGAGGTCCTGGATCATCTTCACTATCATTATTCTAAATTCTTTTTCTGGAAGGTGGCTTATCTCCACTTCATGTAGTTGTTTTTCTGGGGTTTTATCTTGAAAAAATAAAGATAAGATCTGGTACATAGCCCTCTGCCTTTTCATCTTGTCTTTCTGTGAATGTGGTTTTTGTTCCACAGTCTGCAGGATTGTAGTTCTTCTTGCTTCTGCTGTCTGCCCTCTGGTGGATGAGGCTATCTAAGAGGATTGTGCAAGTTTCCTGATGGGAGGGACTGCTAGTGGGTAGAGCTGGCTGTTGCTCTGGTGGGCAGAGCTCAGTAAAACTTTAATCTGCTTGTCTGCTGATGGGTGGGGCTGGTTCCCTCCCTGTTGGTTGGTTGGCCTGAGTCAAGCCAACACTGGAGCCTACGAGGGCTCTTTGATGGGGCTAATGGTGGACTCTGGGATGGCTCACACCACGGAGTACTTCCCAGAACTTCTGCTGCCAGTGTCCTTGTCCTCACTGTGAGACACAGCCACCCCCGTCCTCTGCAGGAGACCCTCCAGCACTAGCAGGTTGGTCTGGTTCAGCCTCCTCTGGGGTCACTGCTCCTTCCCCTGGGTCCCGATGCTCACACTACTTTGTGTGTCCCCTCCAAGAGTGGAGTCTCTGTTTCCCCCAGTCCTGTCGAAGTCCTGCAATCAAATCCCGCTAGCCTTCAAAGTCTGATTCTCTAGGAACTTCTCCTCCAGTTGCCAGACCCCCCCGGTTGGGAAGCCTGATGTGGGGCTAAGAACCTTCACTCCAGTGGGTGGACTTCTGTGGTATAAGTGTTCTCCAGTTTGTAAGTCACCCACCCAGCAGTTATGGGATTTGATTTTATTGTGATTGAGCCCCTCCTACTGTCTCACGTGGCTTCTACTTTGTCTTTGGATGTGGGGTATCTGTTTTGGTGAGTTCCAGTTTCTTTCTGTTGATGATTGTTCAGCAGTTAGTTGTGATTCCGGTGTTCTCACAAGAGGGAGTAAGAGCATGTCCTTCTTCTCTGCCATTTTGAACCAATCTCCAATGGTCTGTATTCCAGCTTCTTCTCCATGACTTTTCACCTTTATGTATCATGTTGGAATAATGTGGGCATTTGGGGATCATGTAAAGGAAAATTGATTTGGGGATACACTTTGTTTAGGTTGAGTGGGAAATATTTACATCATCCACAGTCATTTTCATTGCTGGTTATGTTATTCGTTGCTGTTCCATGATGGGAATGGCTCCTAAGAATGATCCTATTGCTGGCTCGCCTGACAGTATAACTTGAAGTTGTAGGGTCAAAGTCACACCATGTTATAGTATCTGTCCCCAGATACTGTAAATATGTAGACTGTGGAAGAGAAACTGTGTTTGAATGTGTGGAGCCAGAGGCTAATCTGTGGAAAGTTCCTCCAAATCCTATATCTCATAAGAAACTTGATAAAGGTTTTCATGAATTTGATACAGTATGAAAATTTTACGTGGCCTTACCAAAAACAAGTTGTAAAACTGAAAGGATCCTTTCTCAACTATAACAACAAGGAGAACAATAAAATTCTGTCAACAAAGCCATTGGAAAGATTAAATTATCTTTCTCTTGTATCTATAATTTTCTCAATGAAATTATTTCTGTAAAATTCTACTTTGTACACAGATTTCTCTCTGTGAAATTATGGGTACTGTGAAGAGATCATGATTTTGTGTTTCTGTAAAGAAGGCTTCCCAAATCATGTAAGTTTCAGGCCTCAGAAAACTTGTATCCTCCCCTAATGTGGAAACATTTTGCAACACTTGGATAAATGCTACATACCTAGTGATCATTATATTGGTTCAAAAGTGTGATGAATCAACCATATCCTCAGATGTGCTTTAAATAGTGAAAAGCACTTGCCACATGGCTAGGGATTTGTTTGAATTAAGAGAGTATCCTAAGGGTGATTCTGAGTACTTTTTAAAAATCCTGGTGAAAATTTTATTTATGCAGCTTTAGTTGGTTTTTCAAGTAATTAAGCCTCAAGTATTAGTTTCCTTTTTAGTCAAATTCTGTAGAAAAAATTCCATTTTTTCACCCCTAAAATCATCCCTCAATTTGATAAGATTCAATAATATTAATAATATTGACGTCAGTGATTCTGATCCTGGACTGTCATTGATCTTGGTACCCTGTCCCACTGCTCACTTCTCCCTCAGGTGAGAACTGGAAAACAACTGTATTTGAAATGCAAGAAGCTATTAGCACCTTTTCTTTTCCTTAGTTCCAATCCTCACTTGCACCTCTTACTTAGATTTCTTTAGTTGTCACCAAAGACAGAGCAGGCACTCCCTAAATGTGTGTTGGATGAATTACAGTAATTTATTTAGCTGTGTGTTACTGCTACCTTCACCTCCACTAGACCACTGGCAGCTATAGGGCATATTCTTCTCCATTTTTCCCAGTAACCGTCCTAGTGTCTTTAGTCTAGTGACACTAAATACATGCGGCGGTGGTGGTGGTGGTGTTACTGTCGTTTAAAAATCATACTCTAACCAACCAGGAATACTGTAGTAATATTTTGCTCTTTTGATAGAGAAACTCCTTGTTACCTCACTTCCCAGTTCTGAGTATTGTCCACTAAACCATACTGAATCTCTATTAAAATGTATATGAATGTACTATACCATAGAAAGTGTTGCAACTGGACTCAAATCTTGGGCATGATTTTCTTGAGTTTCTTCTGTTTCAGTTCCTATATGCACTCTTTATGTGAGTAAGCAGAACATTAGCACATTCAGCTACATCTCTTCATTTCTATTCTACAGCAATAGCTCCTTAGAGTAATATCTGAAGTTATAGTAATTTTCTTCATATCAGAGAATTTCTAACTATGTTAATGGAAGTTAGACTGGTTGCAGAGACATTCGTGAGAACTACCTATGCTGTAACATTTAAACAATTTATTTGATCTCTCTTTAGCTTACCTGCTCATGCCTTTGGAACATTGGTGTTGACCTTGTTGGAACTTTGTCTATAATCATGATAAGTCTTTCAATAGACTCTAACAGAAAATGACATTTAAATTTCCAAGTGATTTATTAACCCTTTAAATACTTTGTGATGTGCCGTGTCCATCTTAGCAAAGAGATACTCTTGTGACACTATTTTTATGTATTATGTCCCTGAATGCCAATGCTTAATGACTTCAGATTTTTTTAAAATAATAAAAGAAGAAGAAGAAATGTGTAAATAAGAGATAATAGTAGCATTGCCTATTGCCTGATAAAAAATGAGGAATAATTTTTGAGGACAGCAGGGGATAATAAAAGTTCATTAGCTGTCGAGCTGCCGCCCTGTTTTTTCAAAGCAGCTATGTGACTTTTGCCTTGTGTCTGGGCTTCCATCTCCTCACATGTAAAAATCAGGAAATGCATTACCCCTGTTTCTTCACCTGGACTACCCCTAATCATCCTTCAAGATTCATTTCAGTCATCCTGTTGTTTGGAAAGTTACTGCTGACTCCCAGGGGTGGCTGGGTCCCTTCCCTGTGCATCAAAGCCCGTATGGCATTCTGTTGAAGTTATCTATTTATTACTTTCTCTCCCTCTTTAAAGCATGGGTCCCTCAGGGCCAGGGACCATACCTTTGTACCACGAATATGTGGCTCAGAGTGGAACACATAAAAGGAAGTTGATTAAAAAGACAAGCCAAGTTCACATTCTATCTATCTCTGAAACTAGGTCTTGGCTCCGACACCAACTGGTTATGTAGCCTTGGCCAAGTTACTTAATTTGCGTAGGTCTTTGTTTCCTCCTGTAGAATGAGGATAATACTGGCTGCCTTACCAGTTTCAGAATAAACTAATAAGTAATGTTTGTTAAGCTCCTAACAAAGTGCCTGGCATATAGAAAGCACTCAGTTAATGCTATCAGTATTATTATTAGCCAAATACATTTTTTTTGAGATAAACTTAACTTTAATGAAACTTAATGGTCATTTCTTTCTGTTTACTGACTAAGAAATAAAAACAGATCCTTTTAGGCTTCTGAATTTAGATATGGGGCAAAATGGCCATCTGTTACAAGAGTATGCTTAATGTTGCTTGTGTGCATCGTTAAGAACTGTGAAGGGTCTGAGATATTTACCCTATTTGCAAGCTAATACATTAGCCTGCCACAGTTTCACACATGTTGGCAGAACACGGAAATCCTGGATCAGAGACAAAGGGCAGTTATCACTCACAGCAATAGTAGTAGCCAGTGTATTAGCATTTGTACCAGTTCCCTGAACCCTAAGTCCCATTCAGTGATTCAGACAGAGCCTGGTGAGGTTTACACTTCAGGGGGAGAAAATCTGAGCTTAGGGAACCTGACTCTTTTGTATCAGGCAGTAAGCATACCTAATCTTTGCCACTAAGTAAACATCATCCCTATGACACTGGACAGTAGACAGACCTGCCCTACGCTCTGGAGGGAGACTCTACCTCTGTCTTCTAAGGCTTTCTCTCTAAAATATCCTTGAAAAGGTAGTTCTGAAGAAAGCTAGTTGGTGCCTTTCCTCACGAGAAGTACAGAAATACAAAATACCCTTAGAGAATGGTCTTTTAACATGGAAATTTGTATCTAGTGGGTTTGTAGCTTTCTTCAGATTCTTAAAGGGATACGTGAACTTAAAAAGGTTGTTTTTAAATCCCTTATTCATCGTTCAGGTGCTAACGTATCTGAAGACACCAAAAGGTAAAGACTAAGGAAGCAAAATACTACATAGGAGATACCATGATGCTTCTTTATGATTGAGGCAACTTGCTGCCCCAGAATCAGGGCCTTTATCTGGCTCATATTAAGACTGGAACTAAGTCCGGAGAAGGTACCCTGGACCTTATCCAGAGGAAACAGACTTGAGAGCCCTTGCTTCAGAAAAGATTGTAACAGGACAAGAGCAAAGAGTGACAGCCTTCTCTGCAGAAAGGATATTATTACTTATTATAATGCTTATTGAAATAATTTAGCACATAAAAAGATAACCAACTTTATTTTTTAGATTGGATGTGCAATTGTTGTGATTTTTTGATGTAAGCTGTACATAACAGGAAAGTCAAATGTTACTCCCTTAACTGAAATAAATTTCCATTTTCATTTCATATTATTGAAATGTATGCTTCTGACTTTCTCCATTTGCTTCACTTTATTTTCAACATTTTTATAAGCAAAGTGTTCTAAATGCCATGACGAATTATTTTATGATGCATTTATCTCAGTCATGGTGACCTCTGTCACTTGAACCACTGTTCAACATATTGCCAAAGAGCAAAGATTAAGGCATAGGGCATTTTGTGGAATTAGTGACGACCCAAGAGCTGATAGCCTAATGCCAAACCAGTCATTAGAACTCAGGAAATGTTACAATCTGAAAGCATTATTGCGATTATGTAACAAAAATAAGAGACAAAAACAGATGGCTTAAATAAAAATACTGCTAAAGTAGGGTTTCTCAACCTCAGTGCTATGTACATTTCGGACAGGATAATTCTTTGTGGTGGGGAGCTATCCTCAAATGTCCTGCAAGAGTGTAGATGCATCCCTGGCCTCTACCCACTAGCTACCAGTAGTGTCCCCTGCAGTGTGACAATCAGAAATGTCTGCAGACGTTGCCAAATGTCCCCCGGGGCAAAATCACCCTTGGTTGAGAAGCACTGTGCTATTTCCGTTTTTTAAAATGGGAACATCTATCAGTGAATAAGAAGGTAAATAGAGAGTGTAGTATAATCCTGGTAAACGTTCACAGCTCCAGAAGTAAATTAATGCTTCCATAGTTTGAGGGATTGCAAAATGACCTCTCTATACTGCGTGTAATCTGTTACAGAGCATGGGTGGGAAAGAAAGAAGACAGGTTTTGGGTTCTTGCCTTTCTTACGTTGCTTTGTAGTTTAGTGATTTGGGTCATGTCATAATTTTTCTGATTTTTTTCTTTTTAATCTGTAAGAGAGGGATCATCCCCTGTCATTCGTACCTTCAAGAATTGCCATGAGGATCAGATCTGATAGTTTAAGTGAAAATGCCTTGAAAAGTCTAAAGAGCTCTATAATTGTTAAGATGAGAAAAAGTAGAATGATTTTGTTTTAAGAATTTCTTGAAAATTTTAGAGCATTCCTTGAAATAACTAGCGGAACCCCGGGGCATAACAAAAAAGGATTTGAGAATCACTGCTTTTGAAGCTGCCCTTTAGCCCTGCTTAGCTCACTTTTCTGTGTTCTTGGTTGCCATGTGCTGAGTGGCTGTGACAGAAGGCATGGTTGAAGGAGTAGTGGAAAGGCTGGGCTGACAGCAGCAAGGAAGCAGCACTCAGTGTTCAAAAAGCATAAGTACTTTGTTCATGTTTCTTCAGTATCCAAGAAGTATCTATAAATTGAGTAACTAGAAACTCTGAAGAGGAGAAAATAAAGTTAATATTGTAAATTTATTCAAAATGGATATTGCTGATGTAAGTAACCCTATTTCTGACTTATGTGTTTTTTATTAACTAAAAATACTGTGTGAATTTTATTTAATAGATTCTTTTTTTTTAAATAGCTTTATCTTTGGTCAAAAATGAATATCCTTTCTCTATCTCATGCTGAAACCTTTTTAATAATGCAGAATTGCCAGCAACTTTTCTCCCTTTTAAATATTCGGTGCTAGCCTTCCTTGCCTGAAATTATATGAAAATATATGCCTGAACTTTGAGAAATAGAATAACTTAGTCTCAGGTTAGAATGGATCTTAAAAGCTGGATGACCCAATATAACATTCCATTCAGAAATCCTTTTCTCAGACCTCTGAGAGTTTGTCCTGCTTGAACCTCTGCCCCCCTTTTCAGTATAGAATATATTTGGAAGATTATGCGGATGAGAGAACTGAGGCATAGATAGGTTAAGTGACTGTGTCCAAGATCACTTGGGTAGTATGTAGCAAAGCCAGAAGGTGACCCATTCACCGTGAATCCAGAGCCCTGGCTTAAACTCTAAATCATTGGGCTTCCCTCCAACAAATCCTACTGCTGGACAACTTATTTTAAAGAAAGTTGCTTTTCACAATGCACTGAAATCTACTACCTCCTTATAACCCTGCCATCAAAACAAAAACAGAGGGACTTCCCTGGTGGTCCAGTGGTTAAGACTCTGTGCTCCCAACGCAGGGGGCCCAGGTTTGATCCCTGGTCAGGGAACTAGATCCCGATGCCGCATCCGAAGATCCCACGTGCTGCAACTAAAGACTCAGTGCAGCCAAATAAATAAATAAATATTGAAAAAAGATGAACATGTGATGCTCAAACATCTTAAAAAAAACAAATACTACCTTGTTCTCATGTGGAGCATGAGACAATATATCTTGTCTATACTTTTCCAAATGGCAACCCTTCAAATATCAGATTGAACTTAATGATTGGTGCCCTCCCTTACTCTTAAGTTTGATCTTTCTCAGGTTGAATGTATCTTCTCCTCCTAACTGTACCTGTTTTAGCGCAGTTGTCATACCAACTGTGTTCCCTGCTGACTTTTTCTGGGTGTTGAATACTCATCCAGTTCCCTATCTATTGGATGAAAATCAGTTCTGGAACCCGTATTTAAAATACTGCCTGACCATGGAGCGTTGGTTATATCTAATTTGGATTTGGACACCCTACAGTTATTAACTGTATTCTCTTCTCTCCAATGCCACATCTCATCCTTGCTTGCATTGTGATCGCTGCCATTAAAAATGGGACTTCCCTGGTGGTACAGTGGTTAAGACTTCACCTTCCAGTGCAGGGGGATATGTGGGTTTGATCCCTGGATGGAGAGCTGGGATCCCACAGGCCTTGTGGCCAAAAAACTAAAACAGAAGCAATATTGTAACAAGTTCAATAAAGACTTTAAAAATGGTCCACATCAGGGCTTCCCTGGTGGCGCAGTGGTTGAGAGTCCGCCTGCCGATGCAGGGGACATGGGTTCGTGTCCGCAAAAAAAAAAAAAAAAAGGTCCACATCAAAAAAAAAATTACAAAGTCTTGTGAACTATCCTTGAAGCAGATCTTTTGGTCTTAATATTTTAGTAAACAAAATACTGTATTAAAGTAGATTAAAGTTGCAATGTGTGTATTTAATCCATCATTTCAATTTTAAGTTCCTTTTATGTTTTAAAATTTCCATACAGATTAGGGTTCCAATCTGATAAGTATGTCTTCACCTAGCAATATGATTACTGCATAATTATTTGAGTGTTTGGGGTAAGATAAAATCATAAATATTACTTGTATCCTTTCCCATTAATTATTAAGCACATGTCTATTTCAGGGAATTTAATCTATATGTTTGATTCATAGTCCCATAATTTTTCAAAATGTAATTTTGTAAGAGCCATCTAACATCAGTCATTTTTATGGTGTGTGTGTGTGTGTGTGTGTGTGTGTGTGTGTGTGTGTGTGTATGTGTGTGCGCATTCCTAACATCAGAAGGTCATGTTTTGTTATGAGTAAACAAGTGCCTACATGTTAAACATGTCTTTTCTAAGACATAAACTTAGTTAACTAGTCTCTGCCATCTACCATTGGAAAAATGTATTTTCATGACAGATTGGGCTACCTCCTTAAAATAGACTGGCCAGATTCCCAAAATGTTAGGCACTGGGGTAGAATTTCCAGGAGCAGTAGTAGGTCTCTGATGATTCTTCATTGGCCCATAGATTAAGACAAGTCAATAAAAGACAGGATATAAACGAGCAGTTGACAGAATATTTGGAATAAGAATAGATTGTCTGGTACCTGAATACATTGTGAATATTATATATCGGGAACCGTACTTCAGGTGTGGACAATATTGGACCAGCATGCTGGGCTCCACGCTGTTGAAAGGGTCTTATACTTTAGGTGGCCTGACCTGCTTCAAGGGAACTATGAATAAAGGATAAATAATGGTTCTGCCAGTAGGTGGTAAAAAATAAAATAAAATAAACACTCTTTGTAGTCAGCAGGAGGACAGAAGCCACTGTGATTATTTTATTTTTTTGTGGTACGCGGGCCTCTCACTGTTGCGGCCTCTCCCATTGCGGAGCACAGGCTCCGGACGCGCAGGCTCAGCGGCCATGGCTCACGGGCCTAGCCGCCCCGCGGCATGTGGGATCTTCCCAGACCGGGGCACGAACCCGTGTCCCCTGCATTGGCAGGCGGACTCTCAACCACTGCGCCACCAGGGAAGCCCTCACTGTGATTATTTTAAAAAGGGGCATGTAATAAAATGCTTACACATTGACAATAATAAATTGCAAAAGAGCAACCTAGAGGTCAGGAGCAGGAAGAAGTTGCTGCTGCCCTTAGGCTGGAGGCAAAGGGACGAGACACGGTTACCAGGGGCACTGGATGTAAGCTGGAACCATGGGGGCCTGTCTGGTGGGAGGTGGAACCAGGTAAAAATGGAGCTGCTGCGTGAGACACCTGGCAAAGGAGAGAAAGAAGGGCAGAAAGTCAAACAGCAGAAGGTTGATAGGTGTTGAACCTTGGAGTTGGTTGATGAGGGTTTGTTTTATTAAAGTTTCTATTTTGAATATGTAATTGTCTGTAATTAAATGTTTTTAAAAAGTAAATGAAAGAGAGAGAAAAATAGGAGACGCAGGGGCACACGCACCCTCCACACCATGCATGCTCCCACGCACAAGTTTACACTGAGCTCCAGTCTCCTTCCAGTAGCCGAACTCACCTCAAAGCCGACTGCCAGAGGGGCCTGGGAAACTTGGCCCACAGGGGTTAGCAGAGAAGGAGAGGGACAAAGGAAGGATCTAAGGCAAAGAGGCTGGCAGACCCTCACCCAAGGGCAGTGACTCTCCTTCTGCACAAAGTTCTAGTCCTGGCTGGGATTTCTTGTTGCTGTCTATGACTTTCTCAGTCCCTCAGAAGGTACCCTCTGCCTAAACCTAATTTTGTTGCTATCAAAGTGGGATTGGGGACGCACAGTGTAATTATTTGACCTAGCCTCTGCCACGCTGAGCCTTTGGATACTGGCGTGTCCATATAACACACCAAGTTTTTTGCACACTTCTTGTGCACTTCCATTTACATGCATTCTACAGAGCTGGCTGCACAAGCACTGATAAATTTCAGACAAACTCCAGATTAGTTGGAATATTCGTGGTTTTAGTTTGAAGTCCTTACCTTGCATAGAGAGTGAGGAATTGGGCAAGGAATGATGATAATGAAAACTTGGGCTATTACGTAGTAACGCTCTTCAGCACATGTTTAATGCATTTAGTTGATAAAGAAAAACCATACTCAAGTTTTTATATGTTCAGGTGCAAAGACCAAAAAGAATTAAAACATAACAAAATGGGAGTATGCTAGCTATGTAATTATTTGAATTAATATATAAAATATTGGAATCCATCTGTACTGATTTTGTAATAATAAGTGGGTACTTGGTTCTCAAAAATCTTTAACTCTGAAAAAAGTGAGGTTTAATACTAGAAATAACACTTTTTTAACCAAGAAAAATATGAAGTGTCTTCTAGGGCCATCCTATATGGTTGTGCAGGTAGCATATTTTCTGAATTGTCCACCTAAGGGGCATCTTCTCTTATTCACACAAAGGCACTTTATATGCCAGTGACGGCCCTGATCTCCCGACACTGATATTATCAGGGGGAAGTATTGCCAGGAGAAATTTCACAGCCTTCTCTAAAGAATGAGTTTGACTTCTAGTATCCACTTAGGGATTCTGAGAGGCCCCTGTGAAGAGTATCTTGGCTTTGAACAGGGCAGAGCTACCTGCTGGTTTTAGATTTTCAGGTTTGCCTATTTGCATTTAGGCCAAGAATACTTTTATTTATCTTTACTACTTTCTTGTTAATGCTGGCTAGACCTCTGTGTAATAGTAAAACCTTTAATTATATTAAGATCAAGATGGGGATCACAAAGTGTGTTTCTCTTCTCAAATGATCATTAAGACTACAACATGGTCTCAGTGGACATGTACTAATGTATCTTCGTGCTAATATACAAATTAGTATTTGCATATTTTACAAAATTTAAAGTATTTTAATAACTTAGTTTTAAAAACTGATATGAGTCCTGAATTTACATTTTTAAAATACAATTTGACTTATTTATACAAAGGCAAAGCCACCAACACATTGGGGAAGAGATTTTCAATCAGGTCGAAGTGGATGCGTTTTCAAGAGCGGGTGGCAGTACTGGGCAGTGAAGTGGCAGGTGCTGGCATCAGACTGGGTCAAAGCTCAGGTCTAGCACAGCTTTAAGTTAACTGGTCCAGTTTCCTAACCTCCGTGGGCCTTGTGCTATGAAATGTACCAACGCGTAGAGGTTTCTGTGAAGATCCTAGGGTAATGGATCTTAAAACAGTGTCTGGTAGAGTGCACCAAAAAAACCTCATATTAAAGTTAATTTTTCATTAAAAAATACCAACTTTTTCTTGAGCTATCATTCATTTTCATGTTCAACATTCTTTCCCCTAGACTTTCTCACCCCTGTTCCCTCTTTCCTTGTTAGCTCCCATCTCTCTCTATCCTTATGCCCAATACTATTCTTGAATTGCTCTGAGATAAGGGTTTTTGGTATTAAACACCTGGGTATGTAGATGTTTTGTGAGATGCTTTTTATTTCTCCTCAGTATATTCCTCATTTACTCCTTTTCCTCATGTCCCTAAAAATATCCTACTTACTGATCATGTATATTTCCTTTGTCTGAGGCAGATGATTCTAGAAAACAGCAACATGGCACAGTGCAGTGGAATTAAGATGCGGCTGTGTGTCTCTGTAGCACCTCCCAGTTTAAAACTTCTTTGAATCTCTGAAATGGAAAAATCAGAAATCTGAATAGGTGATGCATTTGCAATCACATAGGAACACAGTTTTCCCCAGACCTCTTTTTTTGGGGTGTGTGTATGTGTATGTGTGTGTGTGTGTTGATTCAACATGTGTGTATTTTCTATTTTCCCCCATCTGGCATCTGCTTTAGCACCAGCCTAGCTAGCTGTTCTGTGTCAAGAGGGCTTTAGCCTTTTCACTATGAAAGAGAAAGAAATGAAATAATAAAAAAAAGAAAATTCTTCCACCATCTCCCCCCCTCACTTTTTGTTTAGTTGTTTCTAAGCAAGTTTCTTGCCATTTACCTTTGCATTTGCATTGCTTATTGATCGGCAATTTTAAAATTGTTTATTGTGCTCTTTTGTTTGACTGTTCAAGAGCTAAAACAAAAGCGAGCAGGCCCTGTGAGGTACACATTTGCATGCGGTGAGCGTTACCCGAGGAAAAGTAATTGCTAATGCATATTTATGTGGCACAAATTTGCCATTTGTTTATGCATAAAATTATCAATAGTGCAGGGCGGCCCAGCCGTAGAAAATGGTGACCTTTTTAGCTTAATAAATAGAAATCAGCTGTTATTGTGAAGAGATCAGCCATTTATTCTGTGTTGAGGGACATTGCCGGGAAAATGCAGATTGGGGTTGGCAATATCATTAAATGGAAGGCCAATGACCCTTTCGGTAGAGTCTATTATACTTTATCTAATAGGGGATAAATGACTCTGGTTGGCAAATGGAATAAAGAACAACAGTTTTTCTTTTTTGTTTTGTAGTTTTAATAACTCTGCGGATTTTAAGCCATAAAACTGAACAAGCAACATCATACTGACCTGTTGCTAGAGTTCTCGCAGAAAAATCTGTTTTAAAGTTGCTTTCCCTTATTCATTATTCTCTATTTCAGTCTGTACCCATTGAAACAAAAAGTGAGTCAAATGATATTTTTTTCCAGGAAAATAGGTCTTCCTTTAGTTTATAGCTTTCTTTTTCTTTTTCTTCTTTTTTAGCCATACTTTTATCTTTTCATTGCAGGTATTTTTGCATTTTACAGCGTTGCTCTACCTTTGATATCTTAAAAATATTAAAGATAGAAGATACTCTCAGAATTAAGTTAGGAATAGATTGTAAACTGAAGTTTCCTTTTTAAAACTAAGCATAATACTTTCAAAGTGATAAGAATGGCCTCTGATGTAAGTATGTGGGTCCTTTGGATTAATAAAAATAGTATATAAATATCAAACCTTCTCATCAGCATATTTTCTTTTCTTTTCTTTTCTTTTTTTTGGCTGCACCGTGCAGCTTGCCGGGATCTTAGTTCTCTGACCAGGGATTGAATCCCGGGCCACAGCAGTGAAAGCGCTGAGTCGTAACCACTGGACCGCCAGGGAATTCTCAGCGTATTTTCTTAATATGCAAAAAACCGACAGATAGTCATTGTATCTTTTTTGGTTGTTTCACTGAGATGAAGTGCCCTCAGTCTCCTCAGAGCTCGCCTGTGACTGTGGTTTAATGTGGTGTGATCTCATACTACATTAATTTGGCTAGTGTTTCTTTGGTATGCTAGTGAGCGTTTCTGTCTTTTAGGGTTTTTTATTGAGCTTCTTCAATCATTATAGAATTCACTATTAAGCGGAATTTGTTTTTTCAATATTGTAAGGTAATATTTGATGCACTGAAAATTTTATGTAAGTTATGAAATAAGATAATAAAACAGAGGCATGTAAATCCACCCTCAGAACATGGCAAAGCTATTGGAAGCTACCTGCATGCTCCTTTCTGATTGTGTATCTTAACAGGAGTGCACTGCAACAGGTTTAAAGTTTCTGCAGTGGTGGATTTGCAGCCACCAGTCTTTCCCTCATGCTGCACTTGAGTACAACAGTGCATTCTGCAGCATGTCACCAGAGTGACTGAGTAACCTTTTACTGGCAGAAATGGGTCTGTTGTTCCTTTTTAAAGTAGAGGGTGTAAATAGGATTCAGACACTAGGGTACATTAGTCCAAAAAATGAATATATTTTTTGTGTCATTTATAAGGTATTGATTTTAGGTCCATTAGATTCACAGTCCCTAGTGGTAGAAAAAACAATGATTTAATGGGTAGGTTGGAATTCCAGAAGGAAGAGCAGCAGTGATTAACCCCTTCTGCCTCAGCTCCCTGCCCCAGTTATATAATATTGTCAAGAAGCTAAGGACTCTGGGGGAAAGGGACAATTTATCATCTGTCTTCCCTGCACTTTACAAGGAATCACAAAACAAATTTCAGCTGGATTATTACTATGTCTCTGAATGTGATAGAACATTTCACTCTCCGTTGATAAGATATGCCAAAATTATTTTTATAAGGTAGTTTTTAAGTTGATGAATACAGTTTATTTTTACAAAACCCAGAGCATATTTATTTAGAGAGTCTTAGTAATTTAAGATACTGTTTAGGCGATGTGAAGGAATAAAGCTTAGATTTCTTTATTTAAATAAAATGATCTCTTTCTCAACTCTAAGAAAGGAAAGATCATACTGGTGTCATGTCAGTTATACCCTTTCTTAGACAAGTCTTAGGTAATATTAGTGAGAATGGCCACTATAATTTTTTAAGTAGGGTGTTTCCTATTCCATAAATACATGGAGAATTATTGGTGTATATAAACCTCTTTTCTGAGAAGAAGATGACCAAGATATCATTTCACTTCTATACTATTCAATTTGGATGTAGAGCACTCATAATAATTCCAGTCAATTTCATCCAACTAATGTTACTACCACCTGGAAGAATTTCCTCTTAGGCTGCTTTAGCAGTTACCTCTTCATTATTATATCCAAAAAAAAAAACCCTAATTACAATATAGGTATGAAATTTTAAAAAATTCCAACTGTCATTCCAATCTTCTGACATACTGTTATGCTATGATTGAAGAAAAATATGCCAACTGAAATCTGATTAGCTTAAAACTTGACCTGACATAAAGATTATGGTATCAACAAACACTTTTTAGTATTTCATATTTTAATTCAAGTTTTTCAAGCTCTGTGACAAAAATATAAAAATACAGGCTCCCTCTTGTGGGTAAAATTACCACCTGTGTATTTCTGTGTTGCCTACATATAGGATATGGCAAATTTTTTCTGTTTCATTTTAAGTAAATTCTACCATGGTAGTCTCTTTACAGTTGGTCAGATGTGACATTTCACTTAATTGAAAAAAGTGAAGTTTGGGGTACTTTTTAGTAAAAATTTTTAATGAAAATAAACAAGTTTTTTAAAGAATTGGCAGACCATGTGCAGACAACCTTTATTTTATTGCAGCAGCATAATTTTTTTTTAACTTTTAATTTTATATTGGAGTATAGTTGATTAACAATGTTGTGATAGTTTCAGGTGTGCAGCAAAATGATTCAGTTATACATATAATGTATCTATTCTTTTTCAAATTCTTTTCCCATTTAGGTTGTTACATAATATTGAGCAGAGTTCCCTGTGTTATACAGTAGGTCCCTGTTCGTTATCCATTTTAATTTTTTTTTTTTTTTTGCGGTACGCGGGCCTCTCACTGCTGTGGCATCTCCTGCCGCGGAGCACAGGCTCCGAACCCGCAGGCTCAGCGGCCGTGGCTCACGGGCCCAGCCGCTCCACGGCATGTGCTATCTTCCTGGACCGGGGCACGAACCCGTGTCCCCTACATCGGCAGGCGGACTCTCAACCACTGCACCACCAGGGAAGCCCCTGGTTATCCATTTTAGATATAGCAGTGTGTACCTGTCAGTCCCAAACTCCCCATCTCTTCCCCCCATCCTCCCCCGCTCCCTGTAACCATAAGTTGGTTCTCTAAGTCTGTGAGTCTGTTTCAGTTTTGTAAATAAGTTCATGTGTATCATTTCTTTTTAGATTCCTCATATAAGTGATATCATACGATATTTCTCTTTCTCTGTCTGACTTACTTCACTCAGTGTGACAATCTTTAGGTCCATCCATATTGCTGCAAATGGCTTTATTTCATTCTTTTTAATGGCTGAGTAATATTCCATTGTATATATTTACCATATCTTCTTTATTGATTCCTCTGTTGATGGACATTTAGGTTTCTTCCATGTCTTGGCTATTATAAACGGGCAGCGGCATAATTTCTGATGTTGAAAATTTGTAATAACTTTTCTCATTTTGAAGTACTTTCCAATGGAGTAATTAGTGAATTGTTGAAATAATGTGGCATCTTCTCTGTCAATGTGGTGACTTTTAGATTTCTGTGCTTATTAACAAAAGATCTGATATTGGAATGAAGTGAAATCCCCCCTACCAATCATGGTACAGGTGGATAACAATATGGTAATAAAACTACCCTAATACCACAAACCTTGTGACCAAAATGGTGAAATATCAATGGCATAATAAGAATGAAACTGAAGAATTACTCAATTCTTCATAAATTGAACTGATTGTGAAGAGACTGAGCTGGCAACAATGCTTTGGCTGCCACCATGTACTGATTCCCAGCTTTCAAAAGTCTGATTCTTGGGAACTTCAACTGATTGCCAGAGGCCATTTTTGTCCAGTCTAAGGAACTGTTAACAAAGCCAGAGTTCTATTCACTCCTGAAAGTATCTAGAACAATAGTTTTGAAGCTGGGCTGGGAGATATATAGAGATATATAGCAAGGAATGTCAATGTAGAGATAGTTGGATGACTCCC
Source organism: Aethalodelphis obliquidens (assembly GCF_003676395.1). NCBI lineage: Eukaryota > Metazoa > Chordata > Mammalia > Artiodactyla > Delphinidae > Aethalodelphis > Aethalodelphis obliquidens. The sequence goes on from NW_020837980.1 coordinate 8,744,240, forward strand.
ACTAAACAGTTACTGTGTTGATCATTGCTGTCATACATTTGAATGGAATCAAGGAAGGGGCTATGAGGACACCTGAAAATCTTTCATAACTCATTCCAAGAAAGAAGAATTTACCTTAATGTTGCCTGTCCTAAAGTATATTCAGGTTGTTTATATCAAAATTATACAAAATGAACAACTTATGTGGTGATTAACAAATATGTATGTATGCATATAACATAACATATATATATGTTTTTAGATTAATTCTGGTGGTATTATAATGTCAAATTAATGCCTTTTTTCAATAAATAATAACTATTATATCTATATCAATGTATATAAATTTATTTTGAAAACCATAGACATCTCCTGTTTCCCAAGAGCCATATCTTTATATATTTAGTAAAAAGGAACAGTACACAGTTAATGGTCTACTTTTATTTTTTCTAGATTCCTCTTGCTGATGACACGAGTCCTGTTTGAATCTACTTATAAGATTCTGAAGCCTGAACAGAGAATTTTGGCACTGCACTGGGTAGGAAAAAGATATATTCATAAACCACATGATACACACCTTTGAAAAGATTGATTACTTTAAAAATGGAAGTTTATGTGCCTTCTCTTATTTTCAACTTATAAGTAAAGTATATGACATATGCATATAAAGCTATAATACATAGTCTTTTATGTTCAGATGACAACTGTATTTGTAATTATAATTTTCAACCTCATTATGAAGGTAATGTTTCTAAACTGGCAGATGAAAGCAACATTTCTTTTCTTTTCGTTTCCTTAATGAGATACACATTTCTTAAAGTTGCAGAAGCTTTTTTTCTTCATTGAAAAATGTTTTTTTAAAAACATTTGTTGCTACTTTTCTATTATTGCTGAACAAGAAATATTCTGGGTCACAATGAGTAGGTCACACATTTTATAAAAATTTCCATGGGCTATTCAGTATTTCAGGGTATGTTTTTGTAAACACATACAAAAATACAATTTTGCTGAGGCCAAACAGATATTTTCCCAATTTGCTTGGCAGAAAAATTTAGTGGGCATCTATCTATGTGTGCATTTGTGAAATGCCTGTAAAAGTTATACTCTTGGGACCAGGAACAAAGTTTGACCACAGATCTAAAGTTGAAAATCCTTTTATCGTCCCGTGACTGTCATGTGGGTGAGAGCAGAAAAGGTTGAAGGAAAGGGATCCTATTGTTCAGAGGTTTGTCACTAGTAAAATGAAAAATGAATTATTTTTCTGTTTAGTCCTAAAGAGAATAGTGAAAAAGTGGTATTCTTGCAGAGTAAACTAAAATTTATTTATTTACTAATCCACTCTAAAAGTCATATGACTTACGCTTCTAGAACTTTAAGATACAAGTTTATTTGTGAAAACTCTTAGGTTCAGTGGTAGTTTTTATCGTCTTTTAAAGACCGAATTGTTTTTAAATCCTCAAAAAATATTTAAAAAATATTTATAAACAAGACTTTATGTATTCACAGATGAATGAATCAAAGTAATATGGAAGAAAGCATTGTAATGGTTTTTAATGATAACAGAACTGGAATAAGTCACGAATTATTGCAAATATGAAACTTTTATAGTTTTACAAGTAAAAGCACAAGTATAAATAAAATTAAAAGGCAAATGGAAAACTGGGACTACTTCTAACAAATACAGCAAACATCACATGTATAGCTGTTATTATAAGAAAGGCACTAACATTTTAATTTAAAAGATAACAAGATATAAGAACAAATAATTAATAAAGCATGCAATTCTAATGCAAAATGCTAGTAAAAGAAATGCAAAGTTATGCTCCACTTAACAATCTAACTAGTAAAAAGTAGCTTCGAATAATAATGTTGTAACAAGAATGAGGGGAGTTGGGTGTTTTCAATAATGTTGGAAATAAATTATATTTATTCAACCATAAAGTGATTTGACCATCTCTGTTAAGAGCCTTAAATGTTTCCAAGGCATTCTATGCAACATTTTCACTCTATTAGTTTGGAAAAGATTTGGTTGCAAGCAATCCAAATTGTTTTAAAAAGGTAGAACTTTATATTTTCTTATATGAAGTCTCTGTAGGCAGTTAAGAGCTGATTGGGTGGTTCCACAGTCAATAGGGACCCAGATCTTTCATCTTTGGCTCTATTTCTCTGAACATGTGACTCTTACCTAGTGTTTTGGAATATCCAGTATTGGTATTCCAGCAATCATGTCCGTATTCTAGCAAGAGGAAGGAAATATTTCTAGAAGATTCATGCTCTCTCCCTTTAAGGACATCTTTTGAAAAGTGTCCATACCCCTTCCACTTACATTCCATTGGCTAGAACATAGTTTCATGACCATGCCACACTTAAAAAGAGCTTGGAAGATGTAGCTTTTATTCTGGAAGATAAATTTGGGGGAGTTATTATTGTGGAAGAATAAGAGACTAGATATTAGGGCTTAACTAACAGTATCTGGCAGTTTTACTTCCAAGAATCTAACTTAATGAAATAATTAAAGGAGAAAAAATTTATGTAAATATGATCATTTTCATATGTTTATAATCAGAATAATTTGAGATTGACTAAATTGTTCAGCAATAAAGCAATAGTTGGATAAATCTGAATATATTCATCTTATACAGTCAATAAAATATTTAAAAATTTTTTGAAAGACATTTGAAATTATGCATGATGCAATGTTAAATGAAACAAGTCAGAATCCACACTAAAGATACAGTGTATCTCCAAATGTGTGTGTGTACACACATATGTATGCACACACACATATTCAAGTGGACATATATATTACAAATACATAAAAAGTTAGCAGAAAAAGTAGCTGAAAGTAAATACATTAAATATTATTAGCTCTGGATTATGGAATCATGAGCAACTTTAATTTTCTTTACAGTTTACACATTTTTTAACAAGTATAACTTAGTACTAAAATTATAGAAATGTAAAAAGTATGGGATTCACATGACGGGGGGAAGAGTAAGCTGGGAAGAAGTGAGAGATTGGCATGGACTTATATATACTACCAAATGTAAAATAGATAGCTAGTGCGAAGCAGCCGCATAGCACAGGGAGATCAGCTCGGTGCTTTGTGACCACCTAGAGGGGTGGGATAGGGAGGGTGAGAGGAAGGTGCAAGAGGGAGGGGATATGGGGATATATGTATATGTATAGTTGATTCACTTTGTTATACAGCAGAAACGAACACACCATTTATACCCCAATAAAGATGTAAAAAAAAAAAAAAAAAGTACAGGATTCCAAAAGGTTACATAAGTTGCTTAGTGCCTCTGTTTAAAATACTATATGTGTGTCTATTCAAGAAGAGATGAAATTGCTTATCACTCATCCTTTCTGACTGCTTTTTCTGAAGTCAGGTTGCAGTAAGCTTTCCTTCTCAGTAGAGCCATACAGCCACTCAGAAATCTGGATCATATTGCATCCTGGCTACCTTTTTAGGTTAGGGCAGATTGAGATACAGTTCGGTGGCATTTGACAAGCATGTGAATGTTGCTGTTAATCATGCAGATTTCAAAGGCAAAGAGCAAAACTTTGAAGACTTCTTCCTTGTGTATAAGTGAAAGAGGTTGAGTGCTGCAGTTCTGGATTAAGAATGTTTTCTTTCTTTTTTTCAAGGATTTTTTACAGTATTTTGTTGCCTTAGAATATTAAAGGAGTGAGAATTTATCTCGGAGCTAAGTGAAAAGTCACAATTAGATAGCAATCTATGAGAAATTCTTGGCAGAAATTAGAATGAGAGTGTTTTTTCCCTCTGAACCTAAGCTGACTCCACTCTTTGGAACTTGTAAGGGAAGCATAATGTTGAAAGGCATCAACTTTGGAGACACACTGTTTAGGTCAATTTCTGACTCGACCATTTAGGACTATCTACTGTTGGGTACATCTCTTAACCACGGATTCCACACATGTAAAATGTAAATAATGATGGAAAATAGTTGGATAAATTGTATTATGCAAATACCACATGGACACTGGTGTAACTACACTGAGTAAACAAAATAGACTTTAAAGCCCAAACCATTACTGGAGATAAAGTTACTTTAAAACTGATTGAATTTTCAATTCAATAGGCAGATAGAATAATACTAAATCTAAATGTCCCTAATAACATAACCGCAAAATAGATTAAGGAAAATTTGACAGACTAGCAAGGAGAAATAAACGATCCACAATGGCAGTGAGATTAACTTAATAATTAATGAAATAAAATAGAAAAGAATCAGTAAAGGGGGTAGAGTTGAAAGATAAGATTAAGAAACTTGACCTGTAGACATATATAAAAACCTTGCATACAACTGCAAAATTCACATTATTTTGAAGAACACTGGGAACAGTTACAAAAATTCACCATATCCTGAGTCATAAATTAGGTCTCAACTAATTTCAAAGAATTTGAATCATTGCAGTGAAATTAAGCTGCCAATGAATAACAGAAGTATGGCTAGAAAAACGTTTCAAAATTAAAAAGAAGTCACAATAGTAATTATAAATGTTTTAGATTAAATAAAAATGAACATCTTACATATAACAATTATAGAATACCTATAAGAAGCATTTGCTGGGAATGTATTAGAAAATGTATTAGAAAAAAGAAAGAGTGAGAATTAATAAGCCAAGAATTTATTTCAAAAACAACAACAAGATAAACTCAAAGTAGTAAAAGGGAGAAACGAATTAAAGTGCAAAATTAATGAAGTGAGAAACAAACGTATGAAGAAGAGAAGCAAGAAAGCCAAAAATTGTTGCAAAAGATGAGGAAATTTTCCAATCATCTGATGAGACTGAACAAGAAAGTAAGTGACAAGAGGCAAATAACCAATATCAGAAATGACAAAGTGACATCACAACAGATGTGCAGATGTTAAACAGCTAATAATGAGTATCATGAACTTTACATTACCAAGTTTATGTTGGGAAATATGAAGAGTTAGATCAATGGTCAGATTCCTAGAAAAATATGTCAGTGGTCAAAATATTCCTAAAAAATGTATAACTTAGCAGTATTTACTCAAAAAGAAATAGGGAACCTGAATAGTTCTATAAACATGAAGGAAATTTAATTTGGTAATCAAAAATTTTCCTACAAAAAATTTCCAGACCCAGATGGCTTCACAGGCAAATTTAAGGAAGACATAAGTCTAATCCTATGTAAGTTTTTTTTTTTTTTTCAAAAAATAGAAGAGGTAATAGTCTCCAACTTATTTTATAAGGATCATATAATCTTGATACCAAACTTGGCAAGAATAGTATGAAAAAGCATATTCACAGGCAAATTCCTCTTATGAGTATAAATGGAAAAACTGTCAACCAAATATTAGCAAACTGATTTCAGCAATATGTAAAAAGGATCATTAATCATGAGCAAGTTTGTTTACTCCAGAAAATCAAGGTTTGCTGACATGTAAATAAACAGCCAATGTAATACAGATTAAAAGAAGGTATCACATGATTATTTCAATTAATGCAGAAAAGGATTTAATAAAATGTATCATTTATTCCTTATTTTTTAAAGTTCTTAGAAAACTAAAAACAGGGAAGAACTTCCTTAGTTGAAATACCTATAGCAAGAATAAATTAAAATAGTGAATTGTTGCAAGTTTCCTTCTATGATCAAAAACAACATCAGGATAGTTGCTATTGAGCATTTTTCCTGGAGATCCTAGCCAATACAATAAAGCAAGATAAATAAAAATTATTAGGATTGAAAAAGAAACAATTGTCATTCTTGGCAGGTTATATGAATTAATATGAGCATTTAAGGTTGATGCAAACAATACAATATACACAGATCAGCTGTGTTTCTATATATCAGCATCAATTTTTGCCTAGCATTCATTAATAAGTGATGAGTAGTATCTCTATAAGGAAAATTGTGAAAGTTTAAGAAATATTTTAATATTTTTTAAATGAAATAAATGATGAGATAAACCATGTTCATGTACTGAAAGATCCAATATTGTAGAGATATCCCCTACCCCCAAGTAGATTCATAAGTACAGTGTACTCACAATCAAAATGCCAACTGCTTGTTTTGTCTTTGTTTCTTTGTTATTTGTTTGGGTAGTTTGTGTGTGTGTGTGTGTGTGTGTGTATGTGTGTATGTGTGGGTGTGTGTAATATGACAAGTTGATTCTAAAATGCAAAGGACAAGAAGAGTCAAGAGACTTGTAAAGGGGGGATGGGTAGGATTACTTGCCCTATTAATATGAAAGCTCTATTAATTCAGAAAGTACAGCATTGCTGCAGGGGTAGACAAGTAGACAAATGAGAGAGGCTACAGCGCTCAGAAATGACTCTTGCATATATGGACATTTTATTTATAATAGAGGTGGTACTTCAAAGCAGTAGAGAAATAACAGACTTTTTAATGTATGGTATTGGGAAAATTGATTCTTTATGGAAAAAAATGAAGTTGGATCCCTACCTCACACCACACACAAAAATCAATTTCAGTTGGTCACAAACTAAGTGTAAGAGGTAAAACAATAATCTGTCATAAGAGATTCTCCTCTAAGAGAATCTAGGAAAATAACTTTATGACCTGGGAGTAGAGACAGATTCCTTAGATTAAAAAAGCACACATTCTACATTATTTTTTAAAATAGACTTTATTTTTCAGAGCAGTTTTAGGTTCACAGCAGTATGGGGAGAAGGTATAGAGATTTCCCATGTACCACTTCCCCCCACTCCCTACACACACACACACACACACACACACACACACGCACGCACGCACGCACGCACGCACGCAGGCACGCACGCACAGCCTCCCCCAATATCAACATCCCCCACAAGAGTGGTACATTTTTTACAACTTTTAACTGACATGTCATTATCACCAAAGAGTTCGTCATTTACATTAGGTTCTGCATTATTTTATTGTTTATCAAAGAAAACCATAAAAAGAGTGAAAAGACAGTATATGGAGTGGCAGAATAAATTTTCAAAGCATCATTGACAAAGGTGATATCCAGAATAGATTTTTTAAAACTACAAATCAATGTAAAACTTCACACAACCCAATAGAAAAATGGGCAAAAGAAGAAATCCAAATGGCCAATAATATGTCCAAATGTCAAAACATATGAAAAAATGCTTAATCTCAGTAATAGTCAAGGAAATACAGAATAATTACACAATGAGATCCCACTACACATACTTCAGAATGGGGAAAACTAAAATGGCTAGCAGGTCAAAGTAATGACAAGGATGCAGAACAACAGCAACATTCATACAGTGCTGGTCAGAACAGAAATTGGAACAACTACTTTTAGATATAGTAAAGTTAAAATTTATAGCCCCTACTTAAGCATAGCAATCCTATGCATATATGTATATATCCCATCAAAATATGTACATCCATGTATCAGGAGGTATGTACAAGAATGTTCACAGGAGAAATACTTGTATTTGCCAAAAATTGGAAATAATTCAGTTATCATCCACACTATGGACAGTGGTAGAATAGTCATACAATGAAATGAAATAATGAAGTGGAAGACTTTTAGTGATCTACTTGATATTAAGCGGAGAAAAGCAAAGACATAAGAATACATGCAGGATGATTCCAGGCAAACAATTATGTTTTTCAGAGATGCATTAGATGGTAAAACTATAAAGAAAAGCAAGGAAACATTACTATAGGTGCCAGAGAGTGCTGATCTCTAGGAATGAGGAAAGAGGCTGAGCTGAAGGAGGGAGAATTTGGGTCAGGGAGCACTTCTGGCCCAAGGGAGAGTGACACTAATGCCCTGCTGGTGGTTACATGGGTGTGTGCTTTCTTACCATTTGCTTAAGTGTACACATTGTGTAGATATATTCAAAATAAGTGTTAAAATAGTACAGCAAATAGTTATGGTAAGTTTTATTTATTTCTTTAAGGGTGTATTATGTTTCATGAGGGCGAAATATGATTGCAAATAGTGTAAATTAAACTGATACATCTTTCAAAATTAGGTAAAATAATTTAAGATGCTTGTAAAGAATTTCCCACTTTGGAAATGAAGACTAATAGGGTAGTAAAATAAGCATTTATTCTTTCCAGTGTTCTTTTTCTAAGAAATGTAATAAAGGCTATCAGGCATTGCCATTAGATGGAATAGCAGTAAAATGTTTTGAGAACTATAAAATTATAAATATTTTATTTATATATGAATTGAAATGCATTGCCATGTTAAAGCATTCTTTGCACATATCAATACCCACAAAAAGGCTTAGTTGGATATCAGATTTTATACTGCACTGACCAAAAATAACACAACAAAAATAAGTACTTCACATAGGTTTGCAAATTCAAGATTTTACAGAGGTAAATTGAGGATAGTGGTTAGTTATACCACTGGGGCAGTTATTTTTGTTTTGCTTATCTCTTTCTGTGTTAACATTCTTTTAAAATGTCACTGCATTTATAATTATTTGCTTTAACCATTTAGCCAGTTAATTATTTGTGAACCTAAGTGGTTGTTATTTGTACACGCCTTTTGGTCACCTCTCTTTTACTTGCAAATAAGCAAGCTCTTTGCTTTAACTATTTGTCAAATCCAATCACTTTTTTTTTTTTCCTCAGTCAACCTTATCTAAAGAGTAAAACTCTTTACTGCTTGCAAAAGGAGAATAATCCCAATATATTGTAAATTGTCAAGTGAGTTCTTTATAATTAAAGATTACTCTGCAATATACAATTTTTAAGGCATTTATCCCAACAGGGTTCAGTGGCCTTTGAGAATGAGCCACTATGTTGACAAATCTATCATCTAAATTGTGCAGCATTAATGAGAACTCCGAGCAGCACACTCTTACATTTTAATGTGGGTGGCAGTTTAAGGAAAAAAAAAAAAAAAACACCAAAACAAAATACTGAATATGATTGAAGTTGATTTAAAAAAGGTCTGCCACCTGTGGATAAAAATGTGCATTACTCTGAACACATAATAATTAACCAGACTGAAAGGCCATGGCAAAATCCAGTGACTCTCTGAAATCAAAACCCTGGTTATTATTAGGAAAAAAAAAAAAAACAGAAAAAGAAGGCAATGATTTCACAGTAAATACAGATAATGGGTTTGTGATGCTACTTACCTGTACAACTAACTGTCCATGCTCTATAACTTAATCCACAGTTCTTTACTAACATATGGTATAATCCATTCCTGAAAGTACAGTCTTTGATTTGAATCCCTCATTTCTTAATAAATAACCCATTATGTGATCTTATATTTCCTGAATAGTTAAAATTTCTATATCTCATTCTTTCATAACCATTTATAACTCATTGTAGATCATCTGTTATTGTTGCACCTCAATCTCTTGAATAAGACTCCTTTTTCGATATACTTTCAGCTTAGTTTTCTCAAGTTAACCTTACAAGTAAAAACACCATGCATATTTAAATATAATAGCACTATATTCGTAATTTCTTCTCAACTCAAAATTATGTTTAAATGCCTGACTATGCTTGATTGGCTTTATGCTCTACCTACAAATATCTAATCTCCATCTGAATAGTTTAACATAAAGTTATTAAGCTTGTTTTCTGGGTGTTTCAAGTGTATGTACATATAATGCACTGGGGGAATTTTATTAGCACAATTTGAATTGCAGAGTTCATTTCAAAATGTACATCAGCTTAAGTAACATAATGCAGTCATTGTAGAGATGCTCCATTGTACTGGTCTCGGAACGAGATATTGCTACTTGAGTAGCCAATGCTGATCCACTTGAAGGAGACCTAAAACACTAGCCTGGAAGAAAATAATGGTTTATGTATTGTAGAATTCCTCTGGGCTATGGCTCTTAGCTTCTTGATTGATAAAGAATAACGAGAGAGATTCATTTAAAAAATCATAGAAAAATTAGAGTTCTATTACTTTTATTTAAAAGTCAGATGATAATAATATGTCTTAATCTTTTAAGAACAACTGCTTGAACATTGTTCTCTTATTCAGCAGTTGTTTGTAATAAAGAGGATTTTTCCTTCCAAATAAAATAATGCATGAACTGTTGACCAAAAGGCTTTAAAATAATGTATGTGAGCAGGCAATTGCTTATTTTTGTGTCTTTCTTTAGAATACTAAGCAACAAAGAAGCAGTTCTAACAATAATAATTTAATTTGAGAAAAAAACCTTGAACCCAAACAGTCTCCGTAGAACTTTTTGCATAATTAGGTTATATATCTTCTCAATGGAAGAAGTCTTGCCCACGGTCACATTCTGTAAATGAAAATACATTTTGCATAAATTAGTGAAGTCGAACTGCTGAGATTCTTTATAAAATGTAATAAATATTTCCTAATTTTTAAAGTAATTAGGAACCATAATTTTTAATTTTCTTTGCTTATACATATATCTATTCATCTTTCAGAGAATTTAGAAAACAGTTGATACTTTACAGTGAATAATTGGTGCTTTATAATATGAAATGAAATGACATAATATAAACATGATGTTTGAACTGTAATTAGGAAATTTCATTCCCTCTTAATATGGTAAAGCTTTTTGATACAGTGTCATTTTAGGCATATTAAATCCGTGTGAAAGGAATGAACACTTTTCTAAGTATTTAGAAAAAAGTTAAATTTCTATACCATTGTCAATATAAATTCTAGGAGGATTAAAGTTTTAAATTCTTAATCAAAGAAACTCTAGAGTATTAAGAGATAGTGTTGGTGAGTATTTATATAAGTGGAGGGAGAGTTGGAAGTTATTTTTCAGCATTACACCAAAGGCAGAAATCACAAAGGAAAAATTTTGCTAGATTTGATCACAAAATTGTAAAATCTTCTTTGCATCTTAAATGATAGAACTGACAAACAAATGAGGATCTGGGAAATGTATTTACAATATATTGGGTTTAATGATATACAATAAGTTGCCATTTTTGTTAAAACTGACTATTGGCTATTTCATATGTTAATTATGAAATTAAAATATCAACTACTTACAAATTAAGGGAAAAAGAGATATATAATTTGAATATTCAGTTAAAAGGAGGAAATGAGATGGGGACTAAACATATAAAATGTTTTTTTGTAATAATTCGAGACACGCAAATTAATCATGAGAACCTAGTTCATTTAGCAAATTGGCAAAGATTAAAAATGCACAATAACCAATGCTGAAGAGATTGCAGTGAGATGAGGCCTCTCATTTACTGAGGCTAGAAGTGTCCATTGTATTGCTGCACCAAAGATTCAGTTCATACAGGAGACATTAAAATTTGTTAATGTTGACGCTTGTGCTTCTAGTAAGTTATGTAATATTACATATATGTAATGTGTGTAGTAACACAAAATTTAAAATAAAAATATGATTTTGGGGCTTCCCTGGTGGCGCAGTGGTTGAGAGTCTGCCTGCTGATGAGGGGGACACGGGTTTGTGCCCCGGTCCAGGAGGATCCCACATGCCGCAGAGCGGCTGGGCCCGTGAGCCATGGCCGCTGGGCCTGCGCATCCGGAGCCTGTGCTCCGCAATGGGAGAGGCCACAACAGTGAGAGGCCTGTGTACCACACACACACACACACACACACACACACACACACAATAATATGATTTTGTTACAAAAATGGGCTCTGCATTAAAAAATGTTATGGTGTTTGTGTATGATAGAATATTAATTTCATGTAAAAATGTTGGAATGACATGAGAAACCATCATAAATATTCAAGAAATATTTGTTGAATGGATATGTGGGTGTCCGTGCCTGAACACACACACAGAGGTGTATATCATGCATAGGACAAAAATACTGACAGAATATATGCTAAAATAAAAAAATAAAATGCTCAAAAGCTAGATTACAGGATGACATCTGATTTTTAAAAATTTTCACCTTTTTAATTGCATGTATTAGATACCTTTCTTTAAGAAATACATCTTACTTTCATTTTAAGAAAAAATACGTACTATTTTTTAAACTATAAACATAAGTATAGTAATCCATACATCAAGGAGATTTTCTCCTATGTTTTCTTCTAGTTTTACAGTTTGGGGTCTTATGTTCAAATCTGTTATTATCCATTTCAAGTTAATTTTTGTGAGTGGTTGTAAGATAGGGGTCCAAGTTTGTTTTCCTGCACGTGGTTATCCAGTTTTCCTGACATCATTTATAAAGAGACTATCTTTTTTCCATTTCTGGGCCCTCAGTTCTGTTCCATTTTATGCCAGTACCATACTGTTTTGATTATTATAGCTTTGTAGTACTATACTAGTTTGAAATCAGGAAGTGTGATACCTCCAGCTTTGTTTTTCTGTCTCATGATTGCTTTGGCTATTTGGGTTTGTTTGTGGTTCCATACAAATTTTAGGATTGTTTTTTCTATTTCTGTGAAAAATGGCCATTGGAATTTTGATAGAGATTGCATTAGTAATCCATAAATGTTCTTCTAATAGTAGCATTTCTGTATACATAGATTGCTGTATAAACATATCTATAAATTCTTTATTCTAATTTTTTAATTGGAAAAAAATTTAGGAAGACCACAATGTTTTGCAGAATTTTCAGTACATTAAAGTCTACATGGCCAGGATAATACGCTATAACACTGCCAACAAGTTTATCTGGGACTTACTCAGAAAATCCCAATGGTAGATTTGGGGTTGTACTGCTTCAGAGTTGATCTGTGTCAGGTCATTGGACAGTTCTTCATGTTGTGACAACGTTTGCCTTCATTTGAATTCCACTTGGTCCCACTGTCACTGAGAACGAGTAACCCAGAAATAAGAGTTTTAGAATACTTGGAAAATTATTTCTGGATTGTGTATAATGGACAAAAGGTATCATTTCTTATTAAGATATTCACTTTTGAAAACCATCCTTAAATTCTTCTACCGCTCACCTAGCATTTTCATAGTCCCTTTTTAAAAAATGAAGCAGTTACCTCATTGTTGTGAGCATAATTCATGTCTATGAACTCACAGATGTAACTGCAGTTGGATTTTTAAAAAGTTCTCCTGCATTTCTCCCTTTTTTTTTTCTCACTTTCATAACCAAATCCCTCAATAAAAAGTGATTATTGGGGCTTCCCTGGTGGCGCAGTGGTTGAGAGTCCGCCTGCCGATGCAGAGGACACGGGTTCGTGCCCCGGTCCGGGAAGATCCCACATGCCGCGGAGCGGCTGGGCCCGTGAGCCATGGCCGCTGAGCCTGTGCGTCCGGAGCCTGTGCTCCGCAATGGGAGAGACCACAGCAGTGAGAGGCCCGCGTACCACACACACACAAAAAAAGTGATTATTACCATAAAATGATCCAGAAGATGAAGCAATTTATTAAAATAAAGTAAAATATACTTGATAGATTGTTCAAATGAGCTCATCTTTTTGGATTAAAAAAATTATTTCACAAAATGAATTCTGTGTTCTTCCACTGTCCAACATACCTCTGATGGATACATGAATTTTGTTGTGTGACCATTTATTCTATTTTTAAATTCTATCTGTACTGATATTAAAAAACATAAACAAATATTTTAATTTTAGGAATAACTTTTGAACAGTAAATAATACGTTTTGAAAAGAAAATGTATACATTAAGACTAGCAATTTTAGAAAGGAGTAACACTTATTGAGACTTAACAGAACTCAAGATTTTGATAGACCCTTAAATAGCAAATATTAAAGTATTTATGTAATGCCATTGGAATACAGAAGGATAGGTAAACTAAACAGAAAAGGAAGGTCAAAGCTAATTTTAACCTTTGTATTTGTTTAGCAAACTATTGTATTTATTATATTTATCCCCTCATTTCTCTCTTCTGTTTTAAGGGTATTATTATTTAAGAGCAAGAAACTTTTATGTCAGAATACCCAAATTACATGAAAAATCAGACCTCAAAACTATCTGTGAGGCAGAAACAATCCAACTATTATTTCTGGTATAAAAATTTTTTTGAGTAACATCATTTGCCCAGAAGCTGTTTTCCAACCTAATAACTCTTGGAATTACAATCTAAAATTTCAGGAGGGTTAAGGCTGTGTAACTACTAGAAAGTATAAGTGTGCAGGAATGTGACCAGAGGTGAAATCTGATTTAAAATTTCTTTGAGGAAGCTCTGGTTTGAAACAGTAGTCCTGAGAAAGTTAAGAATACTACATAGATAAATGTTGCTCAGCAAGCTTGTCTTAGTAAACATATACTAAATACTTGCACAGCCATCTTCAAGACATTCATTAACTAGGGTTTTAATCTATTTTCTTGATTTTAACCGTCTGCTTCAATTCTCCTTGAACAAAATTACTCAAAATGCACAGAAATATGGTTCAACACATTCTATATTGGTTCGTCTTCTTTTTGGTAATTCTTCATGAGGCATTTTGGAGGTGATGTGTGATGCACACCAGGTCTGTTGTTGGCAGACCCATTTTGGATGTGCCTCCCATCTTTCCAGTCCAGTATTTTGTAGAAGTCGTGTCAAGAGTTGGTTGGAAAAGAAGGAGGCAGAAGGCATCTCTGTGTAGCAGTTATACCATCAACGTGCAAAGCATGGTGCTGGTTGTTGCAGAGGTTGCAACAATACGTAAAATGGGATCCTGCATCTAAAAACTGTGATAAAGTACTGGGATGTAGTTGGGGGTGGGTATGGCAAAAGTACATGAGTCCCTCTGGTGAAAGGCAGAATGCCAAGATCCATAGCTCACTTCTGAGTACTTCGCTTCTGAATGCTGTCTTTGGTATACATGCCGGTGTTCTCAAGATGAGGTCAGCTTGCCAGTAGTTTAATCATAGGCATTTACTTTAACGTTTGGCTACGTAGAGAACCTGAACTCCACTTCTTTCAGAAACAACAATTTCAAATTTGTTGCCCCGCAATGTCTAGGAGAAACCCAATGGTGACAAATGATATTTTGCAGATATGGTTTGAGGGATGTGCATTTCTTTTGAGATGCCCTGAAATCCACCTCTGAACTAAGCCAGGGATGCAGAGCTGTGTCCTTGCCTTCTGAAGACCCCAAGTAAGTGACTTTTATGACCTATGCTTTAATGTGGTGTCATTGGCCCTGACTGAGGGCTGCTGTAAGAGAGAGCCCCATAAAACTCATTATGCCTACCAAGAATTGTGTTGCAGAAGTATTTCATTGCAACCTGGCATATCCATTCTATAAGACTACTTGGGAGAAAATTCTGACTCCTCTTATCAGATGCTGCTCCTGATATATAATATTTATTTATTTATAGAAAAAAGTAGGTGCTGTATATCTAAAGCGTGAATACATTTTAAAACTCTTTTTATACTTTTACTGTTCATCCTCTTTAATGCTTAAATCAATGTGACTAAATTTTTTAGTAGAAATGTCAGCTGAAGGGGGGGGTCCAAAGGTATTAACTTATAAAATAAATACATCATGGGGATATAATGTATTGATACAGCATGGTGACTATAGTTATTAGACTATTTTTATCTAATGATGCCTGTGTATTGTGTAACTGACCAGTGTTCCTTTAGTCATTCACTACTAAAAAACTTAGTGCCAAGTTTGGAGTCTGCCTAGCCAAAGGTATAGACATTGATGGAATGTATTTACCATAATTATGCCCTTCTTTTTGTTTTTACTTCCACCATCTCATATACTTTTAACTGATATTCTCTGTTATATTTCATGTATCAGAGAAGGAAGAGGTTTCACGGGCAGGAAATGAAGGAGGGACATGCTGTGGACAAGAAGTGAGAATCCCAAAGGGCATAGCAAATACAGTAATATTTGAGGTGGGCCTTGAGTGGTGGAAACGAGGAGAGCTTGAGACAAGCATGAGCAAAGGTTCAGAGAAAAACTGTGTGGTTCAATTTGGCTCAGAAATATTAAGGCAGTAGTGACATAATCAGTCTGTAAATTTCAGATTGTTTAACTCAATCTGAGGAGCTTATGCATAATCTTATCTAATTTGATAAATAATAAGATTCCATTGTTTTTTTTCTTCCGTAAGAAAAATGTCAATATTTAGTATGCTTTGTGCACTACAACAAAGCTTTCTCTGGTATGTGGTATGGTATGGATTTGGGGGGAGGGGGAAATGGGGGCATTCAAGAGACCAAAAATAAAATGTAATATAAATTCTCCAATAGAAACTGTATAAATGCATTTAATGAGAGTAGGTGTTGGTAACCATGGCAAGTCTGATTAATACAAATTTGTTTTAATGATACTTCACTATAGAGCCTTATGGCTTATGTACTACCAAACTGTTTAGCCTGCGTCCACCAGCTAAGTTTTCTCTTATTTCTTTTCTTTTCTTTTTTCTTTTCTTTTCTTTCTTTCTTTTCTTTTCTTTCTTTTCTTTTTTTCTGTTAAGCATGGTATTATAATAAGTAGATATTGTCATTGTATTGAGTATGCATTTTTTAAAAAATTGAGGTATAAATTGACATGTAACATTATATTAGTTTCAAATGTACAACAAAATGATTCAATATTTTTATATATTGTGAAATGATCACCACAATAAGCCTAGTTAACCTCCATCCCCATATGTAGTTACATTTTTTTTTCTTGTGATGAGGACTTTTAAGATCTACTCTTGGCAACTTTCAAATATACAGTACAGAATTATGTGTAAACTATAGTCACCATTCTGTACATTACATCCCCATTTATTTCGTTATAACTAAGTTATAAAGGATACCCTTCAGCTAACTTTTCTTTTAAAAATTTTAGTCTTATTGATTTAAGCCTCATAGAGGGTGAATAGTAAAAGTATAAAAAGAGAGTTAAAATTGTACTTTTGCTTTAGATATACTGCAGTTAATCTTTTTCTCTAAAATGTAGTATTTCCTGTTTTGTCACAGTCTATATTTTAAATCTGACAAGAATATAGCTAACATATGTTGAACACTCATAAGCACTTTATAAGCATTTTACGTGTTTCAGCTTATTCAGCTCTCAGAACAATTCTATGAGGTAAGTTTTATTATTATCTCAATTTTGCATTTGGGGAAACAGAAGCACGAAAACATTTTCAAGTCTTGCTCAAGCTTACACAAGAAAATTAAAAGATGCCATCTGTATCTGAATCTAGACAGTCTTGTTCTAGAGCTTATACTCTTAATAGTATACTATTTAATGAACCCAAAGTTGAGGGAAGTTATTACCTAAATTTAATTTCTCTCCAAAGACTGAAAATATGGACTCCTTATTAACTTTCTAGATTTATCATCAGTTAGAACTCCAGCACTTTAGAAAGAGAAAGGAGCTAAGAAGCATGTGATCCACCGTACCATTCATTGCAGAAAACCTCTTTACAACGATATGATAGATAATTCCCCCTCCTCATTGTAGATACTTTAAATTAAAAGAAAAATTTAATGCATCCCAAGAAAGTTCGTTCTACTTTGGAGCAGCTCTGTTAGAAAAGGATACCACCCTAAATCATCTCTTCTCCCCTTCAACATAATTTTTATACCAATTAGACATGAATTAAAACATATTGGTTAGCAGTAAGTGTATTGTAATAATAATCATAGTTAACATTTATTGAGTACTCACATGTGCTGACACTTTTAATGCTTAATGCTTTCCATGGATTAACTCTTTGACCCTCATTAACAATATGGATACTGAGTGAGAGGGAGGTCAAGTAATTTGCCTGAGTTCACAATTAATAGTAAAAACCAAATTTCTATCCCCATACAACGCAGTACCAAACTCAAGCTGTCTCCTGAGTTACCTTTCATCCATCATGCTCTTTCTCCTCAGGCAACCCCATCTCTTATCACTGAATCAACGAAGAAAACCTCTTGATGCCTCTTGGGAGTTTACCTCCTTTCTGCTGAGACAGCTTTTTCTCTGTCACTTCCTACCCACTCCCCGTCACACTACCCTTGCCACCCCTCCTCTCCCAAGTTACTGTTTGTGTCAGCGAGGTAGGTCTTTTCAAGTTGTCTTTCCCCTAAGTGTTTATTATTTCTATTTCTCTATCTTTGCACCTGTGATTCTACTTGGATTTTTTTTTTCTTTCTTTCTTTTTTTTACTCTCATCTCACTTTTTAACCTCCAATTCATCTTTGAAAGTCGAATTTAATGCCAAACTTCTTCAAGATGAGTTCGCTGTAAAGAACAAGCAAAATAAAGTCTCCCCACCTTGCTAAAAACTTATTTTATAGAATTATGGAATCTAAGACATGCAAGATGACACTAGACAGTATTTAGGCTGGTTCAACTTCACAACCATTGCAGAAATTCTTTTGTATCATTATTTATAGATCATCATCAAATTTGAATGTTTTTAGTGATGTGTATTTCATTACTTTTCAAATCAGTCTGATTCATTGTTTGACACCTCTGTTACTTAGAAAGAAAGTTTTTCCTCTTAACAAGTCATATTTTCCCTCCCAGTAACGGCTTGTTATTGATCATAGCTCTTTCATTTAATCAATTTCATTGATTGTATTCCACTTAGCACTTTGTAGTATGTTAATTGTGTGGTTCTCGAGATCTGTCTCTTCGGTAAGCCTGAAAACCCATTTTAGTTAGAAATCATAATTTATACTTTTCTATTTCACTCAGTGCCTTATATACTTTTTAGCACAGACTAGGTATACAGTAAATAATAAACAATGCATTGAACTATGCTAATAGTTCAATATATGTGCCTATTTATATGTGTGTATTATATATGTATAATTATATAAATCAAAGTGGAATTTTGTGTTAACCTGGCATTTACACACAATAGTAATAGTGCCCAAGGATAGCTAGAGTAATCCCTAACAATTGTGAAACTTATTTTCTCTCTCTGTCTCTCTCTCTCTCTCTGTCTCTCTCTCTCTCCCTCCCCCCCTCTACACACACACACACACACACACACACACACACACACATGTTTTCACTTTGAATGTATGGGATGCCAAGTCCCTAAGGTGTCCAGCACACTTTTATATCGTAATTTTATGACAAATATTTCAGATATTTTAATCTAATTTGCTATTTAAGAAAGACTACTAGAAATCTAGATCCATTACCTGTTGAATGGAAACCTAGATAAGATAGTGTCTTAACTCCTGGAGAGGTGGGCTAGAAGAGTGGTTAAGAGTGGAGCTTTTGGGCTCAGCAGTCCTTGACTGCTATTAACTAGCAGTGAGATCCTGAACAACTTCCTCAATTTCTTGTTGCTCAGTTTTTCCATCTCTAAAATTGAGATAATAGTACCTATTTCGTAGAGATTTGAGCATTAAATGGATTGGTGTATAAAGTACATAGAGCACATATGTAGACTTCAATAAATGGTATTACTGCTAACAAGCACTCACCTAGTATCTGAAAGAAACATTGTAGCTAAGATAATATAAGAAGTAGCTCTAATGATCTCTAGTGATCAAATTTACTTTAGTTATTTTACAAAACTCCATAGATCTTAATTTTTTTAAGAGAAATTCTTATGATTTTTCTTTTCAGTGGAACAGCTAGTTCAAGAAACTTTACTGTTTAGACATTTTCTAATATTGGTTTAACCTTTCTATGTGTTTAATATTTCTAGTATTTGCTTAAGCAAATAATATGTAACTATTTTGATATTATTAACAGTGTTATTATTGGAAAATGGCTAAATCCTCATTCTCAACTTATTTTTGACTGCTGAAGAATTTAAAGCTACAAATATATTTAACAGTGTCAAAGGAGTTTAGTTTTATAAGCCAATAATGATAAAATGCTAATATGATGTTTTATAGCACTTTACAGTTTTTAAAGTGCTTTCTTATGCGTTATAAAATGCTAACATAGTAATTCTCATTTATAGTTACTACTCAAATGTAAACCGTACAGCCCATTTTCCTTTTATCAGCTGAGTCTAGCTAAATTCAGGGAACTTTTAGAGGCCATGGGCTTTAAAAATAAAATTTAAAAATATATTCAGAGCCACCGGTTGTACAATTAAAAGCACTGTCACCTGACTCCTTGTGTGGGAAGCTGGAAAAAGGACTAAATAAATACTGGAGCTTCAATCCTGTCAATCTAAAATTTAGAATCTAAATTATAACATAGAGAAACCAAAAGTCACCCGGAAAAACTAGTATATGTAGTATATGTAAATGTATATAATAAACATAGGAAATTATTATTTTGAGAAACATGGTTTCTCCAAAAATGCAAAGCACAAGATCAAATGAGAAAATGATTAAAAATTCAAAGATGCTGATTTGGAAATTTTGTTTTTCCTAAGGACTTTCTCTGACTTTTTAATTAACTTGAATACCCTTCTCTGCAGGAAAGAAGTAATTAGACTATGGTTCCAGGTATAAGGTAGCTGACCATGACTTTCTGTACCCACAAAGCAAAGCCGGCCACCCATACTTATGAAAGCCCTTTCCCTTCTCTTCACACTTCCAAAGGGTTAACAGAGAAGTGCTCTGCTGTATTGCTGATGGTTTTCTCCACGGAAAGCCCAGTGGGCTCTTTCAAGGGACTCTAAACAATGAGCTCAGTGAGGCTGTTCTGTCTAATTACTCAAAGGCAGGGATGCTAAAGAGGAATTAATGACAGTTGACAAGTGCAATTAATAGTTATAGCAAAGCCGGGAGTCATGCAGCAGGCAGATGACAATAACGGGGTAGCTGTACATGGCAGCTTTCATTGGTGTGTGCTCTGTGTGTGTGTTTAAAGTGAGAGGCTTTGTGCAGGATGGGCCACACTTCATGCTCACAGGGTAGAAACTATAATTCAGCAACTCTAATGGATCAAGTCAGTCATATTCTCATTCATGCTCTCTCCCTCTCTCTGCTTTTTTTCTCTCTCCCCTCCCTCCTTGCTTTCAGCTCTTCCAATTTGGTGAAAGAAACATAGTGTAACTTAAACAAAACTTTAACAGGAGAGAGCTACAGTTTAGCTTGCAGCATCAGCTGGTGACAAAGCTACTTAAAATTCCTGGTGGGCAACTGGGAGGAGAAGGGCCGGGAAAAGGCGGTCGCAGAGGTGGGATTTCCATATCAAAGGGCAAGACTTTGGCTCTGAATGGTAATTAAAGTACCCCGATTTCATCTTTGTGGTCAAGTCATGAAAGGGGAAAAAATTAGAGAATTCTTCACTCCCTTCAGACTCCAGAAAGGAAAGCCATAAATTAAATGAAAGTTGAGCTAAAAGGTGTCTAACATTTCAATCTTTGCATCTAATAGAAGCTATGATTTTTCTCAAGCATTTATTCAGTTCACATCTTCATTCTGCCCTGATTATGAAGGATATAATGTCTGCTTACATTTATTGTGCACATGTCTCGGGCTTCCTGAGTTTGCAAAGGATATCAGTTTTCATTACGCTGCCTTGGCGGCCCAGTCATTGGGGAAGCGTTTGTACACTTTGAGCAAAACTAACCTGCTTTAAGAATTACTTCTTCAGGTAACCAAGAAAACATACGCTGATGCCACGTTCACTTTTAGATAGCTGTTGCTGTGACTTAGCGAACACTTGTATCTCAGAATGCTGCAGGTTTGACGTTTATTTGCTATAAATTGTGCCTCTTCTTTCCTTGACTGCTGCAGCCATTTTACTGTCTCTTCTTCAACACTCCCATTTCCAAGGTCATTGCCTTGTGAAATAATTATTTCAAATTGAAGTATGGGACGTATAAGCAGTTTCACGTTTGTTAAAGAAGAATGCCACTTATGTTCTGGGAAAGAAGGACTTAGAAATCTTATTTCATTTTTTGGATAAGACGTTAAACTTGGACCTACCTCTCTATTCATTAAAGATCACAGAGCTTTTTTTTTTTTTTTTCCCCCCAAAAGAGCCCAGAAGCCTGGCCAAACTCCAATGTAGATAATTACATTCCACCTACCTAATTCCCTAGCTGCTTTAATTGGAAACAATTCCACTGTACTCTCCATCCCCCTTACTTCTTGTCCTTAAACTGCTTTGTAGCTTCTAAGACATCTTTCACAAACTACCATAGAGCTTCCACCCACAAAGTACTGTTTTGGATTTGGGGTAAGATAAATTATACAGCCATGGATTAGTACTTAAAGGTTTGCTCAAAACAAAACACAAACACACAACTCTAACTGAATTTCAACTCACCTTCTACAGGTACCTGGGACCCAGTGTGCTAAGTGCAAAGCTGTTTTCATAAAAATAATTAGTCCATGAATTCTCAAGATGATATTGCCACTAAAAGGGCAAAACTTGGTTTTTAGGAGGTAGAAAAGCTTATCCTTTGGATGCACAAAGCACAGATACATATACAGTAAATATACAGTATATCTGGTATTTTAAAATTTCACAGGGGGACTTTAAGGGAAAAATTATAAAATGGTTCATTGGGGAGGATGATAGTGAAAAAAATATTGAGAGACACTGATTTAAGCCTGTAAACACCTGTGTTTATTGACGGTGCACGAGAGGAAGAATGGCAGAGGCCAGGAGAACCCACCTCCATTCTTTTTGCCTTGCTTTCTTTTCTTGTTTCTCTTCATTTGTTATTGAAGTCTTTGATACAGACAAAGAACCAGTGTGATCTATTCCTCTGTTTCTTACCTCTTCTTAAAGAGTAACATGGTTGGACCAATGGAGTACAGTAATGAATAACTGAGGAGTTATACACTAATGAAAGCACTTAATAGAAGGAAGAGCAATCAAATTAAAGCCCAAAGGAGAAAGATCACATTAAGATCTTTCTTAATGTGAAAGATCACATTAACATTGAGTATAATATATTACATCCTGACTTAGAATTATCATTGGAAAGATAGTAGGAAATATTAGTTATATATATATTTTGAGGAAAAATATACATTATCTTTTAGACTTTAGTAGTTAAAGAAAAAAATTAAAAGAATACTAATGGATTGGATATAGTGATACATTTGCTAACTTGCTCTTCCAAGAGAGTGTACCGACTCTGGGACATCACAAAACAGTTAAGAATATTTAAAAACTGTGACCAGATGAGACCCTTAGTCCATCTAGTTCAGTATTGTGCAGTGGTACCAAGAATGTGTTTTATGGATACATTGTTACCCTATAGGTCAAATAGAAAATGTTGACAACACCCAAATAACTAACGGTAGCTTGGGAAGCAGTGGATGATGATGATGGTGTTGGTCATACTTATGTGGCATGAACTCTGAGTCAGGAGCTGTTTAAGCATTTTACTTATACTAATTTAATTCTCTCAAATACCCTGAGGTAGTTACTTTTTCCGTCATCCCTATTTTTATAGATGAGGAGGTTATGGCACAGATGGTTGAGTAACTTGCCCAAGAACTAACTTTGAGTTTAAGGATTACAATAGCAATCCTCTATAAAGCTTTATTAGGGCTTTATAATCCTCTCATTTTTACTTCCATTGCCTTAGGAAGGATTAAATACCATGATAAATAACAGAAAATATAATACTGTCTCTTCATAGGAAATATGGGGTTATCAAGGTTTTATGAAATAGCCTTTTTTCATATATATAAATGTATTTATTTATTTTTGGCTGCATTGGGTCTTCATTGCTTGCACGGGCTTTTCTCTAGTTACGGCGAGCAGGGGCTACGCTTCATTGCGGTGTGCGGGTTTCTCATAGCGGTGGCTTCTTTTGTTGCAGAGCACGGGCTCCAGGCACATGGGCTCAGTAGTTGCGGTGCACAGCCTTGTTGCTCTGCGGCACGTGGGATCTTCCCGGACCAGGGCTCGAACCCGTGTCCCCTGCATTGGCAGGCGGATTCTTAACCACTGTGCCACCAGGGAAGCCCTGAGATAGTCTTTTATTTTCCCTTCCAAAGACAAAATATCTTCAAATTTTTACTTTAAAACGTGCAGCACATTCCTTTTATATGATAACCCATTCAATTATTTTGGGACTTATTAAGTCAATCTTAAAAGATATCCGTATGGGAATTTCCCATTCCTCTTATGAATAGACACTGTATTCTTGCTTCTCTTTTGTTTTGCCCTTCCCATCTTTGCCTTAAAGGCAATGAAAAACAAATGACTTGGGGACTTCCAGAGATGAATAAGGATCTATTGTGTCTTTTCTACCATTTCTAGTTCTGGGTTTTCTAGATAAGTTTTCATGTGTGGATCCTATGTTGATATAAATAACTAATTAAAGAAAGGTAAGATCTTAGATCCTTTTTGAATTACCTGCAACCTTACAGAATAAAGAAGTAAAAAAATGATGTACCTGTGTTTCTCCAATCCTGTCTATGAGGAGCTGGGCGCAAATTCAAATAATTATCTTACTTGCAAACAAAAGTTTGTGTATGAACTGCTTGGTAGGGACACACTTGCCTCCTGTCTCCTGGCTTTCTCTTTGTTCCCATTTCTTTCCTTTTTTCTTTTTTTTTGTCTTTCTTTTCTTATCTCAATGTCTCTATGTATCTCTCTTGTTTCCTAGCTCAAGTGCATCATTTTCTGCTATTGTGCTTAAAAAACTTGGCTGCAGGGGCTCTGAAATGAATAAAAATGTAATCCTCACTATGCCCATTGTGCGTTCTCATTTGTTTTTGCTGTATCGATTTATCAGCGGAGGGAAATTACTTGCTGGAAGAGAGGATGCCAGTCAGAATGACATTTATTTCATAGTACAAGGAGGCTCTCCAGCGTGTTTCCATGTAACCCAGATATTGGAGCTGTAAAAGGGCTTGTAACAAGGTTTAGTGCTATGATTAGATCGTGTGGAGCACCTTGCTTTCATAACAACGGGCACTCTGCAGGAGCGAGGGCCTCGGGTTATGGTCAACCCTTCTTTTTTTTAAACATAGACACAGAATTCAACAATTCCCTCTCCACCTAAACTGTTTCTGTTCCAAAAGCCAAATCTTGCAGACTTACAAGAATAAAAGAGGTATATTTTTAGATGCCTAAAGCTTTCATAACATAAAATTAAATGCAAAAATAGATGAAACACTTGCCTATTAATCCCCTTAACTTTTTTTGGCCTTTTCCCCTTTATTTTAGAGAAGTTGTTCCATTTTAATTCACCAAAGCAAATCTTTTCATTCAGTGATTTTAAGTTACCTGTGCTCAAGGCTACCAATTACCTGTGAAACCAAAAACGTTCTCTATGTAAAAACTAAGGCAAGTGTGGCAAATTGTAACAGCAATTGTTTTTGGCTTAGATACTTAGAGGTAAAATTTCATAGGTCTTTGTTTTTATTCTTGTAAGCCTGGAATTTAGGAAATTAACATGTTTCATTGTCTTCCGAATTTTTCATAGAGCTGATACAATTGGAATTTGTCATAGCCATTTTTTTCCTCTATGGAATGAGAGAAATGAGTCCATTTTCTCTGGAATGTGTTCATTTTTATAAATATATAGGAGACGTTTTCTTTTCTTTCCCCCCCTTTTCTCACTGTTGAGATTTGTTAATTTGTAATGTTGAGATTTATAGAATGGGAAACAAATAGTAAACTTAAGTTGGTAAATTAAACAAAAACCTGTACTTCTTTTTTTAGCAGTACTTCCTTGAAGAACTGGGTTTGTGATGCTGAGATAATTTGCGCTCCGATAGGATATATGCCTTGTAGATTCCTTTTTAAAGTATTTGACCAGTGGAGTTCAATAAGGACTGGGATCTCTCCTTAAAGTAGACTGGAACTTTCACTCAAATTTAGATGTAGAGTATAATATAGACTGTCAGACTTGAAGAGACAAGGCAATACATGTGGTAGCTATTTTATTACAATTTATTAAATATAGAGAGTACTTGTTTTTTGGAATTCAAAGGGGTCATCTAAATATTGAGCGAGGGAATAAAAGAACTTCCTGCTATTCTAAGTCATATCTCTGACATATAGTTCGAGACTGCTGTTGTTCAATGTTTGTATGCTTTTGGCTGTTAATTAGACAAACATTAAAACTTTATCAGCTCCATAAAAAATTAGGATAAGAATGAACCAAGTTAATTTCCTAAATACTAGGTTTATAAGGATAATAGCTAAGACCTGTTATTTATCTTGAAGTACAGTATGTTTAATTGTACAAATCTTAGTAGAAGTGAGTTTTTGTGTGAGTCTCAGCTGACTCACTCAGCCTCCTTCTGCTACCCAAACAGTGTACAGTTCTCTTTTGAGTCTTCCAATACAGAACGATATAGCTGCCAACTCCAGGAGATTTAGTCCTGGATTTTTACTGTAATACTCAGATGTTAAGTTTAACTAGAAAAGATTACAGGAATTACAAAGGACAAGTAATATGGAATCTGACTTTTCACATTTTGAATGGAAAAGACCTTCACTATGAGAGCGAGTATACAGTACACATAATTGTGGGCCTGCCTCTGTTAAGTGCCTTTCAGTTCGAATTGTTGGGAATGCCCAGGGGAAAGGTAGGACATTTAAATTAAACATATTAGACCTTGGCATACATCCTTGGAATTGGAAATCTATTTGGGTACTTTCAGTGATAATTCTTAGTGAACTTACTTTGTACCTTTGAATGAGTTGACACCCTTAATGACTAAGCATAATATTTTAAAAGCTAAATTAAAATGGAGTTTTGAAAAATCCAATTGTCCCTGTTATTCTTTCTTGAGCTTTTTGAATTCCAAGATGTTTCAGAACTTCAAAGGGAAATGCTGCTGCCTTTAGATTTTTAACAAAATCCTACAATGGCTGAACCTTTCAGCAAATCTGTCAGCTTCTCTGTTCCAAGGACAACTGCAGTGTCATTTTCTGTTCCTGCTGATATTAATGGAAAACCAACCTTTTGACATGTTTAGGCTGTGTCTCAAAAGTTTTCTATCTCTTACGGGGGTAATAAAGGTTAGAAATCACCAGCTGCAAGTGATTTGTGTCTTGACTAAAATCCCTTCCATAAGCCTCGCTTGGAATATGTAGACGTAGATACTGTGATGATGATGTCAAATGTGCTATGTGAATAGCATATTATATTGGGGAAGACGTTGCCTCATAAATTTATATATATATACACACAGAACAAAACTTTACTATCACAGACTTTCAACATTCAGTTTGTGCTACTGACAGGAACTTCATTCTACCATACTTCAAACTAGACGTGGTTTTGAAAATAGGCAGTTTAGATAGATTTCTGAAGTCTTATATCTTTGTGATTTAACTATTGTTTCCTAACTTCTATGATCTCTAATTCACTGAATTTAAAGGCAGTGCTCGGTCAAGTTTAAACTGGACATATGCCTACTTCTCTATCTTAAGGAACAGGGTTTCCTTGTGGTCTAAATACCACAATACCATTTCCCTTTTTTTTTTTTTTTTTTTTTTTCTGTAGGAAATTAACTTGAATAGAAAGGGAAGAAAAGCACTAGTATCAGAAGTAAGTACCAGAACAAAAGTGGTCTTAGAGTACTGAGTGAAATAAAAGACCATTTAATTTGAATGTGTTGGTAGTTTTTTAATGGTGAGATACTGAGATTAAGTGTACAAGTGTGGGATCTGTTTTATTTCAGAGAGGTGGTTTCCAGCTGCAGTGGTTCACTCTAGGCTGATCAATGGCATGTTGGCCTGGGATCTCACCCCCACTCTTTGCAATGCCATGTGACTGTGAAGCAACGTATGTGAACTTGCCTGGTTGACAGCTGTCAACTGTAAATGGCCATATGTAATGATGAGTAAAGTTGTTGTCAACTGTCAATAGGCCATATGTAATGATGAGTCAAGTTACAGGCTGCTGTCTGATTAGATGTAAGAATAGAAATAAGAAACAACGCTGAAACCTGCCTCTGAAAGGTCTAAAACAGGTATGCTTCTTTTTTGAAAAGGGGCTTGTGTGGTACATCACTTACATACCCCTATTTCTCTATAGACCCCATTTCTCTGTAGCTATATAAGATAAATTTTGCTCATCAATACTGACTCTCAACTGAATGGGAGAAGTCTTATCAACCTTACAAATCAAGGGCCAGGGTGAGTGATTGCACGGTGGAACATTCACATAGGAGGGCATTTGGTTTGCAGGGTAAATAGAAGCCTATGAAAGACCTCTTTGTAGTCACTCTTACCTCCTCGGTACAGAGAAGACATTTCATTCAAGACTAAGTGTTTACTAAGCACTGTTCTGTGCAGGGTAGTGTGATGGGCAAGTGTGAAAGTATTGCTTTGGGACAGATGTTATTGTCAATCCAGAGAGATGATCAATGGCATAGCCGTCCTGGACCCATGCGGCTGTGCAAGCCATCCTTTGGCATCTTTTCTATTGAAGGGGCATGTTTTTAACTACCAGCTCCACAAATGATCACTCTTGTGTGATGTCTTAGCCTTTCTCTGAGCACCACCTGTCTTTGATCATTTTAACAAAAAGATCCTCTCCATGATGTCCTTTGTGGCTCCCATGCATTCACCAAGAACAAAATATTCTGGAAAAGATAAACGAGCAACCTTAACCAAGTTAGAAAGAAAGGCGCTGGAGACACACAGACAGACAGACATAAAGAAGCGACAGTCAAATGATGACTGTCAAGGAGAGAGGGTGAGTGGGCCCTGCAAGGCTAAACAAAAGAAAAGAAGAAAGAAGGAAAGAAATCAACTTCCTAGTTCCTCCTCCTGATACAACAAAGCAATGGGTTCCAACTGTTTGTGCCTCAGCTCCCTCATGGCTACAATCTACTTACCTCAGAAATACCTCTCTGAGCCTGGTGTTCGGGGAACCACACTAAGAATTTGCTCTCCAGAGGCAAATCACCACGTGCCAAACCTGGATCTCCTCTGCAAGCCTCCTGTCCAGGGCCCACAAAATGTGCTTCCTGAAAATTCTGTTCTTCTGATTCCTCCTCCCCTGGGAAGGGAGGGTCAACACAGTTCCTTCTCAACCATTTATTTTCTGACAAATTCGGTAAAACTTCATCTTGAACAATGAGCTCCAGAAAGACTTTTCCCAGATCCTAAACTTTAAGAGACAGTGTGGGAAATGATTTTCTAGAAACTGACTCTTGCTTTTGTTTGTTTGCTTTTTGAAATGCCGTCAAGAACTCCTTATTGCTTTCCAGTAAAGACTTAATATGCCCACAAGGCTCTGCTTCTCTGGTGCCTATTGACTTCCCCAGCCTTATCTTACAGTGCTCTCTGCTTCAACCACTCTGATCTTTCCTTCCAGTCCTCCAGGGCCCCCAAGCTCTTTCCTGCCCCAGGCCTTAGCACGAAATCTTCTCTCTCTGTCTCTGTCTCTGTCTGTCTGTCTCTGTCTTTTCTCTCTCTCTCTCTGTGTCTCTTTCTGTCTCGGCCTCTGTCTCTCTCTTTGTCTTTCTGTCCCTGTCCCTGTCTATGTCTCTCTCTCTCTCATGCTTTCTAACCACTCTCACTCTGCTCTGAGTGAACCCTTAGGCATCAAACAGATTTCATTTTGAGCCTGACTTCTTCAATGAGCCTTCCCTCAGTCTGCAGTCTAGATATGGTTCCCTTACTATCTGTCCTCATAGCACCTTCCTTTCCACCAGAACTGTCTTACTCTGGAATTCCGTACTCATCTTTTGTGTTTAGTGGATTAATGTTCATCTCCCTATCTTGGAACTATGAGGTCCAAGCAGAGACCAAGGCTTCCTTTCTCCCCTGGATATCCCTACTCCCCAGCACAACGTTGGCACACAGCAGACACTCGGTAAATCGTTCTGTGCTAATGACTGCCCCTTCTGTGGCATCTCCAAAACTAAATCACTGTTTTTGTTGCTAGCTGGTGCATTTCTCTTTTCTTGAGGGACGGGCATGCTTTTTATTATTATTATTTCTAATGCTCTCTTTATATGCCATCATATTTCTGTTTTGAAAATGACTGGTAGGAATCTTGTATTTTTTTAATTCCCAGTTGCTAGAGCTTCTCTTAGGTTTTGGCATGACTGTTTCATAAATCCCCTCTTCTTTTGTCATTTACCTATGGTCTTTTTACTTTGGGTTTCATTATAAGCTATCTCAAAGCTTTTTGGAAATATTTATATGATAATAAATAAGTGAGGTGAATCGAGCCCAGGCAAACCCATTTCCCTACAATTAGAGTGGTGTTGGAATACTTTATCCTGTACTAAACATGGCCCCAAAAGAATTTTATGGGTTTTTTTTTCTCAATTTGTGGGAAACATTTAAAAAATATCTTTTACTTTGCACCTGTACACTACTTCTCTTCCAAGAATATTTAAGCTTTAAGCACTTTCCAATCATTACTTGATTAGCTGCCAACATGTCAGTGTTTATAATATGGAGGAACTGAGGCAAAAAGAGCCAAAATTTCAAGATTAAAAAAAGAAAGTTGATAACATGAGAATGTATTCCTGGCTCTTAGTCTCTTGTGGTTTCACTCAGGTGGTATGATGCTAGGCTGATAATCATTGATGTGGAATTATTATTTTAATTTCCTTGAGCCTTTTTTTAGTTTGAAACATTGAAGTTTTATATGACTGACAATGACTGATACGACCGTCGTAAAATGTTTTACTTCAACAGTCTTTTTGAAAAATCGGTGTTTATGTAAGTTGAGAAAATCAACAGGAAAAATGATATTCAAAAAAATTGAAATAAGCAATTTTTAATAGTCAATGTAATGTGACACCTATGTAGACATTTTATGAGAAATATTATTCAAATACAAGGTTCAACAAGACTAAAACCAAAATTTTCAATGTATATGCACACCAGTTGTGTAATGTTGAAGGCATAGACTTCATGGCCAAAGACTGAACTTGACCCAAATCTGAAATGTTCACTTAATGCTAGACAATGATATTAGTGTTGAGCAGATAAACTAATAAACACAAAATACTTGATACATATATAATTCTGCATTGGAGCCATTTTCTCTTTTGGTTAAAAAGAATGTCGAATTTTTCATAGGTTAAGACAAAAATATCTAAAATGGATATTTCCCTCTCTCTGTCACTAAAGGCAGAGGAAGCCAGCAGAGTACAAAGCTGCTTCCATTTGACTTATATGCATCTCTAGACTCCATTACTACCCACATGTCTCAAATCAACCCGTGGGAAGCCATCTTCATTTAGGCTGTAGCAGAGCACACCTGGATTTTCTTTCCACCCCAGGTCTACTCTAAATTATATGGCAAGCCCATAGCCTCAAGATTAGGGAAGTACAATACAACAAGCAAAGTGGGAGAGCTTTCTTCTTCCCCTGGTTCTCCCCCCAAATATGGAAAACAATGATTGGTATAAAACCATCAACCTTTACACCAACTTGGCTACAATTCAGAATTGAAATCTTCCCAACATCGTTGGACGGTCATCTTGGTCAGTCTGCAAATTGCTAAGTTAAATGGCTTGAGCTCAGATTAACTTCAGAACCATTATACAAGAGACATGTAGATCATAAATGGAAAAAAAACATGGTTGGTATTTTTGGCTCCTTCAAAATTACGAATCTTTCTAGTCAGGTGGAAGCTCCAAGTATAGTTAGATGGAGAAACTATTACTAAATAATACTGGGACCTTACTCTCTGGGGTTATGTTAAGGGGCTTTCAGTATATACAGTTATATTTATGGATATACTTTAAAAGTATATAATAACAGAAAAATCCTGTTCTTCTGTTAAGTGGTTAGTCAGTTAAATCATTCTATAATATTACTATTCTATGAGGCAACTTAGGGTTTTGAAAATGACTTTAAATATTATATGAAAACAACACATAAAGAGTAATACTTACGTGGAATGGTTGTATGAAAAGGACCATTCATAGCAAATGAAAAATTAAATTTAACAAATATACAAGTTAAATAGTTCACGTTTGGAATAATGGGTTTAGTGTTAATTCTTTTTTCTCTTTGAATTACTAAAGAGCATGTTGTTGAGCATTTCCTACTTTTAATGTCCCGGTTACAGTTGAAATAAATATAAGATAGAAATTACTGTTACTACCTTAAATTGGAATATTAGTTATGTATTCATAATATTCAGAAAAATATATTTTATACAGAAAACATTATAAACTCTGAAACAAAGGAAATATTAGAGATTATTTATAAGCTGGCAACAGAGAAATATAGCTTTGTTAAATATAGAGAAATATAGCTTTGTTAAAACCTTTATAACACGTCTCTAGTAAATCATGCATTTATCTAAATAATATATGTTTTATGATATGAAAGTGAATGAGCTAGGATTCCAAGTTCACAGGGCTATACATATATTTTTTGTTACTCTTGTTGCTTTCTTTCTGATTATAAAAGAAAAACTTGTAAAAAAAAAATCCAAAGTGATGGAATTACAAAGGAGAAAGCAAAAGCCTCCACAATTGCATTTTTCCAGAGATAACCACTTTAATAGTTTGTGTGATATCCTCTTACTATATATAAAGATGCCTTTTTTCCCCCTTAAAAAGGTGTCATAATCTTAATTCCGTGTTGCTGGACATTGGAGTTGTTTTCCATTATTTACTTTGGCAAATTAGGCTACAAATGAATATTTTTATGCATGTATCTTAGCATATTTAGGTGATTATTTAGATAGGATAAATTACTAGAATTGCTGAGCTTAAACTCATGCACATTTAGAATTTTCACACATACTGCCAGATTGCCCTCAGAAAATGTACAAATTTATACTCTCACTAACTATATGTGAGGATTTGTTTCTCTCCCAGCTATTAGCACTGTGTATGATCTTCTTTTAAAATTGTATTAGTTGGATAGAAAAGTGATACCTCATTGCAGTTTTAATTTGCGTTATTTTGATTATTACTGTATATACATGTTTGGAATAGAATAGGATGGTATAAGAAGAGGAAACAAACTATATTTGTACAGCTCAGTGGGAAGAAAGATTTAGGTTGGTATAGAAAGTTGAAATGGGCCTTTCATATCATTCTATTTTATATCTTCCAGTGTTTTCAAAAGGCCCTCATTTTTTGTAAAAACAGTTTGCATGTCATCACACATACGTTGAACCGTTCGCTTAAGTGGAGGAATGTGCAGAACTGTAGCAAAACCTTCTTTATAATGAAATTATTTTAATCCCTTTCAGGCAAGAAATTAGTTTCATCAAGAAAATTGATTTCATTTAGAAGAGATGCAGTACTTATAGCCATAACCAGGTTAAACCTTTTTCTCCACTTCTATATCAGAAAATAGCTTCTAACCAGTATATAGCTCCAAATCAATTAGTTCAGTTTAAGGTTTTCAAGTTTTATTAATACTCCCCCCATCTTTATGACACTTCTTTTTCTGTGCAGATCTTTGGGTTTCTTCACCTAGGTTTACAAAATAGACAAAATAACTTTTTGATGGCCAGGTGACTGGCCCAAAGAAAAATTTGCAGTCTTGACAATAATGAATTATTTTTGTTCACAGAGCTGGTTCACAGATTTTAACAAACCCTTCTGCTCTTCTTAATATTATTTTTTCTGTTTCTATAGTGTCCAAGGTCATTACAAAATTAAAACTGTGTCCAGTAAGAAAACTTATTTTATTTTCTATGGCTTTAATAACAGCCAGAGATTTTAGTAGCTGATTAATTTTCGTGAATCATCCAATACTTACTGTATTTGAGAAACAGAAATTGAAGGGAAATCCTGAATACTGATATCCTACAAATGTAACTTTGCGGTTTGCCACACCATGCATGTTGTAGATCTTAACTGTGAAGTTTTTGAATGTCAGCCTAAGGAGCTTGAATATTCTGTAGAGACTGAAAGCGAAGTAAATTTTCCCAGTGTCTTCTCCAGAGGCATCTTTGGTCATCTGAATGCTGCAAACTAGAAAGGAAGCTTCGATCCACAGAGCACACCTTATGCAACAATAGTAAAAGTAGAGGATGGCTTTTATTTTTCACTGAGTTTCATTTTAGAAAATCTCTGGATATGAACCTTAGTTCTGATTTAAGACTCTCCTGCCATAGTCATGACCAGTAACAGTGAGAGGTTGTTTTCAATTGTCTTAAATTTTGTTCTTAATGTGAAAAATTATGCTGTGTTTTAAATTTTCATTGAAAGTATTTTAAATAATAAAATAGGAACAAAGAGCCTTTTCTAATCAAATCAGGCAAAGTCACTCATGTATTTAAAATATAATTATCTATATTGAAATTATTTTACGTTGTGCCCAAATCTACATTTACTGAACTAGTAGGAAAATATATTGTTGTTTTAGGTGTGTTGATATATCCTGCTATTACTCTTTATTTAATTTATTTATTTAAAAAATAAATTTATTTATTTATTTATGGCTGCATTGGGTCTTCATTGCTGCGCATGGGCTTTCTTTAGTTGCGGTGAGCAGGGGCTACTCTTTGTTGTGGTGCGCGGGCTTCTCATTGTGGTGGCTTCTCTTGTTGCGGAACATGGGCTCTAGGCGTGTCGGCTTCAGTAGTTGTGGCACACGGGCCTCAGTAGTTGTGGCTCGTGGACTCTAGAGCGCAGGCTCAGCAGTTGTGACACACGGGCTTAATTGCTCCGCATCATGTGGGATCTTCCCAGGCTAGGGCTCAAACCCATGTCCCCTGCATTGGCAGGTGGGTTCTTGACCACTGACCCACCAGGGAAACCCACACTTTATTTTTAATTACAAAATAATTTGGCTTAATTATAAATAAAGGGAATCTTGACTATGAACCTTATGTACTTTGCAGTAATGTCCAGATGTGCTTGGACATTCTCTACTGTTATAGATTTGTAAAAACTGAGGGAGAAAATTCAGAGTACATCTAATCATGTTTCTATTTTGTGGTACCACACATAAACCATGACACTTAAGTGAAACTCTAGCCATATCAAAGAGATTTAATAACCTATTCTCAGTGAATACTTGAGTTATACATTGTTTTTAAATCACACCATTAAGAAAAAATCAATACAGTAATAAGTATCTCAAGTTAAAATTTTACATCTCATATTAATTTTTGTGGACAGACAGAATGACCATATGAAAAGCAACACAGTCACCAGAGGTGTCGTTTAATAGTAACAGCCACTTAGTGGAATCACATTATTTTACATGTGAATTTCCTCTACTTGCCACCAAAGGTAAGTGTTCTGGAGTGAAATTCAGCTCTCAGTCTGACCAGTCTTGAGATATATAGTTAGACATTAGTTTGGGATGGAAAGTGAAATTTGCTTTTCTACTGATTTTATTGGAGGAGGGAAAGAGTAGCTAATTTGTTTTCTAAATAGGAATTTGGCCAGTAAAACAATAATGTGTAAGATAAAGAATTTGAATACTTGCGCGTGTTTAAGGATTTAATTTTATCATCTGAAAATCTTGGCATTTGTCTTCAAGATGCAGCGTAACCGAATCACCGTACATTGTGTTTATGTACAGAAAACCGGTTGTTCTTCGGAGAAATGTAGTTTTATAGAATATGTTGCAGCCTGACACAATGAATTTTCAGCGTCAATACTGACAAATAAAGAGCAGGAAGCAAACGGTGGCAAGAGAGGTGTTAGGGCCGGCACAAACAGTGAGACCCCCAATTTGGAGCCTAACATCAGCTTCTTTGATCTGCCGTTAGATAACTGTGACCTCGTACTAATCAGAATTTTAATTTCGGGCTTAAGATTTGGCTCTTACAAATTAAAGAAAAAGAAAACACCTTAGATAAATAAAATGAATGTTTGAGACAGCTTAATATGAATACAACGCCTATTTGGAGTTTTAATTTTTTTAAATGGATAGTCAGGCAGTAAATAGTATTTCAGTGCATGTCACATTTAAAGATCTCTTTATATAGTGCCATAACTTTATGTGTATAAAAAAATACATACATTTTGCTAAAATTAGCATAAGGCCTCGTATATGGGGCTGTGTATTCCCTCTGCAGCGATGCAGTTTTATTCCTTATGCCTTCTATACCCTCATCGAACATACATACTTGGGACATTGGCTTGAAAGGGAATGGGCAGGTTAAATCTGCTTTTTAAATAAAAGTTTAAAAGTGGCATAAAAATAAATTGCAGAAATGTCTTCAGACATTTTAAACCATTTACTGGCTCTAAGATGAGACTTTTCCTAGTAGAAAACTTTGTGTTCTTGTCTTTAACCACTTTCTCTTCTGAGTATAAGATTAGACATTTCCAAGAGCTTGTTCAGTGTGAAGTTTTTCAGGTGATTTCAGTTTAATGCAACCAGATAATTGTAGCTCCAGGGCTTAGTTAGGTTGTAAAGCTGCTAATCCAGACAGTATTACCCAGTCACAATTATCCTATTGTGCTTATAGGAGACACCTCTGCCTTTAATGGTCTCTCCCCATGCTGGCGATTTCAAGTTTCAGAAGTCCTATGAAAACGAGGCACACGAGGCCAAGGTTAAGTCTAGACAAAAACATCAGAACATGCAGTTTGGGGCAACAGTGTGAAATCTTAAATCTTTTACCAAAGATCAAATTTGATATTTTTGTGGCATTAGCTTCTACTTTACCCCTTACTGTCCTTAAAAAAATTTAGTATGGAATTTGAAAACTGTGTGTCCTTTTTTGTTTAAATGAGTTCCTGCCAAAGCAGCCACACTCTTGGGTATTTGTAAACAGTTTAATCAATTACTGCAGTTATTATTTAGAGGGATGCTCCCTTTCAGTGGAGTGCGGTAATTCACTTGCCATATTTATTCCACTCAGAACCTCTTCTGAAGAGCAATTGTAATGCAATATTGAATAATTATAATGTTGGGATTCTAAAGGTTGTTACCTTTTTCTCTCACCCTGACCAAAATTTGGTATTTCTATTATAGTAATATAAAAACAGATGCTTGTAACTAAAAGGCAAATCTCTTCATTTGTCAAACCTTTGTTAGCTCCTGTGGTCCACACGCTAAGGAACAACTGGGAAATAAAACAACATTGGGGAAAGGCGGTTTATACGTGATTAAGCCTTTCTGTTCTGTCATCGGATGTTAGAGATGGGCAGAAGTCCTGCTCTAGAGTACACTTCAGGATGGCATGCACAAATGGGAATTAGGATTCTATTGTGTCTAAGGCTAGGTTCGGGATTTGGACAATGTAAAATATGTAGGATCTAAGAGGACAGAAGAGAAGGTAGAAATTGAGAGCCCGGGCACTGGGGTTCATGCAGGATAACAAGTCACCTCAGGGCAGTAAGACTGTACTCTGCAAAGTGCTTAGGACAGAGCTTAGCTCCCTGTAATGCATCATTTATTTTTGCCTTCCTCTTCCTTTTCCCTTCCATTCTCCTCTTCCTCCCTGTCTCCTCTGCCTCTCTACTATCTATCATGGCAGGGAAGGATGTACTGTTTTACTCTTCAAGTGTCCGCATCTGTAATCCATTCTTCCACTAACCTTATGTTTTCCAAAAATTTCATGTGTTGGTGTCATAGCTATTAATTATACTTAACTCTCTTTGTTATTCTAGAAGGAGTTTAACAATAAGAAAATGAGCAGTTTCCACTTGTCTTTTATTGTTTGTACCTTGGATTACAGGGAGAATTGTTCCTCTTCAGCTGAGGTTGCCAACATGAGGACGATTGTGTTGCTTCTTAGTTGTTATTGCCCAACAGGGTCCCCTCTGGGCTGTGAAGAGGAACGACCAGGGATGCCTAGAGACTGTGCTGGCCATTCCATTTCCCCTACCCTGGTCGTTTTCCTTCACAGTCTCAAAAGCTGCCACTGTCCTCAGTGGTACAAAACATGTGCATATGTGGCAACACTGTCCCAACAGAGGTGAGTGTAGCAGTGGGAGAGGCGAGGTAAGGAGGAAAAAGAAAGTAAGAAAAAAGAGGCAATCTTTCTTCCTTCATTTTAAACATGTGAAACGATTCCGTACGTTTCATTAAAAAATATATAGTGGCATTGACTTTGTTATCCTAAGTTCGAATTAGGGTGGACTTAACTTGTTGATACATTCTGCACCGTTCCAATCTGAATGAATGTGAAAACTTTTTACTTTACTTAAAACGCATAATTTCACTTTAACTATATAACTTATTAGATGATGATCATTTGTGCTTGATGTTACGGAGAATTTATTGGAAGTACCAGACAAAGACAGCCCAGAATGACTTTTGTAGGCTAGCTGTGCGAACAAGACTTTTACGTGTGAAATAGATAATTAAATGAAATACTAAATGAGTTTTAGATAGATCATGTTTTGAAAAGTACAACTTGATTTTCTCAAATATTGAATAAAATTGTTATTTTTTATTGTTGGTTTACTTATTTTTTTTGTTTTATTATTATTTTTTTTTGTGGTACTCGGGCCTCTCACTGTTGTGGCCTCTCCTGTTGCGGAGCACAGGCTCTGGACGCGCAGGCTCAGTGGCCATGGCTCACGGGCCCAGCCGCTCCGCGGCATGTGGGATCTTCCCGGACCGGGGCACAAACCCGTGTCCCCTGCATTGGCAGGCAGACTCTTAACCACTGTGCCACCAGGGAAGCCCTGGTTTACTTATTAAAAAGCAAAGCTTAAGAAAGGTTTCCAGGCTTGGAGCTTAAATTATTCAAATTGTAAGTTAGTTTGAAGGAGAGTACAAAAAGTTGGACTTCTAATTGTTAGAATGTTTATTGTTAGTATCCAATATTCTATATATATGAATTAAACTTGCTTTATTGATGAGTTTGGTATTCACCAATTAAAGTTCAATAAATCAATTAAGGTTCATTTCTTTCCACATCAGAGTAACCTAGCCAGCTTTTTTTTCAATTGTAGAATATTGGAGCATCATAGTGCCCCAAGTCTTAGATAGGCAGGATCCAGTGCACCTCTGGTGAACTCTGCCTCAGGAAGGGTTAGATGGACACCTCCTTTCCCCCCGCCCCCAATACCACTGAAGTGATTCAGCTACCCTGACTTCCAGTGGATGCCTGAAATTAAAACATTAATTCAGACCCAATAACATGCTAAATTCAGAACACACATAAGCCACCAGGTGCTACACTCTGGAGTTCCTGCACCAATTTCCACAGAAAATAAACAATTTCTTCGCAGCCATTTCATTTTCCAGTAGATATTTCTAATGATCAAGAGACTTTGGCAAAGTTCCTTGATACTTTTGCCACCTGATACCCTGTTCTAAGCTTCTGGACTCACTGAGCATTCCACATCTGCATTATTTTTTGCAGTTGTAGATACTGACCTATTTTTGGGGCAGAGGTTGACCTTTCACTGAACTCCCCAATGTGTTTATTGCTTTCACCTGCTTTGATGCCCGCATGGCACTCTACCTGAATAATTAGAAAAATACAGGCTAGCATCCTTATGGTTAGAGGCTGAAAACTTCCAAGCAAGAAATGGTATCTGGTAAATGTCTCTTATTGCCAGGCAGGTGCTTTGCAAACTTATTCAACTCTGCCTCTTGCTTATATTCCTCCCCTGGTTTCTACTACTGCTTTTCAGATCAGGTCTAATTAGAAGATAAGGAGACTGTAGCCAGATAGCCCTGTGTACATAAATCAGGCAAAGACTTGCTGAGGTGGGTGTAGCTACAGTGAATCAGGATTGAGTTCTTTGTGCTCCTGGCCCGGTTTTTCCCTGCTAGCCTGAAACAATCTGAAGTTTTAAATGTCTTTCTATGGAATTTCTAAATTTCATCTTCACAGTTTTCTCAAATTTGCAGTTGATAACTTTTATCATTAAGTTGATTAATTTTATCTGTAGTCTGATTGATTAATATATTGGGTTAGAACACCAAGCAATGCTCCTTAGCACTAGCTCTGCAGATGAACAGAATATGAGAACAGCACAGATCCTATCATCTGAGTACAGTTAACTTCTTTATTACCCCCAGAATGGGTTATGCTAAGTCATCTGTTAATTACAGTTTCATAATTTTGGACTAATTAAAGGAAGTCTTGTATATGAGTAACCTTACATATATCTTGTATATAAGTAAAAAAAAAATCAGTTTTCACTCTTGACTACCTTAAATAGCTAAGTTTGACTAACTGTGGAAACTTAGATCTAGATGAAAATTATGTGTCATTAGCATTTTAAAGTATCAGCCTAAATCTCAAGTTAAAATTAAATACGTAAAAAATTAAGCACATATTATAAAGGATACTCTTAAAAAGATAAACATTCTGCCCTTCCTCTTCCAGGTCTTGTTTATGGGATTCATTTGGCTACAATAATTCTATAACTCAGAGTAACAGGCACATTTTAGCTCAGCTTCTTCCAAGATATTATCAATCCTGTCTGAGTAGAGTACAAATTAATACAGTGATTCTGTTATTATTTTGTTTTATGTGTTTTTCGTTTGCTTATTGGTTCTTAGTTTTGAATAAACCACAGCAGTACTTCACATATTTGAAGTCCAGCGATTTCTAGTAATTAGAATAGATGTGAACAAAAATTAAGCTTAGAAAACTGAAAATTATTTAATTAATCTATGCCTCCGAGCTACTAAGCTGTACTCATATGATAGTTCTAAAGTCTTCCTTTATAGGCTATGTGGTTGTAATAAGCTTGGAAAATAATGTTTCCCAAGTTCACAGCAGAATAATGTAGCAAGTCAGAAAGATGAAGGGCCATTCGGAAGGCATCATAGAGTGAGACAAGTGCAGGGGAGGAGACAAAACAAGCTAAACAAAACAAAACATAAAAATTAGATGCAAGTGCTGCAGTCAGAATAGATTGATCGCATTTAGTGTAGTGCAGGGTTTCTCATCCTCAGCACTGCTGACATTTTGGGCTGGATAATTCTTTTTGGGGGGGAAGTATGTGTGTCTGAAGGAGGAATTGTTCTGTGCATTTTAGGATGTTTAGCAGCAATCTTGGCTTCTATCCACTAGATGCCAGTAGCAACTGACCCCTCCCCCATCCCCCCACAGCTGTGAAAATTGTCTCCAGACGTTGCCAAAGGTCCCTTGGAAGGGGCAAAATCGACCCCTTTGAGAACCACTGATGTAGCTTTTAACAACAGTATAAACCTTGATAATCCTTCAAAGTATAATTGTGATATTTCTTACTATAACTCTAAGCCATCAAAAAGTTTATCTTTAGCTCTCTGTCCTTAAGATGACAGGTAAATATGTGATATATTTTAGAAAGCTCGATATTCTAGTGATTGGAATTTTTAAAAAATTGTTATTGTTATGTGATAAATGTCAGGATTTGAGAAATTCAGGTACAAAGAATCCTTTATATTCCAGTGCCACTGGAAAAATCAAATTTCAAATATCATTATTTTGTGAAATGTGTGCCTGCCTAATTATGCAGTCAAATATTATAGGTCCTCTGGCATGACCCCTTAAACTGATACTAAAATTATCTTTAGTTTCCTGAGCACACATTATAGGACAGTAGGCGGAAACAGCCCTAGCACAATAGGAAGTATGAGGAAGTTGGCTTCGGATTCCATGTTTAGATTTGGACAGCCAAAATTGAATATGAATAAAGAGCCCATGAAACAAAGAAAGTTTCCTTGAAGATTGTTCTTGATAGTTTGGAGAGCAAGTTGTACCTTGCGTTTATTCTTCTGAGTTTATTTTCCTACATAAAAAACATGACACAAGCTCCAATCTTTGAATTTGTTCATAATTGAACATATTGGAAAAGATTGCTTATAGTCTCCAGCTTGTTCTTTCTAGGGATCTATTTTAAAAATCTATCTGGTTATTTAATGCCAAATATGCATATAGGCCTTCCTTGTGCTGGCTACACCGCATCCAAGTGGGATCAAATAACATAGTTGACAGTTCCATCTACTGCCTTCGTGTTTTGAATGTCTCAAATTCTGAGAACTCTCACACCTTACTAACGAGGTAGTCCCTTCAAGAAAACCAAGGTTTGTGGGAGATTGGCTGCTTGTCCATAGCTACCTCAGATTAAGGTTTGCTTATATAATAAAATGTTAAACTTTGGATTCTGCATTGCCAACTAAAATATGTTATTTTCACTCTTATTCTTTGATCCCCTAGTTCTGTAATTTGTACCTGCATCTTCTTGATATATTTTACTTTATCATGTTAACCTATATTTTTATGGTATGCTTTTGGGATATAAATTTCTCTTTACATTTTTTTGTCTTCATAATTGTATATAATTTTTTCCTATTTTATCATTTTTATATTTGATTATATGTTCTTGGTGTATTTTATGTGTTTTCATTGTAATTCACATACTAGTATTCACGTAAAGATTTTGTATCCTTATCCCATTTTCTTTGCATTAATTTTAAACATTATTCATTTACTCATTTCTTCTGTGTAACTTAGCTTATATTTTTCTGTTGGTTTTCACATTTTTGTCTTTTGTAATAAGGCTAGGCATAAGAGGAACAAATGTAAAATGTATGTTCTAAGAAAAGATTTTAATATTTTACCCCTCCAGTCCCCTAAAGCCTACTCTAAAATCTCAAGTGTCAAAAAGTCAACTGACCACAGGAGCCAGATAGAACTGGTGAGGACTGGGGTAAACCCAAAAGTATGTGTCTCTATCACATGCACAGCTTCCATTTAGTATTGGTAGATTGCTGCCATGTGAGACAGTGGGAATAGCTTTGACAGGTCTTCCAAGTTTTTGAAAAGTGTCAGAAATATGTATTCTTTCAATTTCTAAATACTGGAAATTTTTTTTTTTTTTTTTTTGTGGTATGCGGGCCTCTCACCATTGTGGCCTCTCCCGTTGCGGAGCACAGGATCCGGACGTGCAGGCTCAGTGGCCATGGCTCACGGGCCTAGCCGCTCCACGGCATGTGGGATCTTCCTGGACTGGGGCATGAACCCGTGTCCCCTGCATTGGCAGGCGGACTCTCAACCAATTGCACCACCAGGGAAGCCCTGGAAAATATTTTTTAAAAATATTAATACAGCCTACGTCAAAAAGAACATGAGACAGTGGTATCCAGCTACTTCTCGAAGGGGCCATTAAAGTCAGGCTATTTTGCTAGCCAATAGAATAATTAATTAAGCTAGGTGATTGGTTCAAGATGGCAGAGTAGAAGGATGTGTGCTCACTCCCTCTTGCAAAAGCACCAGAATCACAACTAGCTGCTGAAGAATCATTGACAGGAAGACACTGGAAATCACCAAAAAAGATACCCCACATCCAAAGACAAAGGAGAAGCCACAATGAGATGGTAGGAGGGGTGCAATCACAATACAATCAAATCCCATAACTGTGGTGGGTGACTCACAAACTGGAGAACAATTATACCACAGAAGTCCACCTACTGGAGTGAAGGTTCAGAGTCCCATGTCAGGCTTCCCAACCTGGAAGTCCGGCAATGGGAGGAGGAATTCCCACAGAATCAGACTTTGAAGGCTAGTGGGATTTGACTGCAGGACATCAACAGGACTGGGGGAAACACAGACTCCGCCCTTGGAGGGCACACACAAAGTAGTGTGAGCATCAGGACCCAGGGGGAAGGAGCAATGACCCCATAGGAGACTGAACCAGACCTACCTGCTAGTGTTGGAGGGTCTCCTACAGAGGTGGGGGGTGGCTATAGCTCACTGTGAGGACAAGGACACTGGCAGCAGAAGTTCTGGGAAGCACTCCTTGGTGTGAGCCCTCCCAGATTCCGACATTAGCCCCACCAAAGAGCCTGGGTAGGCTCCAGTGTTGGCTTGACTCAGGCCAAACAACCAACAGGGAGGGAACTCAGCCCCACCATCAACAGACAGGCAGATTAAAGTTTTACTGAGCTCTAACCACCAGAGCAATACCCAGCTCTACCCACCACCAGTCCCTCCCATCAGGAAGCTTGCACAGGCCTTGTAGATAGACTCATACACCAGACGGCAGACAGCAGAAGCAAGAAGAACTACAATCCTGCAGCCTGTGGAATGAAAGCCACATTCACAGAAAGATAGACAAGATGAAAAGGCAGAGGGCTATGTACCAGATGAAGGAACAAGATAAAACCCCAGAAAAACAACTAAATGAATTGGAGATAGGCAACCTTCCAGAAAAAGAATTCAGAAAAGTGATAGTGAAGATGATCCAGGACCTTGGAAAAAGAATGGAGGCAAAGATCAAGAAGATGCAAGAAATGTTTAACAAAGACCTAGACAAATTAAAGAACAAACACCTAGAAGAATTAAAGAACAAACAAACAGAGATGAACAATACAATAAGTGAGATGAAAAATACAGTAGAAATAATCAATAGCAGAATAACTGAGGCAGAAGGACAGATAAGTGACCTGGAAGACAGAATGGTGGGATTCACAGAACAGCATAAAGAAAAAAGACTGAAAAGAAATGAAGGCAGCCTAAGAGGCCTCTAGGACAACATTAAACACACCAACATTCGCATTATAGGGGTGCCAGGAGGAGAAGAGAGAGAGAAAGGACCCAAGAAAATATTTGAAGAGCTTATAGTTGAAAACTTCCCTCACATGGGAAAGGAAATAGCAACCCAAGTCCAGGAAGCACAGAGTCCCAGGCAGGATAAAGCCAAGGAGAAACACGCCAAGACACATAATAATCAAATTGACAAAAATTAAAGACGAAGACAAATTATTAAAAGCAACAAGGGAAAAATGACAAACAACATACAAGGGAACTCCTGTAAGGTTAACAGCTGATTTCTCAGCAGAAACTCTACAAGCCAGAAGGGAGTGGCATAATATATTTAAAGTGATGAAAGGGAAGAACCTACAACCAAGATTACTCTACCCGGCAAGGATCTCATTCAGATTTGATGGAGAAATCAAAAGCTTTACAGACAAAGAAAAGCTAAGAGAATTCAGCACCACCAAACCAGCTCTACAACAAATGCTAAAGGAACTTCTCTAGGCAAGAAACACAAGAGAAGGAAGAGGACCTACAAAAACAAATACAAAACAATTAAGAAAATGGTAATAGGAACATATATATCGATAATTACCTTAAAGGTGAATGGATTAAATGCTCCACTCAAAAGACACAGCCTTGCTGAATGGATGCGAAAGCAAGACCTGTCAATATGCTGTCTACAAGAGACCCACTTCAGACCTAGGGACACATACAGACTGAACATGAGGGGATGGAAATAGATATTCCATGCAAATGGAAGTCAAAAGAAACCTGGAGTAGCAATACTCATATCAGATAAAATAGACTTTAAAATAAAGAATGTTACAAGA
This sequence comes from Aethalodelphis obliquidens, assembly GCF_003676395.1. Lineage (NCBI taxonomy): Eukaryota > Metazoa > Chordata > Mammalia > Artiodactyla > Delphinidae > Aethalodelphis > Aethalodelphis obliquidens. Next base: position 8,789,077 of record NW_020837980.1, read on the forward strand.
GACAAGGAAGGACAGTACATAATGATCAAGGGATCAATCCAAGAGGAAGGTATAACTCTTAGAAATATATATGCACCCAACATAGGGGCACCTCAATACACAAGACAAATGCTAACAGCTATAAAAGAGGAAATCGACAGTAACACAATAATAATGGGGAACTTTAACACCTCACTTACTACAGTGGACAGATCATCCAGGCAGAAAATTAATAAGGAAACACAGCTTTAAATGACACAATAGACCAGATAGATTTAATTGATATTTATAGGACATTCCATCCCAAAACAGCAGATTACACTCTCTTCTCAAGTGCACACAGAACATTCTCCAGGAGAGATCAAATCTGGGGTCACAAATCAAGCCCTGGTAAATTTAAGAAAATTGAAATCATATCAAGCATCTTTTCCAACCACAACACTATGAGGTTAGAAACCAGTTACAGGGAAGAAAACATAAAAAAAAACACAAACACATGGAGGCTAAACAATACGTTACTAAATAACCAAGAGATCACTGAGGAAATCAAAGAGGTAATCAAAAAATACCTAGAGACAAATGACAATGAAAACACGACGATCCAAAACCTATTGGATGCAGCAAAAGCAGTTCTAAGAGGGTAGTTTATAGCAATACAATCCTACCTCAAGAAACAAGAAAAAAATCTCAAATAAAAATTCTAACCTTACACCTAAAGGAGCTAGAGAAAGAAGAAACAAAACCCAAATTAGTAGAAGGAAAGAAATCATAAAGATCAGAGCAGAAATAAATGAAATAGAAACAAAGAAAAGAATAGCAAAGATCAATAAAACTAAAAGCTGGTTCTTTGAGCAGATAAACAAAATTGATAAACCTTTAGCCAGATTCATCAAGAAAAAGAGGGAGAGGACTCAAATCAATAAAATTAGAAATGAAAAAGGAGAAGTTACAATGGACACTGCAGAAATACAAAGCATCCTAAGAGACTATACTACAAGCAACTCTATGCCAATAAAATGGACAACCTGGAAGAAATGGACAAATGCTTAGAAAGGTATAACCTTCCAAGACTGAACCAGGAAGAAACAGAAAATATGAAGAGACCAATCACAAGTAATGAAATTGAAACTGTGAGTAAAATCTTCCAACAAACAAAAGTCCAGGACCAAGGACTTCCCTGGTGGTGCAGTGGTTAAGAATCCACCTGCCAATGCAGGGAATATGGCTTTGAGCCCTGGTCTGGGAAGATCCCACATGCCATGGAGCAGCTAAAGCTGTGTGCCACAACTGCTGAGCCTGCACTCTGGAGGCTGTGAGCCACAGCTACTGAAGCCCACGCACCTAGAGCCTGTGCTCCGCAACAAGAGAAGCCACCACAATGAGCAGCCCATGCACCACAACAAAGAGCAGCCCCCACTCACGGCAACTAGGGAAAGCCCACGTGCAGCAAGGAAGACCCAAAGCAGCCATCAATCAATCAATCAATCTATCTGTTTTTTTAAAAAAAGGTACAGGACCAGATGGCTTCCCAGGTGAATTCTATCAAACATTTAGAGAAGAGCTGACACCCATCCTTCTCAAACTCTTCCAAAAAATTGCAGAGGAGGGAACAGTCCCAAGCTCATTCTATGAGGCCACAATCACCCTGATACCAAAACCAGACAACGATACTCCAAAAAAAAAAAAAATTACAGACCAGTATCACTCATGAATATAGATACAAAAATCCCCAACAAAATACTAGCAAATAGAATCCAACAACACATTAAAAGGATCATACACCATGATCAAGTGGGATATATCCCAGGGATGCAAGGATTCTTCAATATACGCAAATCAATCAATGTGATACACCATATTAACAAATTTAAGTATAGAAACAATATGATCATCTCAATAGATGCAGAAAAAGCTTTTGACAAAATTCAACACCCATTTATGGTAAAAACTCTCCAGAAAGTGGGCATAGAGGGAACCTCTCTCAACATAATAAAGGCCATATATGACAAACCCACAGTAAACATCATTCTCAATGGTGATAAAATGGAAAGCATTTCCTCTAAGATCAGGAACTAGACAAGGATTTCCACTCTCGCCACTTAGTCAACATAGTTTTGGAAGTCCTAGTCATTGCAATCACAGAAGAAAAAGAAATAGAAGGAATACAAATTGGAAAAGAAGTAAAACTGTCACTGTTTGCAGATGACATGATACTATACATAGAGAATCCTAAAGGTGCTGCCAGAAAACTTCTAGAGCTAATCAATGAATTTGGTAAAGTTGCAGGTTACAAAATTAATGCACAGAAATCTCTTGCATTCCTATACACATGCAACAAAACATCAGAAAGAGACATTAAGCAAATAATCCATTCACCATTGCAACAAAAAGAATAAAATTCCTAGGAATAAACCTACCTAAGGAGGTAAAAGACCTGTACTCAGAAAACTATAAGACACTGGTGAAAGAAATCAAGGATGACACAAACAGATGGAGAGATATATGACGTTCTTGGATTGGAAGAATCAATATTGTGAAAATGAGTATACTACCCAAAGCTATCTACAGATTCAGTGCAATCGCTATCAAATTACCAATGGCACCTTTTACAGAAGTAGAACAAAAAATCTTAAAATTTATATGGTGGCACAAGACTCTGAATAGCCAAAGCAATCTTGCAGGAAAAAAAAACAGAAGTGAAGGAATCATACTCCCTGATTTCAGACTATACTACAAAGTTACAGTAATCAACACAATATGGTACTGGCACAAAAACAGAAATATAGATCAGTGGAACAGGATAGAAAGCCCAGAGATAAACCCACGTACCTATGCACAACTAATCTATGACAAAGAAGGCGAGGATATACAATGGAGAAAAAGTCTCTTCAGTAAGTGGTGTTGGGAAAACTGGACAGCTACATGTAAAAGAATGAAATTAGAACACTCCCTAACACCATACACAAAAATAAACTCAAAATGGATTAGAGACCTAAATGTAAGACCAGACACTATAAAACTTTTAGAGGAAGACATAGAAAGAACACTCTTTGACATAAAACACAGCAAGATCTTTTTGGACCCACCTCCTAGAGTAATGGAAATAAAAACAAAAATAAACAAATGGGACCTAATGAAACTTAAAAACTTTTGAACAGCAAAGGAAGCTATAAACAGGATGAAAAGACAACCTGCAGAATGGGAGAAAATATCTGCATATGAATCAATGGAGAAAGGATTAATCTCCAAAATATACAAACAGCTCATGCAGCTCAACATTAAAAAAACATACAACCCAATCCAAAAATGCACTGAAGACCTAAATAGACATTTCTCCAGAGAAGACCTACAGTTGGCCAAGAGGCACATGAAAAGCTGCTCAACATCACTAATTATTAGAGAAATGCAAATCAAAACTACAATGAGGTATCACCTCACACTGGTTAGAATGGGCATCATCAGCAAATCTACAAACAACAAATGCTGGAGAGGGTGTGGAGAAAAGGGAACCCTCTTGCACTGTTGGTGGGAATGTAAATTGATACAGCCACTATGGAGAACAGTATGGAGGTTCCTTAAAAAACTAAAAATAGAATTACCATTTGACCCAGCAATCCCACTACTGGTCATATACCCAGAGAAAGCCATAATTCAAAAAGACACATGCACCCCAGTGTTCATTGCAGCACTATTTACAGTAGCCAGGTCATGGAAGTAACCTGCCCATCGACAGACGAATGCATAAAGAAGATGTTGTCCATATATGCAATGGAATATTACTCAGCCATAAGAAGGAATGAAAGTGGGTCATTTGTAGAGACGTGGATGGACCTAGAGACTGTCATATAGAGTGAAGTAAGTCAGAAAGAGAAAAACAAATATTGTATACTATTGCTTACATGTGGAATCTAGAAAAATGGTACAGATGAACTGGTTTGCAAGGCAGAAATAGAGACACAGTTGTAGAGGGCAAATGTATGGACACCAGGGGAGAAAGTGCCCGGGGTGGGGGGGATGAATTGGGAGATTGGGATTGACATATATACAGTAATATGTATAAAATAGACAACTAATAAGAACCTGCTGTATAAAGAAATAAAATTCAAAACATGTATAATTAAATCAAGAAGTTCACTCTTACTGTCATTCTCAGAGTCAGAAATGAGCAATGTTTAGCCTTCCTTTCTGTCGTATGGCCCTGCTCTAGCAATTATAACCTTAGCGTTCAGGATTCTTCCCTCCTTTAGTAATAGATTTATTTTATAAGTCTTTGTTACTTGAATTTTGAAGATATTAAGTATTAGTAGAGTCTTCTTTGTGTTAAGAAATTGCCCTTAAACATTAACAGCCATCATGTGTGGTCCTGTTTTATTGTTCTTTGTTATTTTGATTTTAATACTGCCTATAGATTTCTTGTTAAGTGTACAGGGAATTTCTAGAATTCCCCCCAAATTATCATAAGGACAAAAAGATTAGTGAAAGATATTAAGACTTATAGAGAATATTGCATAAATAGAATGTTGCATAAATAGAAAGGTGAGAATTTTTGAATGAAGTGGAAATTAGGTAAGTCATTGCTATCTTTGTAAAAAATATAATCTGGTTTACAGGTATCACAGTAAATTGATACAGAGAAAAAGATTCTTACATTAATGAATGAAGGCAAGATGAAGTTAACTGGGATAAATTACAGAAAGTCATTGTTCTGAGACTGATTTCCAAACTTGTTCAGAACGTTTGAAGGGAATTATGAAATCCAGAAGGAATTGGTAATCCTGTTAATCCTGTTGTAGATGTATAGGTCCTAAACCTTGTATTTTGGACCCCGCACTGTGCTTGGAATAGTAGAGGTCAAAGTGAAAGTAAAGTGATGGTGTTTTGAATGTTTGATGTATGTTGTAACATTAGACACTTAAAACAACCCTATGAGTAATCAGGAGCATTATCATCCCCATGGAAATTGAGACCAAGGAGAATAAATAATGTTTCCTAAGACACACAGTTTTTAGATGTCTTTAGTGTAACTCTAGGCCCTTTCCTTCCTAGTCTATCATGCCGTTCTGCTGTTCTGCTATAGCATCATTAGTAGATGGCACAGTCATATCAATCGTAAAGCAAACTGGGGAATCCCTTACTCTTTGAGGGTTTATATGTGGGGACACTAGATAAGAATTCTCAATAATTGACAATTCGTATTTCACTTCAATGTAGAGTTTTCTGTTTTTTTGTTTTTTTTTTTAATACTGCTTAGAATGTACAAGCAGCTAATGGTAAACCTCTAACCTACACTCCTTTTTGATTATATAGTGATTTCAGTTGGGTGAACTATATACTTAAGAATTTTTTTCCTAGAGTTGCGTTTGTTGACTGAGCTTATTAAATCTAAACACTTTATATTAAATACATGAGAAGTAAGGGAAGCAGTAAGAAAACATAATCCTGGGGGATTTTCTTGTTTTCGTCCATGTGCAGAGTTTCCACTGATTGTTCTAAGCATGTGGCTTGAAAACAGAGAAGACGCCTTGTCACTGAGCTTTCCAAATAAAATAATTCTAGTGTGGCCATTTTCATCTGAAATTTGAAGAGAGGCAGCAGGACCATGAGCCTCTCTAAATAATGACTCCCATCATCCTGTTGGTCCCTCTCAAAGCAAGAGCTTCTACATGAAGCAGAGAGAACCAAGATGTCCTCTCTATGCACTTTATTGATGTTATTATTTGTTCTCTTAGTTCTGTGGAAGCCTTGCATGTTAGATATATGGAAAAGCTCCTGATTTGAATTCTGCAAAAACACATAATGCAAAATGAGCACGAGGTTCTTCAGTAGTTCTCTCAATTTTCAGTATAATTTTTTCTATTTATATCTTGTCAAGAAATAAGAAAGAACAACAGGTCAATATCATGACTGTGTGCTTTTGCTATTGATATAATAGTTATGTATATTTCTATGGGAGTTACTAGGAGACCTCTGAAAATGGCAAAATGTGACCTCTGTATTAGGGTACGGTTCCTATCTTTTCCTGAGATCCAGAACTGATCTAGGTGGATGTGTTACTCCTGGGATAGTCTTGCTTTGTTTTCTTTTGTTTTTATCGTCTTCCAGATTGAACCCTGATCCTAGGAGTGAAAGTTCAGTCCAACAGTTTGTCCTTATTCATTTGCTGCCTCCTGTTCTCTCTGTCCTTACTCAGCTTCTTTCTCTCCCCCAGCCCGTTGCATTTTTTCCTGGATGTAAACAGGAGATGTTACGTATATTAACACTGCTCCAGTACAGTGTGTTTGGGTGTGCTCTCTGTGCAATTCCCTGCCAGTCATAAATTAATTAAAAGTAGACAGGAACCACAGAAAAAGAAAGTTCTCCTTTCTTCTCCCCTTCCCCCCTTCCTTTCTTTTTCTATGGGTAAATAGCTAGTTCCTTTGTTCCTGGCTGCACTATTTCATTTCTGCCATCATTGTTCTCATTGTTCTCTGAAACAGGAGGGGTCTGGGCCAGGAGCAGCAAGGTCTCAGCTAATGACGGGAAGTCTTTAAAGTTTGCGCTGCATTTCATCTTCTCTGTGGGAGTTTTAGGACGTATCCAGTGTTTGATCCCCACCGCGCAACTTTGCTTCTAGTTAATTAACAGATCCCCCATTACACACTCTCATCTAGAAGCACATGGGAGGCCTATTGGGAGGTAATTCAAGGCCAATCTGAGTGATGGCAGGAATTAGAGAAATCAGTTGTTTTAGGGCTAATGTTCAGGAAATAAAGATGTCCCATTTTAGAGATCTCATTTGAAGTTTTTGATTATTTTTCTTTTCTATTAAAGAAAACAAGATAAGGGAATTTTTGCCCACATAACCTTACCATGACTATTCGGGGCAGTTTCAACTTAGAACTCTTTATAACTGCCTGGAAGAAAAATAAAAAGGAATAAAAGAAAGAGACAATATTATGAGATAGAGCAAAGCTAACAAGAATTGTAGTCTCCCTTTTATTGCTAGCAGTCTTTTTCATGCCCAGCCTATTAGCCAGGTCACAACTGTCCACAGCAACTTTTCCAGAGCACAGGAGGCAGAATTGCTGGCATAGCAGACAAGGACAGCTTAGTAGTGGCTCATTTTACAGCCAAGGCTAAATCATACTTTGTTCTTGTGTTGTAGCTTTTGTTCCAAGAATGTCAAAGTGATTTACAAAGAATAAATAATAGCTGCAGTATTAAGATCTCTCCCCCTTCTAGCCTCTTTCCAGATGAACGTTGCTAAATAAAGCAAACTTGCCCAAAGTTAGAACTTGGCATATGAGTTCCAGGAACAGAGCTGTCGTGTTTCAGTGACTTTGAGGTCTCCAATCACAGGTAGCCCAGGTTTTGATGTCACTTGAAAGGGGACTGCCTTGTTCAATTTCTTACCCTTCTACAGTTTCCCCAGCCCTATGAGCAATGACCCCCTTTATCTAATGAATGAGGAGCTACTCCTGCCTTGCAAATCTCAGTTCAACATTTGGCAATGAGAATCAAACCTGGGCTATTTAGTGCAGCAGTAAATGGCCCTCCACATTAGCCCCCTGGCATGCTAAGCTGTTAGGTTGTTTTACTGTTGTTAAAGTTACATTTGTTAGGTGGAGTTGCTGCCCTTCCAAACAAACTCAAGCAGTGCCTGATACTGATGTAGGAAGCACAGGTAGGAAACATGTGCCATCCAGGACCTGACTGGTCAGGCAGTGTGGCTGGGCTGCAGGTAAGAAGCACTCTTCTGTCTGCAAAAGCAGGAGCATGGATTATGATGATGAAAAGAAGGAAAGAAAAGGGTACCACTGGACAGTCCTGGTTGTCGTGCTTTGCTGTGACTAAACTAATTACATGGGCTTGATTAACCATTAATTTATAGCAGTTCTTAAGTGAACCACTAATTGTCATAGGGCCACAGAGAAAGCAGGCCAGAGGCACTGAGTACTCTGGTGAGGCAGACCAGCAGCCAGTGTCACACGCACACTGGAGCCAGGAAGAATCTGAGAAACCATGAGACATGCATGGAAACGAAGGAAAAATATTCAGGGTGCTTCAGTGGGGTGTGTGTGGGTGTGTGTGTGTGCGCGCGCGTGCCCGTGAGAGAGAGAGAGAGAAGGAGAGACAGAGAGAGAAGGAGAGACAGAGAGAGAGAGAGAGAATATTTCTGCAAAGAAAGGAAAATGCCAGTACTATATAGCTCCACGCAGCCAGCTTGCAGGGTTGAGTTGGCATTTGGTAACTTGGTAGCGGCTGCCAGTGTGTGTGTGGTGAGAGAAGAGGGAATAGACAACAAGAAAAACACATAGAGCTTAAAAAAAGATGTAAAATGATTCACTTCATGCCATATGGACAAAAATGTTGTCACAAAAATAAGGCCAAAAAATAGTGCCAGGTTAGACTTTTAGTTCAAAAACATATGTATAATCATCCCCATGAAGATGAATTTTAATTAGTATTTTGATAGAGAGAAACCAGATATTTTTTTAACCTGCTCTGTTCTTGTTTTCTGTTCCTCTCCCAGTTTTAGCCCCCATTAAACATTCATATACTGTATGTTTTGTGTCTGTATGAGGAAAATGCCTTATCCCTGAATTGGTGGGAATGCAAACATCTTGGTTTTCTGTGGCATACAAAATATCTTCCCAGTGGCGCTCGCAAGCAGAAACTTATCACTGGGAAATCTAGAGGACTCTCTGAGCCCCGGGTACACCGGGAAGGAAGGAAGCCATATGCCTTTTCCTTTTGTCAATGGAGGCATCTGCACCCATTTGGTTCCCCAGATCCGTTCTTCACACCCATCCACATCTCATCTCTCTGGGATGCCTTTTAAAAATGAAATAAGTTGAGTATATATACATATCATGATGTGACAGGGCAGTTTTAGAGAAAAATGGATAAGATTGTGATTTCAGAACCTTTTAAAAATGGGACATGTTAACTTACTGATGCATAAATATAATAAATGCTCACATTATTAGTTACACTCCACCTGTTTCTAAAAGAGACTGGAGATGACAGTACTCATCGGAAGATACTGTGCTGAATTATCTTCCCGGAGCAAAGTTCTTTCCCACCTTAAATGAGGTGCTTCGATTAATGCCCTGCATGTGATAATGAGATGATGATGCAACAAAATGCTTATATTAGCAATGATTTTGCTGCTTAGGGAGCCATCCAAACCCGGGTCTTTTTCACCCTAAAGGAATACAGGAGGGTCAGATAGTTGAATTAAAAACGATGCAAGTGAATAAAAAACCTGGTATTAAAAATCAAATCTTGGTGAAAAGCATTAACCTGTTCCATAATCTTTATTAGAATCCCTGGGTTTTCTTCTGAGCATTAGTTTTACTTCATGCTATTCCAAGGGCAAAGGTGAAATCAACCACAGTCTTAAGAAAGGGAAATTTTACCACCCTCTTGGGTTCTCTCGGGGATTTCTCAGACTTTTATTTTTTGGAAAACACTAACACTACCATTCTTTTTTTCTCTCTTCTTCCTCTTCTCCTCTGAGGAACCTCTGGTCCCTTCAGCGAGAGTGTGATGCCTCAGAGGCTCTTGTTGAGTACATCTTCTTGGTGCTGACAGTTTTTGCTGGACTTACTGTCTAACCTCGACTCTTCCTCAAAGCCATTAGTCATCATTCCTTTAACCGTTACAACAACAGGGAATGTGACACACTGTGACCTCAAGCCACAAACCAAAATTCACGTCCATCCATTACATCAGGACTGCAGCAGAGGTGACCTGGGCATTATTTATAAGCTGCCTTATTTTTGGAAGAGTGGAGACAGCTATTGCTAAACACACCTGCCTGCCTTCGGAATACTATATTATTTCCTTGAAACGCTTTGCAAGCTTTTGTGTCATACTTCTGTTGCATCCAGTAGATTCATTCATTCATTTATTCATTCATTCTATCGCTATTTTCAAGCCCCTAAAGTTCTAAATTTAAGGAAAGTTAAGGGTTGCTCCTTGCTACCTAGATGTTTGTACGTAGGAGAATGTTTGCTGGCTCTTATGTTTTTAGGACTTCTAGTAGGTTTAGGTTAGTTTAGGGTTTCAAAAACATCTTGTGAAATGAAGAAATATTTAACAAAGTTCTTAAATGCATTTTCTCTCCCTTAATATCAACCAAAACTATTTCATAATTGCTTTATTCACAGAAATCTATATTCAAGACTAGAAATAAATTTGAGCTCCAATAAAAGCATCAAAGGTATTTCAGGCTTCCCGTCCTACTCCTCTCCCATATCAGAAATGTGGAGTCAGTTGACACCAGCTCAAGGAGACTTAGGCAACCTCCTTACCCACCAGTGGTTTCCTGAGAAGTAACATGAGGAGTTACAAAACATTATTTCAGGTTATTAATTGTAACATTATTTACAGTTGCAAAATATTGGAAATAACCTAAATCCCCATTCATAAAAGACATGTTGAATGAATTAAAATATGTCCATACAAGTATCACGCAGTTATAAAAAATAATGAGGAAGATCTCTATGCACTAATATGGAGACATTTCCAGAATATATTTAGGTGAAAAATTTTAGAAACTTCAAAGAGTGGAGACAATATGCTATCTTTTGCATTAGAAAGAAGGGCAAATAAGAATAAATACATATATAAGCTTATTTTTACAAAAAGGAATACAGGAACGATAAGCCAGAACTAATGAAAATAATTACATATAATGTGTGGGTGGAAATGAATAGAAGGGATAGAGATGGAAACAAGCCTCCTAAGAGTTACCTTTATAGATAGGTTTGACTATGTAAATATCATACATAGTTAAGAAATAAAATTTAATCAACAAGGATGGGAAAATATCTGTGATGTTCGTTACTAACATTGATGGAAAGCTAAATGGTAATCATTGTTGATGGTACTTTGGACAAATACTCTACTAAAGAACAAAGAGGAAGTGAAGAGGGAAGCATTTAAGAGATTGATACCTATTGAATTGTATGTATATTACTGGTACTTTCCTATTAAATTTAATCTTCACATTTTATTTATGCTTAATTTCTACAACTAATAGGGATCCCTTTTCCTTCTCTCATGCTATTCCTTTTGTCAAGAGAGGAGAAAAAATGAAACTATTAATAGTTTTCTCAACCTTGGCAATAATTTGAGTCAGTGATGTGATTTCATATCATGTATTCAGGGGCGAGGGGAGGATACAGAATCAGTGCATATTCTTTGCCAGTTTCTAAGTCATTATAATTATAAAAAAATAACACATTATAGGAAGTATTACTTGCTTCCTGAGCCGTATTGTTTTTTCTCTTTACTTTTTACTTACAACACAAACAATGCCAATAATATACCATTTTCTACTAATACGTAAGTAGCTCCCTGACTGTGCAACATGCTTTAGGAGTTAATCCTTTAGGAGGCAAGAAAGTAACAATTATTAAAACTATTTTGAGGAAATGAAATATGCCTATGGAAAAGAAGAAAAAAAGGTCTGATAATTTCTAATTTATTCAACTAATGGGTTTTCCAGTGGCCCAAAGTATTATAAAAAGTTTCCTAGCTTCTGCCCTGGATGACTCTGATTCAGCATGTTCACGTGGGCTTCTTTGTAAAACAAGGGTGTGAAGATGTGTATCATTTTCAAATTGGTTTGTCTTGGGCCTACTTTAGGCAATGGGTTTTTTTTTAATTGTCCCCCCTCTGATTTTGGCAATAGGTAGGTGTAGCTGTAGATTCTCATTCTCAACTCTTGATCCTGTTACCGCTGCTCACCTGAGGGAAGCAAAGGAAAAGGGGGCATGTGTGTGTCACCCTCAGGTTCACTTTCTTTGTCTCTGTAGAATTGTGTTCAATTTAATAAAATTTTATGAGCACCTACTAGGTGTCTTGGGTAATTCCTTGTGGACTTGAGTCATTCCTTTTACCTAATGACTTTCTAATTAAAAAGGCAAAATTTCATAGAATTTCACCTAGTGCAAGCATTCTGAGGATTAAACACACCAAGGAGATTAAAAGCTAGATGACTAGAGTGATGTGTGGAGTGAGCACCCTGTATGTTTCTAATGAGAATGAAAGGAATTTAGTAAGCCTAAATAGCCTCTGGGAAGCTAAGGTTTTAGTTATGAGATAAGTCAGTGATCACATTATTAAAGAAAGTCATACCATTGCACTTATCAGTGCTTTTCATCATGCAGTGACATAGTGAAAAAAATAATGAAGTGGAAAAGTCAGTTCCCTGTATCAAAAGCTATGAAAGATAAGTGCTCCCAGCCAAAGAAGGCAAGATCTGGAATTTTTTAAAAATGTGGATATATAGAATAAATATGCAACCCTCCTGATAATGTTGGCTGATGAAATGAAATTTGCCAACTGTAATTCTGGCACCGAGAGACACATATAGTGCCTGCGTGCACACACGCACACATACGCACACACATACACACCCTCAGCATATCCTTAATCATTTGCTATCTTATTTACATTTCATTTACTAGAGTAAATTCTATCATTTGAACTTTTAAAAAATATATTTCAATATTACTTAGGGAAAAATAAGAATGTGATTGGCTTTCAAATAGCTTATTACCATTCAAATACTCTCAAGCTAAATTATATTAAAAAAAAAAAAAAGAAGGAACCCTGTTTCAGCTTCCAAAACACCCTAAATGGAGACTTAGCTCTAAGTAATCAAAATTGCTTTAGTTGTGCAGAGCGGCATTAAAAGCCTTGTCCACTAATTGAGTGAAGCGGCACTACTGAAGCAGTCTTGTCCCCTCATTAGATGATCTTGCAGGCACTGTTTGTCATCCTGGGTTGCTAGGCTCATCTAACAGTACTGCTGGCTCAAATTAATGGTAATTCATTATGACACACTATGTCCTTCCAGTGAAACAACAATGCAAAGCCCCTAGGGCATCTGTCTGCCACTAGTACTTCTTTATCACATTCCTTCCCACTTTAGTTCAAGCGACCACCTTTGTATGAACCTTCTAACTTCTTTAGTTAACTGGTGATTGGAAGTGCACCTTGACTCAAGAATTACATCCAGTTTCCCTCCACTAATGTTACTGAGGGAAAGAGGGTATCTAACAATAGGCCAAGTCAGTCTGGAAAATGATGCCATGTTCTGAAGGAAGCCAGGTGCATTCCTTTGTACGTGTGCACAGGGACTACTTTTGGAATACAAATACCTCCCCTGTAATAAATCACAGGGAATATTAGTAGAAAATACTGAGATAGAATATTCATAAATGTGATCTAAGTCCAGAGAATGAAAGCGTTCTGACTGTACGAGCTTGGTTGTTTAATACATTTGGGAAGAATCTTCGATGTATGTGATGAGCATTGCTGTTCAAAATGCTGCTTTTCTACTCTGACGAGCAGGCAGAATGCTACTCCTAGGGAGAAGGTTCTAGCAGTGATGCAAGTGGACACTTCCTCCTAGCAGCTCTAAATTGTATGTTTGTATCTATCAGTCATTGTGTTGATTCAGCTAATTTGTTCTGTCCACGGAAGAATGACTCAACTCTACCTGTAAAGGGTGGCTAAACAATGTCTGGACACATCTTTTCTCCGAAAACCTCGAATGGCCCATGAATGTAGAACACGTTGCATGTATTGACCAATCGGCTCCACAGTGTTGGAATTGGTGGTGCATAGTCAGTATGGGGTACAGGAGAGTTGTGGCACTCACTGTTTTCCCAAGGCTGAGCCTAATCTCACTGTAGGACAGCTACTCCAAGCAGTGTGGGCCTGGTGGGATTAAAACAGCATTAAAAGCCTGCATACTCACACACCATTTATTGTTCGAAATACCACAGTTAAATTCATTCCTTTGGGTTATATTTTTTAAAAAAATCACTTTTCTTGATATCATCTAATTGCTTAGACCAGTAATAACCTACAATTAGTTATTAGTAATCGTTTGTTCATTTATTTAGCTAACATTTATTTCTGTTAACTCTATTCTTTCATAAAATACACTAACAAAATCCATCAGTTCAGAACTACTCATTACCTCATTTCACAAAATTCTTGCATGAAATATAGACATATCTGCTTTTATGTAGTAGTTCTTAACGTGTCTTGACTGTATGCCTGCTTTCTTCACCAAATCTGTTCCATTGACATTCAGTCTTTCAGGGAAGAGCAACTCCATCCTTCTATTTGCTCATTCCAAACACCTGGGAGTCTTCATTGACTCCTAGCTTTCATTCACACCCATATCCAATTCATTTGCAAATCCTATCTCTAAAAGATACATATTCTGATTCACCACTGCCACTCTGGCTCAAGATGACATCAAGTATTGCCTGGAATATTAAAATAGACTCTACCTTTACACCTACCATTGTCTATTTCTAACGTAGCTCTGGAAATAAATGGGGGCATTTTTGGTTGTTGAGTGGCATGGACATATATACACTACCAAATGTAAAACCGATAGCTAGTGGGAAGCAGCCGCATAGCACAGGGAGATCAGCTGGGTGCTTTGTGTCCACCTATAGGGGTGGGATAGGGAGGGTGGGAGGGAGGGAGACGCAAGAGGGAAGAGTTATGGGAATATATGTATATGTAAAACTGATGCACTGTGTTATAAAGCAGAAACTAACACAACATTGTAAAGCAATTATACTCCAATAAAGATGTTAAAAAATTAAAAAAAAAAGTTCTGGGAATTACTACTGGCATTTGGTGAGCTGAGTTTAGAGATGACCTGCCATGTGCTTAATGGTCAGGACAAAGAGAGGTTGGCCACTCACAATGCCAATAGCAACCCTACTGAGAAATACTGAGCCCATTAAAAATCTAAGTCACAGAATATCCCGCTTCTGCTCAACCCCCTCCAATGACTGCTAATTTTTCTAAGGACAAAAGCCAATATCCTTACGATGGTGTACAGGTCTTACACAGTCAGTCCTTTCCCCTGCCGCGCTTATCTGATCTCATTTCTTACTGTTCTCTCGTCACTTACTACATTGCAACCACTCTGAAAATACAGTCGCGCCAGCATGCTATTCCTGCTGCCTGAAAAGTTCTTTCCCCAATATGCATGTCTGGCTCCCTCACCTCCTTACTCAACTGTCCTCTTTCTCAGTTACCCTGCTTAAAACTGCAGATCCTCCTTTCAGATTCCTATCCACAAGCTGTTTTGTCTCCAAAATACTTGTCAACATCTAACATATTAAGCTACATTCTTTTCTGTCTTCACTCACCAGACTTTGAGCTGCGTAAGAGATTTTTGTCTGTTTTGTTCCCTGCTACTATCACATTGCGTAGAATAATATTTGGCATATAGTAGGTGCTCAATAAGTAGTTTTTGAAATGAATGAATTACTCATAACAACCTTGGGCAGTATTGCATTAAAGAAGTGGGCATTTAAAAGCTGAGAGGCTAGTAGACTTGTCGAGACACATAGCTTAGTAAAGAGAGGGATTTTCACCTGTTCTCATAAGTACCTTTATTTATTCATCTGCTAAGTATTTATTAAACTCCAGTTTAAATCAGGCGCTGTTCTAGGTGCTAAAGGTAAAGCAGTGAACAAAATAGGCAAGGTCTATTTTGCCTAAAATGTTTTAGATCTCTAAAACAACCTAGTTTTAGAGATGCCAAGTGCTATGCAGGAAATAAAAGAAAAGGAAGAAGGGACAGTGACAGGTGGTGATGGGGAGAGGCCTCCAATTTTTGTGCTTATCCCACTGTAACCTGACTAGCTCATTTCCATATTAGTAACAAGTACTTTATTGGATACATTCACAAACACTTGAAAAGAGAAAGAAATGGGGAATTGGTACATGGACAAGTATGTTTTGAAGTGATCTGTGTGGTCTGTTGGAAAGAAAATGGATTTTTTTAAATTGAAGTATAGTTGATTTACAATATTGTGTTACTTTCAGGGGTATAGCACAGTGATTCCATATTTTTGTGGATTATATTCCATTATAGGTTATTACAAGATAATGGCTGTAATACCCTGTGCTATACAGTATATCCTTGTTGCTTATCTATTTTATACATAGTAGTTTGTATCTGTTAATCCTGTACCCCTAATTTCTTCCTCCCCCTTTCCCTCACCCCTTTGGTAACCACAGATTTGTTTTCTATATCTGTGACTCTGTTTCTGTTTTGCGTATACATTCATTTGCATTTTTTTCGATTCCACATATAAGTGATATCATACATTATTTGTCTTTGTCTGACTTATTTCACCAAGTGTAATATTCCCTAGGTCTATCCACATTGCTGCAAATGGCAGCATTTCATTCTTTTTTATGGCTGGATAATATTCCAATTGTCTATTGGGCATTTGAGTTGCTTTCGTGTTTTGGCTATTATAAGTAGTGCTGCTATGAACACCAGGGCGCATGTATCTTTTCAAATTAGCCTTTTCATTTTTTTTCCGGATATATACCCAGGAGTGGAATTGCTCATATGGTAGCTCTATTTTTAGTTTTTTGAGGAACCTCCATACTGTTCTCCATAGTGGCTGTATCAATTTACATTCCCACCAACAGTGTAGGAGGGTTCCTTTTTCTCCACACCCTCGCTAGCATTTGTTATTCGTAGACTTTTTGATGATATCCATTCTGACAGGTGTGAGGTGATATCTCGTTGCTGATGTCAGGAAGTCTTGAGTTCAAATCCCACCTCTGCCACATGCTGACCATGTGACCATGAGCAACTAAGTTTAACTCAGTATCCTCATTTGCTATGTGTTAACAACACACACTTCATAGGGTGGTTGTGAAGTTAGTGAAGAGTCAGTGTAGATGAGATGTCTAATGGATAATAAAATAAGTCAGTAAATGATTTTTAAAAAAGATTTTTGGTTAATACATAGGAAATGGACCTGGATGGGGTGCTCCGGTGGGTGTCTGTTTTCTGAGGAGGAAGATGGGGTTATTATAAGGGCACTAAGTGCCAACTCAGAACTTTTGCAAAACCCTTTGATCCCCACACTTAAATAGCATTATACAATTTGTATAAAAGTTTTGATATTCTATTTAATAAACTTTTGTTATTATGAAAGTTATATAATTTATTGGAGAAATATTTAGAAAATGTAGATTAGCAAAAGAAACTAAGCAATTTTTGTAATTCTAAAATTAATATTGTAACATTTTGGCACTAATCCTTTGAGTCATTTTTATATCTTGTGTGTGAATGTGTGTGTGTGTGTGTGTGTGTGTGTATGTATCATTGGTTATGTAAACTACAAATCTTCTATTAACCAAAATTAATCTTTTAGAACATTAATATTTTGGAACAGAATTACTGTTTAGGAACTTTCAGGCACTGGAGTCACAGGAATGTGTATTTGCATCTGGGCTCTGCTAATTACTAAGCCTCTTTTCCTCAGCAGATGAGTAGGGAGGTGATCTGTAGTTTATTTGAGTAATGCCCTATTGTTAGCCATTTTGACTCATTCCTTTTTTTATATTATCAATAATTTCTAGAAAAATATATTTGTGGATAAACTTTTCTTGTTTTTGGAATTCTTTCCTCAGGATATATTTTCCAGAAATGAAATTACATAGGAGCATGTGTAAGACTGCTGGTATAGATGATCCAAATATTTTTCAAAAAATTTGAACCACTTTTAACTTTTAGTAGCAACATATGAAAGGCCCCACTTTACCATACCTTTCCAGCATGGGGTATTATAACAAAAACTTGTGTTAATTTGACACAAGTGGATACTTAACTTGTGTTAAGTATCCACCCATAAGTGGATACTTCCATATATATGCTAAGTTGCCGTTTGTTAAGTCCCATGAAATGAAAAGTTCCTCAATATCCCTTGGAGAGTTAGGAAAGACTTCACTGAGAAGGTACAATGATTGGATTGGGTCTTGAGGGAAGAATAGGTAGAGAAGAATGGCAGAACATGGAAAAATTGTCTCACGTAGGGTTTGAGACTTAAAGCAAGGAGAACAGCTAAGGAAGGGATCACTCATAATAGTTAAGGTAAGAGAAGAACATGAGTGTGGAGAAGGGTGATACCTATGGAAACAGAGAGGAAGGGACATATTTTATAGATATTTGAGAGATTGGGTGAGGATGATTCAATGGCCAATTAGATGCAACAGGTAAGGGAGAGGAGACTCCCTCCATTATTATCATGAGGACTTTTTAATTAAAGAGTTCTAAATTTATATAAATCACTCATTTATTTACCATCTTTTGAGTTCAGTTAAATTAGAAATCATAACTTACGGCAAACACTATCCCTGTTCACTTGGTAGAAGTAGGTAGGCATGTTGTTTTATCTCTCAGCATGGCTTACCACTCCCTTCTTCTAGAAAGAGCATACCCCCATACCTATATACATACTCTTTCTTTTGGTTGAACTGTTTCTCATTATCTGCCCACCACAAAGGCACATGATATAGTCTTGGCCAGTCATAGAACTTCATTCTGCTGGCCATTATGAATGATATAAAGAAAAAGCCCTAGTTTTCCCAATATGCATGCAAAAATCTTTTCTGCTATGATATTTCACCTCCCATTGAATGGTAATTAAAATTTAGTTAAAATGCCTGTATATGTTCTTGCTGTGGTGTGAAAGATTATAATAAGAGGGATAAGACTGTCGAACATTGTTTGAATACCTACAGTGTTAGGTACTTAATGGACTAGGCACTCGTGCACTTGACATGCACTCATTTTATTCTATTGTTCACCCAATAAAGCGTGCATGATTTTAATTCGCATTTAACAGATGAGGAAAGGAAGGAACCAAGACTTAAAGTAACTTGCCAGTGGTCATCCATATAGGCTGGAGATGGGATAGCCAGAATTAACAAATTCTTGATAGAGGAAATGTGGCATTTTTATTCATTACCATAAGAAACAATACTAATAAGTAAGCATCTTTTCTATATATAATCTTCTGTAACGTTATAATCTTCTAACATTAAACTTTACTTGCAATTACTCAGAATTTCCTTGGAACAAACCAAGATTATTGATCTTCTATTTTTCAGTTGATAATTATTTAATTAGCTTGGTAACCAACTATATAAATGCTGTTTCTATTTGGTGATGATGATGATGCCATGTTATGTACATCTGGTATGGATCATCTCATTTCTTATTTTATCACTGGAAATTTCTATTGTATAATTTTTCACCTTATTTCATTTACTTATATACATTATAATGTCTGCTGTACTGTTAATTTATAAAAGGCAGAATTCTTTTATAAGAATGTCTGCTGTACTGTTGGTGGGAATGTATCTGATTAATCTTCTTAGCCTTCAAATTAGGCTGAAAAAAGAAATTAACATTTATTATTGGGTTCTGTAACATTTATTACTTTAATTAATTCTCACTTTAAAAATGAGAAAACTAAGGTTCAGAAAGGTTTTGCCACCTATCATAAGTTGAGGCCTGAACTTAAACTCAAGTCTAGATGATCTCAAAACTTGTTCTTTTTATTTCTCCATTCTGCCTTATTATATAAGCAATATCTTATGGTAAGTGCTCAGTAACTTTTTTGTTGAATAAATGAATAGATAGATGGTTGCTATTCAACAGATTTGCAGCTGAACTCAAAGCAATGTGCATGCACAGTTAAGAGAAGGCAGCAGACCTTATATAAATTTCAATGGCAGAAATTATACTTGAATAGTCAAACATGTATTGACTGACAAAGAGTTTAGTCATTTTAGGTTGTGTAACTAGAATTGATCACATTGCTTAATCTTATAACTCTTATTATATCATTGAAATTGGGTAAATATGAGATAGCCCCATAGGGTAATGTAGCTTCTGAGTACTTGTTTAAATGAATTCATATTAAAATTGAAGGTTTAAATAGATAGGATTGGTAAACTTGAATTTTATGTCGCTGAAACTTGATATTTTCAAAGTATATGTTTCCTCACATACGTATCTAATTTTGCTTGGCAGCTAAAGTATTCCTTTTTAACAGTCATTCTTAAGTAGAGAATTCTAAAATCACAAAAGTGTCTACATGATTTACAGCTTTTAACAAATTGTATTCTGAACTATCACCATACTTTGGATGAAAAGATTTTTTTCTACACTACCAGCCCTGAAAAAGTGAAAATTATACTTGGATTTTATTATAATACTTGAGTTCTATTGGAAGACTAATCTCTGAAGACTAGTTTAAGAGTAGAACACCTTACTATTATTTTATTATTGGTATTTAATCTTGGCATGCCATTAATGTTATCTGTCAAGCAATAATCTATCAAAATATAAAATTTCTTTGGTATCATCTTAACATAAACTTTTTCAAGACAGATGTGGGTACTTTTCCTTTTAAAAATGGGGATAATGTGTTAACATGTCTTTGTTTTATCTGTGTAATTTTTTAAAAACTGCTTTATTGAGTTATCGTTTATATACTATACAACCTGCTCATTGAAAGTGTGCAATTCAGTGTTTTTCAGTAAATTCAAGGAGTTGTTCAATATCACCACAGTATAATTTTAGAACATTTTCATCTAACAAAAAGAAGCTACATATTTATTAACAGTTGCTTCCCATTACCCCACAAATCTCCTTTCCCTATAATTCTAGGTAACTGCTAATCTGCTCGATGTTTCTATAGATGGTAAATCTATAGAATAGGTAATATTCTGGACTTATAAATGAAATCATACAATATATGGTCTTTTGTTATCAGCTTCTTTTATTTGGTATAATATTTTCAGGGTTCATCAATGCTGTAACACGTACTCCATTCCTTTTTATGGCTGAATAATATCCCACTGTATGGATGTATCACATTTTGCTTATCCATTCATCAGTTGATGGACATTTAGATTGTTGCCACATTTCGGCTATTATAAGTAATGCTACCATGAACATTCGGGTGCAAGTTTTTGTATGGACACGTGTTTCATTTCTCTTGTGTATGTAAGTACATAGGGGTGGAATTGCTGGGTCATATGGTAACTCTGTATGTAACATTTTAGGAACCACCAAACTATTTTCCAGAACACTTGCAGAATTTCACATTCTTACCTGTGACATAGATTGTTCCAATTTCTCTACATTCTTATCAGCACTTGTTATTATCTCTTTTTTAAAAATAGCCATCCTAGTGGATGTGAAGTAGTATATCATTGTGGTTTGGGCTTGCATTTACCTAATGGCTAATGTTGAGTATATTTCCTAGTCTAATTGGCCATTTTTATATCTTCTCTGGTAAAATATCTATTCAGATTCTTTGTCCATTTTTTAATTGGATTGTTTGACTTTTTAATGTAGAGTTTTAAGAGTTCTTTCTATATTTTGGATACAAGTCCTTTATCAGATCTATGATTTGCAAACATTTTCTCTCATTCTGTAGGTTGCCTTTTCACTTTCTTGATGGTGTACTTTGAAACACAGACATTTTGTATTTTGATATAGTCCAATTTATTGATTTTTTTCTTTTGTTACTCATTTTATCTGTTGGTGTTGTATTTGAGAAACCATTGCCAAACTCAGGGTTACAAATATTTATGCTTTCTTCTAAGAGTTTTATGGTTTTAGCTCTTACATTTAGTTATATCATCCATTTTGAGTTAATTTTTTATACGGTTTTGAAGTAAAGATCTAATTCCATTCTTTTGCATGTGGATATCTAGTTTTCTCAGAACCATTTGCTGAAAAGACGATTATGTCCCAATACCAGTTCTCTGACATCAGCTGAGTGTCCTATCATTCAAATCAATCTGATGCTAACTATTTGGAGTTAGCACCAGATCCCACGAACCAAAGGCTAAGGTCCCCAGTAAGACTGCCCTTACTTCAAAAGAGAGCTGCAAGTGGGGTCCCCAGGCAAGGGGCACTTCTGCCTGGTTGAATTGGCTACAGATTTGGAAGCTCCCACGACACTGCTTCAGGTTCCGTAATTCACTAGAATGACTTACAGAATTCATGTAAGTGCTTAATTATGATGACTGTTTTATTGTAAGGAATTCAAATGAGCAGCCAGATGAAGAGGTATATAGAACAAGGCCGAAAGGGTTGTGGAATGGGAGTTTCTGTCCTTGTGGAGCCAGGGTTGCCACCCTCCTAGTACATCAATGTATTCACCAAGCAGGAAGCTCTCTGAGCTTGTTGTTCAGAGTTTTTATTGACATAATTATAGACATGGTTGATTAAATCATTGGCTATGTCATTAAACTCAATCTCCAGCCTCTCAATCTCTTCTCCCCAGAGGTTGCGTGGGGGAGGGTCAGGGGTTGGGAGGTGGGAGGTGTCTCAAAGTTCCATCCCTCAAATCACTTGGTTGCTTTTTCTGACATTCTCTCCCAGCCTGAAGCTATCTGGGAACTCTGACAAGAGTCACCTCATAGCATAACAAAGTCACACATGCCACTCAGGGAATTCCAAGGGTTTTCAAAGCTCTGTGTCAAGAATCAGGAACAATAGCCAGGTCATGGAAGCAACCTAAATGCCCATCGACAGACGAATGGATAAAGAAGATGTGGTACATATATACAGTGGAATATTACTCAGCCATAAAAAGGAACAAAACTGGGTCATTTGTAGAGACGTGGATGGATCTAGAGACTGTCATACAGAGTGAAGTAAGCCAGAGAGAGAAAGACCAATATCATATATTAACGCATATATGTGGAACGTAGAAAAAGGGTACAGATTAACCAGTTTGCAGGGCAGAAATTGAGACACAGATGTAGAGAACAAATGTATGAACACCAAGGGGGGAACGTGGCGGGGGGGGTGGTGGTGATGGTGTGATGAACTGGGAGATTGGGATTGACATGTATACACTAATATGTATAAAATGGATAACTAATAAGAACCTGCTGTGTAAAAAAATAAATAAAATTAAAAAATACAAAAAAAAAAAAAAAAAGAACCAGAAACAAAGACTTTATTTATTTATTTATTTTTTGTCATACCATAACTGTTCTTTCCCCCATTGAATTGTCTGGGCAAGTGTGTCGAAACTCAATTGACCATAAATGTCTAGGTTGATTTCTGTACTCTCAATTCTATACCATTATCTATATTTGCATCCTTATGCCAGTACCACACTGTATTGATTACTGTAGCTTTGTCTTTAGTTTTGAAGTGGTAAAGGATGCATTCCCCAACTTTTTCTTCTTTCTCAGGATTGATTTAGCTATACTGGATCCCTTGCATTGCCTTATGAATTTTAGGAACAGTTTGTCAGTTTTTACCAAAAAAGCCAGCTGAAATTTTATAGAGATTGTGTTGAATCCATAGATCAATTTGGGGAATATTTCATATTAAGAATATTAAGTTCTCTGATCCATGAATGTGGGATGCATTTTCATCTCTTTTAGATATTCTTTCATTTCTTTCAGTAGTGTTTTAATTTTTAATGTACAAGTCTTCCACTTACACTATTGAATTGATAATTATTTTATTTTTTTCACGCTGTTGTAAATGAAATTGTTTTCTTAATTTTATTTTTGTAGTGTTTATTACTAGTATATAGGAATCCAGTTGATTTTTAAAAATATTTATTTATTTATTTGGCTGCGCCAGGCCTTAGTTGCAACACACAGGATCTTACCTGGTATGTGTGGGATCTTTGTTGCAGCATGTGAGATCTTTTTAGTTGAGGCATGCGGCATCTTTTAGTTGCGGCATGTGCACTCTTAGTTGTGGTATGTGGGATCTAGTTCCCTGACCTGGGAATGAACCCGGGCCCCCTGCATTGGGAGCATTGGACCACCAGGGAAGTCCCCAACTGATTTTTATATTGATCAAGTATCCTGCAATATTACTGAACCTGTTCATAGTTTTAATAGTTTTTTTTAGTGAATTACTTAGGATTTTCTAAATAAAATTAACATTGTCTACAAGTATAGTTTACTTCTTCCTTTTCAACCTGGATGTGTTTTATTTCTGTTCTTTCATAATAAACCTGGCTGTAACCTCCAGTACAGTCTTTTTTTTTTTTTTTTTTTTTTTTTTTTTTACACGGGCCTTTCTTTTTTTTGGCCTCTCCCTTTGTGGAGCACAGGCTCAGTGGCCGTGGCTCACGGGCCCAGCTGCTCTGCGGCATGTGGGATCCTCCTGGACCCGGGCACGAACCCGCGTCCCCTGCATTGGCAGGCGGACTCTCAACCACTGCGCCACCAGGAAAGCCCCAGTACAGTCTTTTTTTAAAAATTATTTTTTATTTTACTATTTTTTAAACATCTTTATTGGAGTATAATTGCTTTACAATGGTGTGTTAGTTTCTGCTTTATAACAAAGTGAATCAGCTATACATATACATATATCCCCATATCCCCCCTCTTGCGCCTTTCTCCCTCCTGCCCTCCCTATCCCACCCCTCTAGATGGTCACAAAGCACCGAGCTGATCTCCCTGTGCTATGCGGCTGTTTCTCGCTAGCTATCTATTTTACATTTGGTAGTGTATATATGCCCATGCCACTCTCTCACTTCGTCCCAGCTTACCCTTCCCACTCCCTGTGTCCTCAAGTCCCTTGTCTATGTCTATGTCTTTATTCCTGTCCTGCCCCTAGGTTTTTCAGAACCTTTTTTTTTAGATTCCATATATATGTGTTAGCATACAATATTCATTTTTCTTTTTCTGACATACTTCACTCTGTATGACAGTCTGTAGGTCCATCCACCTCACAACAAATAACTCAATTTCGTTTCTTTTTATGGCTGAATAATATTCCATTGTATATATGTGCCACATCTTCTTTATCCATTCATCTGTCGATGGACACTGAGGTTGCTTCCATGTCCTGGCTATTGTAAATAGTGCTGCAATGAACATTGTGCTACATGACTCTTTTTGAATTATGATTTCCTCAGGGTATATGCCCAGGAGTGGGATTGCTGGGCTGTATGGTAGTTCTATTTTTGGTATTTTAAGGAGCCTCTATACTGTTCTCCATAGTGGCTGTATCAATTTACATTCCTACCAACAGTACAAGAAGGTTCCCTTTTCTCCACACCCTCTCCAGCATTTATTGTTTACAGATTTTTGATGATGGCCATTCTGACTGGTGTGAGGTGACACCTCATTGTACTTTTGATTTGCATTTCTCTAACGATTAATGATGCTGAGCATTGTTTCATGTGTTTATTGGCAGTCTGTATATCTTCTTTGGAGAAATGTCTATTTAGGTCTTCTGCCCATTTTTGGGTTTGGTTGTTTGTTTTTCTGATATTGAGCTGCATAAGCTGTTTATAAATTTTGGACATTAATTCTTTGTCAGTTGCTTCATTTGCAAATATTTTCTCCCATTCTGAGAGTTGTCTTTTCGTCTTGTTTATGGTTTTCTTTGCTGTGCAAAAGCTTTTAAGTATCATTAGGTGCCATTTGTTTATTTTTGTTTTTATTTCCATTTCTCTAGGAGGTGGGTCAAAAAGGATCTTGCTGTAATTTATGTTATAGAGTGTCTGCCTATGTTTTTCTCTAAGAGTCTTATAGTGTCTGACCTTACATTTAGGTCTTTAATCCATTTTGAGTTTATTTTTGTGTAAGATATTAGGGAGTGTTCTAATTTCATTCTTTTACATGTACCTGTCCAGTTTTCCCAGCACTACTTATTGAAGAGGCTGTTTTTTCTCCTTTGTATATTCTTGCTTCCTTTATCAAAAATGTGAACATGTGTGCGTGGGTTTATCTCTGGGCTTTCTATCCTGTTCCATTGATCTCTATTTCTGTTTTTGTGCCAGTACCATATTGTCTTGATTACTGTAGCTTTGTAGTATAGCTTTGTAGTATAGTCTGAAGTCTGGGAGCCTGATTCCTCCAGCTCCGTTTTTCTTTCTCAACATTGCTTTGGCCATTCGGAGTCTTTTCTGTGTCCATACAAACTGAAACTTTTTGTTCCAGTTCTGTGAAAAATGCCATTGGTAGTTTGATAGGGATTGCACTGAATCTGTAGATTGCTCTGGGTAGTAGAGTCATTTTCACAATGTTGATTCTTCCAATCCAAGAACATGGTATATCTGTCCATCTGTTTGTATCATCTTGAATTTCTTTCATCAGTGTCTTCTAGTTTTCTGTATATAGGTCTTTTGTCTCCTTAGGTAGGTTTATTCCTAGGTATTTTATTCTTTTTGCTGCAATGGTAAATAGGAGTGTTTCCTTAGTGTCCCTTTCTGATCTTTTGCTGTTAGTGTATAGGAATGCCAGAGACTTCTGTGCATTAATTTTGTATCCTGCTACTTTACCAAAGTCATTGATTAGCTCTAGTAGTTTTCTGGTAGCATCTTTAGGATTCTCTATGTATAGTATCATGTCATCTGCAAACAGTAACAGCTTTACTTCTTCTTTTCCAATTTGGATTCCTTTTATTTCTTTTTCTGCTCTGATTGCTGTGGTTAAAACTTCCAAAACTATGTTGAATAATAGTGGTGAGAGTGCACAACCTTGTCTTGTTCCTGATCTTAGAGGAAATGGTTTCAGTGTTTCACCATTGAGAATGATGTTGACTGTGGGTTTGTCATATATGGCCTTTATTATGTTGAGGTAAGTTCCCTCTATGCCTTCTTTGTGGAGGGTTTTTATCATAAATGGGTGTTGAATTTGTCAAAAGCTTTTTCTGCATCTATTGAGATGATCATATGGTTTTTCTCCTTCAATTTGTTAATATGGTTTATCACACTGATTGATTTGAATACACAAAGGATCCTTGCATTCCTGGGATAAACCCCACTTGATCATGGTGTATGATCCTTTTAATGTGCTGCTGGATTCTGTTTGCTAGTATTTTGTTGAGGATTTTTATATTTATGTTCATCAGTGATACTGGCCTGTAGTTTTCTTTCTCTGTGGCATCCTTGTCTGGTTTTGGTATCAGAGTGACGGTGGCCTCATAGAATGAGTTTGGGAGTGTTCCTCCCTCTGCTATATTTTGGAAGAGTTTGAGAAGGATAGGTGTTAACTCTTCTTTAAATGTTTGATAGAATTCGCCTGTGAAGCCATCTGGTGCTGGACTTTTGTTTGTTGGAAGATTTTTAATCACAGTTTTAATTTCAGTGCTTGTGATTGGTCTGTTTATATTTTCTATATTTTCCTGGTTCAGTTTCGGAAGGTTGTGCTTTTATAAGAATTTGTCCATTTCTTCCAGGTTGTCCATTTTATTGGCATATAGTTGCTGGTAGTAATCGCTCATCATCCTTTGTATTTCTGTAGTGTCAGTTGTTACTTCTCCATTTTCATTTCTAATTCTATTGAATTGAGTCTTCTCCCTTTTTTTCTTGTTGAGTCTGGCTAATGGTTTATCAATTTTGCTTATGTTCTCAAAGAACCAGCTTTTCGTTTTATTGATATTTGCTAGTGTTTCCTTCATTTCTTTTTCATTTATTTCTGATCTGATCTTTATGATTTCTTTACTTCTGCTAACTTTGGCATTCTTTTGTTCTCTTTCTGTAATTGCTTTAGGTATAATGTTAGGTTGTTTATTTGAGATGTTTCTTGTTTCTTGAGGTAGGATTGATTGTATTGCTATAAACTTCCCTCTTAGAAGTGCTTTTGTTGCATCCCGTAGGTTTTGGGTCATTGTGTTTTCATTGTCATTTGTTTCTAGGTATCTTTTCATTTCCCCTTTGATTTCTTCAGTGATCTCTTGGTTATTTAGTAGTGTATTGTTTAGCCTCCATGTGTTTGTATTTTTTACAGAGTTTTTCCTGTAAGTGATATCTAGTCTCATAGCACTTTGGTTGGAAAAGTTACTTGATACTATTTAAATTTCCTTAAATTTACCAAGGCTTGATTTGTGACCCAAGTTATGATCTATCCTGGAGAATGTTCCATGAGCACTTGAGAAGAAAGTGTATTCTGTTGTTTTAGATGGACTGTCCTATAAGTATCAATTAAGTCCATCTGGTCTAATGTGTCATTTAAAGCTTGTGTTTCCTTTCATTTTCGGTGATCTGTCCATTGGTGAAAGTGGGGTGTTAAAGTCCCCTACTATGATTGTGTTACTGTCGATTTCCCCTTTTATGGCTGTTAGTATTTGCCTTATGTATTGAGGTGCTCCTATGTTAGGTGCATAAATATTTACAATTGTTATATCTTCTTCTTGGATTGATTATTATGTAGTGTCCTTCTTTGTCTCTTGTAATAGTCTTTATTTTAAAGTCGATTTTGTCTAATATGAGAATTGCTACTCCAGCTTTCTTTTGATTTCCATTTGCATTGATCATCTTTTACCATCCCCTCAGTTTCAGTTTGTATATATCCCTAGGTCTGAAGTGGTTCTCTTGTAGACAGCATATGTACGAGTCTTGTTTTTGTATCCATTCAGCCAGTCTATGAGTCTTTGTCTTTTGGTTGGAGCATTTAATCCATTTACATTTAAGGTAGTTATCAATATGTGTGTTCCTATTACCATTTTCTTAATTGTTTTGGGTTCGTTATTGTAGGTCTTTTCCTTCTCTTGTGTTTTCTGCCTAGAGAAGTTCCTTCAGCATTTGTTGTAAAGCTGGTTTGATGGTGCTGTATTCTCTTAGCTTTTGCTTGTCTGTAAGGTTTTAATTTCTCCATTGAATCTGAATGAGATCCTTGCTGGGTAGAGTAATCTTGGTTGTAGTTTCTTCCCTTTCATCACTTTAAATATATCCTGTCACTCCCTTCTGGCTTGCAGAATTTCTGCTGAAAGATCAGCTGTTAACCTTATGGTGATTCCCTTGTATGTTATTTGTTGCTTTTCCCTTGCTGCTTTTAGTATTTTTTCTTTGTATTTAATTTTTGATAGTTTGATTAATATGTGTCTTGGCATGTTTCTCCTTGGCTTTATCCTGTATGGGACTCTCTGCACTTCCTGGACTTTATTGACTATTACCTTTCCCATATTAGGGACGTTTTCAGCTATAATCTCTTCAGATATTTTCTCAGTCCCTTTTTGTCTTCTTCTGTGACCCCTATAATTTGAATGTTGATGTGTTTAATGTTGTCACAGATGTCTCTGAGACTGTCGTGAATTCTTTTCATTCTTTTTTCTTTTTTCTGCTCTGTGGTAATTATTTCCACTATTTTACCTTGCACGTCACTTACCCATTCTTCTGCCTCAGTTAGTCTTGTATTGATTCTTTCTAGAGAATTTTAAATTTCATTTATTGCATTGTTCATCATTGTTTGTTTCCTTTTAGTTCTTCTAGGTCCTTGTTAAACGTTTCTTGTATTTTCTCCATTCTATTTCCAAGATTTTGGGTCATCTTTACTATCATTACTCTGAGTTCTTTTTTAGGTAGACTGCCTATTTCCTTTTCATTTGTTAGGTCTGTGGGTTTTTATCTTGCTTCTTCATCTGCTGTGTGTTTCTCTGTCTTCTTATTTTGCTTAACTTACTGTGTTTGGGGTCTCCTTTTTGCAGGCTGCATGTTCGTGCTTCCTGTTGTTTTTGGTGTCTGCCCCCAGTGGCTAAGGTTGCTTCAGTGGGTTTTGTAGGCTTCCTGTTGGAGGGGAGTAGTGCCTTCCTCATGGACGAGGCTGGATCTTGTCTTTGTGGTGGGCAGGTCCACGTCTGGCGGTGTGTTTTGTTGTGTCTGTGACGTTATTATGATTTTACGCAGCCTCTCTGCTAATGGGTACAGTTGTGTTCCTGTCTTGCTAGTTGTTTGGCATAGTGTGTCCAGCACTGTACCTTGCTGGTCGTTGAGTGCAGCTGTGTCTTAGCGTTGAGATGGAGATCTCTGGGCGAGCTTTCGCCATTTGATATTACGTGGAGCTCGGAGGTGTCTGTTGGACCAATGTCCTGAACTTGGCTCTCCACCTCAGAGGCACAGGACTGACACCTGGCTGGAGCACCAAGACCCTGTCAGCCACATGGCTCAAATGAAAAGGGAGAAAAAAAGAGTAAAATAAAATTATTAAAATAATAAATAAAAAATTATTAAAAATAAAAAAATTTAAAACGTGATTAAAAAAGGAAAGAAGAGAGCAACCAAACCAAAAAACAGATCCACCAATGATAACAAGCACTAAAAAGTATACTAAAACAAAGAAACAAACAAACCAAAACAACGGAGAGACAGAGCCCAAGTACAAATGGTAAAAGCAAAGCTATACAGACAAAACCACACACCGAAGCATACACATAAACACTCACAAAAAGAGAAAAAAGGAAAAATATATATATTTATATATAAGAAAAGAAAAGGAGGAAGAGAGCAACCAAATCAATAAACAAATCTACCAATGACAATAAGCTCTAAATACTAAACTAAGATAAGCATAAAACCAGAAACAAATTAGATGCAGAAAGCAAACCCCAAGGCTACAGTTGCTCCCAAAGTCTACCTCCTCAATTTTGGGATGATTCGTTGTGTATTCAGGTATTCCACAGATGCAGTGTACATCGCGTTGATTGTCCAAATTTAATCCACTGCTGCTGAGGCTGCTCTGAGAAATTTCCCTTTCTCTTCTTTGTTCGCACAGCTCCTGGGGTTCAGCTTTGTATTTGACCCCACCTCTGCGTGTGGGTCAACTGAGGGCGTCTGTTCCTGCCCAGACAGGATGGGGTTAAAGGATCAGCTGATTAGGGGGCTCTGTCTCACTCAGGCTGGGGGGAAGGAGGGGTACGGAAGGCGGGCAAGCCTGCGGTGGCAGAAGCCAGCTTGACATTGCAACAGCCTGAGGTGTGCTGTGTGTTCTCCCGGGGAAGTTGTCCCTGGATCACGGGACGCTGGCAGTGGCGGGCTGCACAGGCTCTTGGGAGGGGAGGTGTGGATAGTGACCGGTGGTAGCACACAGGCTTCTTGGTGGCTGCAGCAGCAGCCTTAGCACTTCATGCCTGTCTCTGGTGTCCGTGCTGATAGCCGCGGCTCGCAGCCGTGTCTGGAGCTCGTTTAGGTGGTGCTCTGAAACCCCTCTCCTCGTGCACCCCAAAACAATGGTCTCTTGCCTCTTAGGCAGGTCTAGACTTTTTCCTGGACTCCCTCCTGGCTAGCTGTGGTGCACTAGCTCTCTTCAGGCTTTGTTCACGCAGCCAACCCCAGTCCTCTCCCTGGGTTCTGACCTTTGAAGCCCGAGCCTCAGCTCCCAGCCTCCACCTGTCCTGGTGGGTGAGCAGACAAGCCCCTCGGGCTGGTGAGTGCTGGTTGGCACTGATCCTCTGTACGGGAATCTCTCTGCTTTGCCCCCTGCACCCCTGTTGCTGAGCTCTCCTCCATGGCTCCAAAGCTTCCCCCCAACCCTCCCCTTGTTTCCACCAGTTAAGGGGTTTTCTAGTGTGTGGAAACTTTTCCTCCTTCACAGCTCCCTCCCGGAGGTGCAGATCCCATCCCTAGTCTTTTATCTCTGTTTTTTCTTTTTTCTTTTGCCCTATCCAGGTATGTGGGGATTTTCTTGCCTTTTGGGAAGTCTGAGGTCTTCTGCCAGCGTTCAGTAGGTGTTCTGTAGGAGTTATTCCACGTGTAGATGTATTTCTGATGTATTTGTAGGGAGGAAGGTGATCTCCGCGTCCTACTCCTCTGCCATCTTGAAGGTCTCCCTCCAGTACAGTCTTGAATAGAAGTGACATGAGTGGACACCCTTGTCTTATTTCTGATCATAGTGGGAAACCAGTCAGTCTTTTACTACTACGTATGACAGTTGTGAGGTTTTTGTAGATGCTATTTATTAGGTTCAGGAAGTTCTCTTCTATTGCTAGTTTGTTGAATGTTTATATCATGGAAGGGTGTTGGATTTTGTCAAATGTTTTTCAGCATCTATAGAGGTGATCGTATGGTTTTGTGTTTTATTTTATTAGTATGGTATGTTACATTATTTGACACTTAGATGTCAAACCAACTTTGCATTCCTAGGATAAATCCCACTTAGTCTTGGTGTGTAATTTCTTTTACTATTTTGTAGCCTTTAAAAGAATTTAGGTACCCCAGAAACCACCCCAAATTATTGTTTCTTTCAAAAATGAGAAGTCTTATATAAACTAATAATCAAAAGTTATACAGGTAACCTGTTCCTAGATCATCTCTAAATCCCTGGCTCTAGTATATTAGATCAATATCCTAGAAGTAGAATTCTGTTACCCTGAGCATATCATTTTGAAGTCTTATTTAAAATACTAACCACAGGGCTTCCCTGGTGGCACAGTGGTTAAGAATCTGCCTGCCAATGCAGGGGACGTGGGTTTGATCCCTGGTCTGGGAAGATCCCACATGCTGTGGAGCAACTAAACCCGTGTGCCACAACTACTTGTGCTCTAGAGCCCACGAGCCACAACTGCGGAGCCCACGTGCCACAACTACTGAAGCCCACGTGCCTATTACCCATGCTTTGTAACAAGAGAAGCCACCGCAATGAGAAGCCCGCACCCACAATGAAGAGTAGCCCCCACCCTCCATGACTAGAGAAAGCTGGCGTGCAGCAACGAAGATCCAGTGCATCCAAAAATTAATTAATTAATTAATTAACAATACATAAATAAAATAAAATACTAACCACATAATCTGATTGATGGTACACGTAACTGTACCCTCCTAGGGCATAAACGTTATGTAATTTATATTTATACAATTTTAATGATCATGTTTCAAGATCATAAAAGTCAGTAACAAATGTTTAAACATTTTGAAACCATTTTGAAACCATAATCATTCTGAGGCCAAAGTTTAAACAGCTGAGAATAGATAATGAACCTCTCCTTATAAAAAAGAATTCTATACTGATAAATAAATAATAAAATAATGATAATATAGTTACATGTATTGAAAATTTTTTAAATTTTTGGATTTATATCAAGGCTATGAAACCATATTACAGATCAAGAAAATAAACCTTCAAAGAGGTTAGATAAGTTTCTAAAGACATAAAGCTCTTCTGTCATGGGACCAATGCTTAAATCCTGGTCTTTGGGGTCTGGCTCAGATAAAGTGACTAAGTATCAATACAGTGTTTCTGGGTTTAGTTTGCTATTTTTGTTTTTATTGTTTTAACGTAGAAATTATCCAGTGAGTTTGTAAACCCTTTATTCTTATACAACTTAGTATCCTAGTACAATGTAGCACTGTGCTTTGGTAAGTGCTAGTCTGTAGTTAATAAATTTCAGTGCCTGTTAGCCTGTTATCCTTGAAGTATTGTAGTTGTAAGTAAGGTTGCATTATAAGTATATTTTAAGTTAACCATTATGGACTATAAGAATGGTTAAAATTGTTTCTCTCAATAAAACTGGGCCCAGGGTGATCATAGGCTACATACATGCACATGTGCTTACATGACTGAAGTAATAATATAAAAATTTTAAAAGTGATTTAATCGAAACAGCTTCAAGATAATTGGTTCACATTTTTTTTACATTTCAACTATCATTATATCTTGCCTGTCATTTATGAAAGTTTGTTTTTTGAGTGTTCATTTATTATTCATTCATTAGCTATTAACTGGCATAGTCCTATGAGTCTGACGTTGTGTGGCTATGAATCTGGTCTAGAAAAAATTTTAGAATGAAATTACTTAATATTTCTTCCAAAGTTATGTAGTAGAAATCTTAACTCTCTTTATAATGTTTAATTTTTTTTTCACCTAAGTATTTCAGAATTGCTTTGATTTTTTTCCCTAAATACTTGTCTTTCTTTGTTATTTTTTTCTTAGCATTGCAAGAAATAGATAATATCAAGGACATCAGGAGTGGGAGAGATTGCAGACTCAGCAGGTCAGAACATTGTATTATTATCATTTGCTGATCATTCTTTTGTCATTAATTTTGGAGTTCTTGATCTCTTGCCACTTGTTTATTTCTTATCCATGCTTACTTGGTGTGGTCTTCAGTTTTGCAAGTAACGACTAA
Source organism: Aethalodelphis obliquidens (assembly GCF_003676395.1). Taxonomy (NCBI): domain Eukaryota; kingdom Metazoa; phylum Chordata; class Mammalia; order Artiodactyla; family Delphinidae; genus Aethalodelphis; species Aethalodelphis obliquidens. Next base: position 8,822,750 of record NW_020837980.1, read on the forward strand.
AGCCTTTAGATAATAAGTCCAGCATTTAGGCATTCTCTTTTTTAGGATTTGAAGATGAAAAAATAATTCGAAGAGATTTTCAAGAATAGAAGATTTCTTACCTAATATGGTACACAGTTACCCTGATTTCTATTATCCTTTTTAGGGTGTAAACAATTTTGAAATGAAGACTTTTTGATGACTTTTCCAGAATCAAAACTTTAAAACATATACAGTGTTATTAATTATGTAACTGTAGTGGGAGAACACTTGGATCATGAAAGTCAAGTTTCCTTTCTTTTCTGCCCTGTTCTCTGGGCACAGGGACACCTCTAAAAGCTCTTGATGCTCTTAGAGTCAATCTGTTTACCAACGCTAATTTTAACTACTGAATGTTGACTACCATATGTAAATTGAAGGTTAATTAGTCAAAGGGTCTACTGTGAGCATTTGTCAGCCATTGTGGAAAGTTTAGTGTAAGTCACACTCCTCAGTAAGCTGGATGCAGCCATGCTGGCCTTTGCAGTCCCCATTTCCCTGTGTGTCACCATGAGTGACTGATGGCTCGTGTTCATCTCCTGCTTCAAGGAAGACTACCGGTTGTCTTAAATAGTGATTACAACTCTTGCTACTATTGCTTAGTTATTTATAGAAGCTTGGGAGTCCTCTCCCTTTCTGTTACCGCTCTAGTGTTACCACTTCCACAACTCTCCTGGAATTTGACTTAGCTCGTCCACATCCAGGCCTCCTGGAGAGCAGCTACCAGTGGGCTTTTCGGGTTCCATCACACAGAGAGATAAATAGCTTTGTTCTTCAGTCTGATCACATCTCTTCAAGTGAAATGGCTTATTCAGAAAGGATCTAAGCTTAAAGTTCTTCTGCCAGGATACTTCAGGGATTTAGTTATTTTCTAGAATTATGGACTAAACAGATTATTATTGTATGCATCTTGAGAGAACACCACTCTCCAGCTTAAAGGAAAGATAATTTCAAGTATATCTTGATGCATTGTATATACTCGGGTCTCTGTTCTTGGCTAAATTAAGAAAGAGTCTTGCAAAAAGCTGTGTTTAGAATGATATGCCCAAGTAATTGGGTTTGTAAGCATGTCTGCACTGATTCTTGCAGAGTTGAGAACCACTTTTTGGTGATATGTGTATAAAGAGTTTTCTGGTAGTAAACATCTCCCAATTTTCAGCTTATAAATATCATTGAACTAAACATTATAAAGAAATAAATTGAAGCCAAAAGTAGTGCATTTTCTTGGCATCCAGCTGTATGTATATATTGATGTTAAACTGAATACAGTTGTTTGAGTTTTTCCTGTTTGGAAGTGAGATCAAGAAGGAAGAGACCTCATAGATCCCTTATAGTCTTGACACATAGAAAGAACTTCAGTCTAATGCATCTATTTTACAAACCTACCTTGCTTCCCACTGTCACATGAAATATTAGTAACAGAGATTAATCTATGTTTCTTGATATGATGCAGACCCACTGAATTACGTGCCTTACAGGTTATGGAACACAAACAACTGTGCACACCACATTGTGCACACAACATTGTACACACACATAAAAAATACCATCATCATTTGTCATCTTCACCAATTTATATTTTATAAAGAATACCATTGATACTCATACTTGACTTTGAATTGTATTGATATTTGAAGAACTCAAGAACGTTAAGATTTTTTTTTACTGTTGTTTCTCTGGAGAAGTTCCCTATTCAGCTGGATGAAACGATAAGATGGTCATTCATTCATACATATAACAGAAATTCCTACTCTTCTGGAGTTTTCATTCTAGTGGAGGAAAACATAACATGAGGATTTTAATATGTGTGTTAATGGGGATACATGCTAAGGAGGAAATAAAGCAGAGTAAATTGAGGATGGTGGGAGACTGTATCCAATACCATGTCTAGGGTAGGCCTTTCTGAAAAGGAGAGAACGGAGCACAGACTTGAATGTAGTGAGAGGGAATGATTTAGATTTATGGGTGAAGAGAGTTACATTCTGTGGGAAGAACAAGTATAATGAGTGTGCTTGGTATGTTGAAGGAGCGTCAAGAAGGGCACTGTGGCCAGAGAGAGTATGGAGTGGACAAGTCAGAGATGAGAAAGGGTAGGATGTTGTGATGACCATTTTATAAGGCCTGGTAGACGATGGCGGGACCTTGACTATTATTCTGAGTGGGATGGGAATCATTAAGGGGCTTTCAGCCAATAAAGGGGCATGATGTGGCTCTCAAGGTTTAAGGATCACTTGGACTTACAGCTTGGGTAAAGCATTAAAAATTTCTTTCTTTATACACAGAATATAAATTATGAATGAAAATAGACTTTAACAATGATTAGGGCAACATTATCTGATTAAGATTTTGACTGATGATTGTGTTCAGGGAGCTCATGTTAAATAGTAGAGCTATCAGTTTTCGTTTTCATGTCTTTAATTTGCAGAATCCTTTTGATTTTGAATCATGTTCTTCGGTTCTGTATAACTTATTTTTTCATAATAGGCACATTAATGACAAGGGTATGTAATATTTAGAAATTGGTGTGTCCAGTTAGTTGCTTTGCATAGCTGAATTTCCCATTTGTTTGTCATTTTTAATTTCAGCCAAAACTACATAGCCTTGTGTAAGTCCATAAACAAGTCATGAATTTTTATCTCCTAGTTGTAAGGGAGGATATTTGAAAATAATGTTATGGTTTATTGTAATGATCACATGATTGATAAGACTATGAGAAGGAAACACGGATCAGTTTAAAAAAAACAAAACAAAACAGCTTCATAGGACTTATAGGGCATGAATTCTGGAACCAGCTCTGAAACCTACCAAGAGGATGACTTGAGGTCTTTAACCTGTGTTTGCCTGCTAAATGACGACCCCTGCTTCTCCCATAAGGAGAATTGCATTGCTACTGTTATCTCTGCAGTTCCTTTACATTTGTTAAACCAATGTGTGCAATGTGTAAATAAAAATCGGTTGAATTAGGAATCGCTTATGTTAGAAGTGACCATTTTTAATATAAATGAAAAAATAGGGATATACTATATAAATAACAGAGGAAAATGTTCATATTTATTTTCAGAAAAATTAGGTTATAGAAGGTATTATTGATATTTGGAAGGAAGGGTTATTTCTAAACTTATTATTACTGTCATGTCAAAGAATCAAAGTGATTATTGAAAAAGGAGTTGAGGAGGTGGGAGTGCCTTCTCCTATCAGTCTTACGGCAGAAGTTTCCAATTGCCCAATAACTGTTTACTAGAAATGTGTCAGACTTTTGAATCAATGCATTAAAAACTATCTTAAAACTATAAGTAGGTATATAAGCTTAGATTTTCATTATTTGACTTTTAGAATATTCATGTAATAAATATATATTTTGTTTTCATAAACAAATATATAAATCTGTTTGCTTATGAATACTTAGTATAATTTTCTTAAAAATTCTTGTTTATTCTAAATTCTTTCCCTTTTAGTCGTAAGAATAAGAATCAGGTTTATGTTTAAACGGAGAAATAAGGAAATTACTCTTTGACACTGTTTTTTGAAGGAGAGGGTATGCAGCCTCAGCTTCACATATGCACCTAAAATTGTTGAATCTGTTGTGATTCCAGTCCCTTTTTTGCTGGGAGGTTCTCCTTCTCCTGGAAGGGCCAGTTCCTCCCCCATGCTTAAACCTACTTCCTCTGGCAGTTCCAAAAACGTTGATTCTTCAATCGAGTATCTTCAACTTCTTCTTTATTGGAAACTTTAATGGTTAAACATGTCAAGTTTCCCCTCTTAAATAATAAATAAACAAAAGCTTCCCTTTGATCTTACTTCTCCCTCCAGCTACCACTCCCTTCATATACTTATTTTCCCCAAGTTTTAACTTACTGTCTCCATTTTCTTTCTTCCTTCTTGCTCGTCAGTCCTCTTCTACTTCTATCCTGCCAACCATTGCTAAGCTCATCAGTTATCTCCATCACACTAAATCCATATGGTGATTGTCAGTCATTATCTTATTCGGCCCTTGAGTTCTTTCAACTGCTTGAATGACTTTCCACTTTCCACTCCAGTTAAAAAAGTTTTTTTTTCTCTTTGCATTTTGCTGAATGAATGTCTTGTTCTCCACTGTATCCCTAAAATATTTTTCAAAGTGCTTTGCTTATAGCTTGTGCTAAATGAACCAAATATTATAGTGTGAGATATAATGTCAAAAAGCTTACAAAAGAGCTACAACCTGACGTTCTATGAGGGTTCATAGAAAAGAGAAAGAAAGTTTCATAAACAAAACAGTATTTGAGCTGGATCTTAAAGGATGATTTTCCTAGCAGAGATGTTAGATACTGGTAGGGCTTAACTAGTATATATTTAAGATCCTGGTATCTTAAGTGTCTTTTTTGGCTTGGGTAAGTTTGGATTCAGCACAGGGTATACAAAAGGGAGATAATAACTGTAACGATATGGTGGGCTGTTTACAACATAAAGAAACTTTACAGTTCAAATCTGTAAAGAGGGCTTTGAATCTCATGCTAGTGATTAGACTTAAGAGGACTTGGGGAGCCATTAAAAATTTTTGTTTGTTTTTTAAGGGAACGTGGGTGGTGATTAGGTCTATGCCTTGGATTAATTAGTTAATATGCTGGCAGTATGAGGTTGATTGAAAGGGGAGAAGCTAAAAGGGGAAGGTAGGAGACCATTGTAGTCATTTAAGCAAGAGATCCAGAAAGTCAGGACCAAGATGGTAAAACCTGGGGACAGATAGGAGCAGAAATCCAAAGACGGAATCGTTAAGGTAGACTTTTTGGAGCAATAAGGGATGAATTTTAACCTTAAGTAATTGAAATAAAAGCCATGCAATTCACAGATATAGGAAATTGGAAAATTTAATTGTTTGTATTTATTTACATATTTTTAATTAGTGGGAGGTAAGTGAATTGTTTTGAGCGTCTGTACATTTGAAATACCAATGTTGATATATCGAAGAAGCATTCCATGCAGAGACTCTGGAACTAGGCAGGGGAGTTGAGAACGAAGCTATGCGAGATTACATCCAATAGCAAAATTTGCCTCCTTGGTAGAAGAGCAATCCAGGCTTAGGAAACACCCTGAAAGACCAACAGTCTGAATGCCATGTGGAATTTTGGAGAAGACCAAATGGAACAGTCAAAGTAGAAGAAACTCTGAAGCTTGAATTGTAGTTTTGCTGCTTGACAAGCTATGTGGTCCTGAAGTAGGCTTTGGTTTCTTTATTCATTTATTTATTTTTAATCTCTGCACAAGTCCTGCCTGAGTAGTCTGCAAATCATAAACACTAAGTGCAGACCCAGTTGGCTCCCTAGAATATAATCATTTCTGGATTATGGAATTTTTTGAAGTATTGAAAATTGTTTAGATGTTCCTTCATTCATTGGTTCATTCATTCATTCATTCATTCATATATTCTTACTAAGTCTTAACCTGTGGCAGGCAATCTTTTAGTTATATTGCCTGGTTTTTCTCCATCCATTCTTGACTAGAATTTTCACCGGTTCAGTTTAGCATATTATTCCCAGTTAGTTATAGGAAAAATACTGATTGATTTAGATCTTGTCCATCTATGGAATCATGCCATCCAAATCTCAGACTATGTCTCCTCTTCCTCAAGTTGGTTGGAGGAAGTGATGGAGAGTGTTACTTTTACATTTATAATAATAGGAAATACATTCATTATCCTGATTCCCTTTAGATGATTAGAGTAAAATACTTAACTCATAAATGATTTAAATCATCCTCAACAGTAGTTAAACAAGCTGGTGTTATAGAGATCTGACAAACATAACTATTATCATACGACTACTGAGAAGTTTTTGGACAGAAGTACCAGTTAGAAGAGGGGAGCCCTATCCCTGAGTGCTGAATGAGTGCTTGCCTGGGGTGTCCCCAGAAACAGGAGCTGACACAGGTGTTCAGCACAGTTGCTTACTGCTTCCCATCAAGAAGGATGGGGGGTTCTTAGCACTGCTGGTTTGTGGCACTCGGCATATTTGGCAAGCAGTCAGCCCTGGCTGTGGATTTCCCTGGGGAAAATAAAAGCCACAGGGAAGTCATCAGTGTGACCTTCTGCTGGGTAGTTGGCACATGGCTGCACCACGGGAAGGCTTTCAGTTGTCATTTTCTGAACGGGTAGATATCAGGTGCTGATGGAGGCTCTCCATTCAAGGTGGGAAGTGGAAAAGGAGAAAAAAATATTGAGCAGAAGCTTACCAAATAATTCCCAGTCATGAAGTTAACACCAGCTGATCTGCTGATAAAAGGGATATTCTTGTGGGGAGGGGGGAGGGAGTTTCTTTGGTTCTGTAAGCACAATTATAAGCTTTCCTATTTAAGTCTGACCCATCATATTGAAATGCTGTCACTAGTATCATTAGCAAGTAAAGTGTTGATAACATAGTCAAATGCACAGCAGAGTTCTGGCTCTTAAGTGTCTGGACTAACTCCCAATATTAGGAATAGGAGTCAAACTGCCATCACTTTTCCTGTGCTAACAGACGCCCTGCCATTAGCAGTCTGAAGGCAATTTTAATAAAATACATAGCCCTGCTGAGTTGGTCTCAAAAAATAAATAAGCAATGTAGAAAAGAAGCTTTTGTTTCAAAGTAATGATTTAAACTATGCATTACAGGTATTTTTCTTTTACCAGTAAGGCACATGCTATCAGAATTTCAATCATGATTGGGTGGCATTTATCTAAATAATGTGATATTGTCATTTCAAAGACTTAAAGCATCGCCTTATTTTGACTTACATACAAAGTGGGGGCAAATTGGATCCAGGTATCAAGTGCATGTGTTTTACAGTTTATATTACATTTTTTTGTGTGAACAGTGTTGTATTCTTGGACAGATTTATGGAAATGTAACAAGCTGGTGATAGAGTTCTGGGAATTGCAGACTTGACTTCCAAACACAGATTAGAACAGGAGGGCAAAGAACATCTTTTTATTTTTCCTTTGCTGTCAGGAAGGGAATCACATTTCAGTTTTTAAAAAACTCTTAATAAGATGCTTATATGTAAACCACAGTCACAAGGGTGTAATAAATGTGTGCATGTATCAGAGGAGCCAAAGCTTTGTTTGCCAAAAGGTAAAAATCTCAGAAAGCTTTTTAAGAGTCTATTTGGAAACCACTGAAATTACCGCCTTTCCTTCCCTTCTTAATAGCAACATACTGGCCTGAGAGCCATAATATAGAATTAGCTCTGGCCTTACAGTAGGCAGAGTTAGAACTAGCCTACATAAGTGTGACGTGTGGGACATCAGGAAGGCTCCTATTTCTAAGTGTCATCGAGGGGGAAGCAAAGAAGCATGTGCTTTGGAATGAGACAGACCTCAGTTCAAATCCTACTCAAGTCCCAACTCTTTTTTTGCATGATGTATTATTGTAGGCAAGTTATGCGTCTTCTCTAAGTCTTTGTTTCCTCATCTATAAATTGGGAATAATAACAAAACCAACCTTGTATGATTGTTCCGTGGATGTAATGAGACAATACATGTAAAACATTTAGGATGGTGTCTGGCACAGAGTGAGCACCCAGAGAATGTTTGTTTTTATATTAATGAACTTCTAACACACTTTTATCAGGAAGGTTACATGTTAAATTTTGTGCTAGAAATTGAGGTAACTATGTGGATCAATATATGGTCTCCACTTCAAAATTAAAATCTTTAATGCAAGACAGACATTTTAGCAGATAACTCAGATGCTGTGTGCCACTTGTTGTATTGGTATAGGTCTAGTGGACATAAAGGAGGCAGGACTGGAGAGTTCCCTGATGGCCTAGTGGTTAGGATTCTGGGCTTTCACTGCCGTGGCCCGGGATCAATCCCTGATAGGGGAACTGAGATCCCGTAAGCTGCATGGCGCAGCAAAAAAAAAAAAAATGGAGGTAGGGCTTGATCTTGGCCGTGGAAAAAATTACTGTAAAATCTTAGTTTTTTAAGTTTTCAAAGGAAAGATGCTATGTATTTGCACCCTGAGCCGTTGTGATCAAAGCCAACTATTTTTTTTCCAGTGATTTTTTCCCAGTTCCTTGTTCTTTCTATTCTTCTTCTTTTACATTTATGTAAACTTTTTCTTTGATTGTTAGCATCATGGTTAGGTGATATCTGTACTCAGAGACAAGAAGTAAACATAAATCAACACTCAAATGCCGCTCAGCATCTCTGCTAAAATGATTTGGGGGGAAGAGTTGAAAACAGAGGTTTTATTCTCTTACATTGCCAAATGGCATGAAAATTAGTACAAGCCTTTGGACAGGAATTAGGCAATATCTAACACATCTACATGTACACACTATTTGATCCAGCAATCCCATTTTTTGGAATTTATCCTGAAGATACATCTTTGACAATATGAGGATCACATGCCCAAGTTTAATCATTGTGGCATTGTTTATAATTGTAAAATATTAAAAACTACCTAAATGCTCATGCATAGGAGAATAGCTGAATACGTTAGAACGCTATGGAACCTCCACATAATGAGGTACTGTGCAGCTGTAAAAAGAAAGAAAGGATACAGAGTAATTTCCAGTCTATACTGCTAAGTGAAAAAAGTGCAGAAAAGTAATATCTAGAATGAAAGGGAAATAAGAAAATACACTTGTATCTGCTAATTGGGGCAAAAAAAATAGGAAAGATAAGCTGGAAACTCATGAAATTGGTTTTTACTTACAGAGGTTGGGCCCAGCAAATGGGTATTGAGAGAATGAAAATAAGGTAGAAGTGGTGACAGGAGAGTGTGACACTTATCTGAATATCCTTTTTCTTTCGTATAGATCTCATTTTTGGAACTGTGTTAATGTTTGACATACTCAAAAACAAATAATTAATTAAAATGAGCTAGGGTGTTTAGGGAGCCTCACATGAAAACAAAAAATAACAAATTTGATTAATTGTATTCATATGAATTACAAATGAAGGGGGTGGGGGAAAAGAGCAAATTTAAGTAACTTTGCCATACAGATTTTTGACTTTATACTCTAAGATTTAAAAAAAATGAACTATTGTATTTTCATCAGAAAATTTGCTTTTCACACAATACGGATTAATAATTCTGCTTTTCATGGAGGTGAGAGTTAACACTTCTGAACTGCTTTGAGCATATCCTAGGACTGTGGATAATGAGAGCCATTTTCCTACTTTAAAAGAAATAAAGAGGGCTAGAATGAACCCTGTGAGGTTGAATGGAATGAGGTATCAATAAAAACTCATGGTGTGTGTTATAAAGAAATAGTTGTGAGTGTGTGTGTGTGTGTGTGTGTGTGTCCATTTATATATTCCCTAGCTCTATCTGCTGAGAGGGCTTAAAAGCAGTAATACCTCAGTACTGATGAGCACACCTACTACCTAGATCTTGGTTTCTGAATATCATTCTCCAATAAAAGACACCAAGAACCCTTGTAGAAATGGATGATTCTAGGGCAAGAAGAAAAATTATATGGTGAGAAACTGGAAAATCTTATGGTTCAAGAAAGTAAGGCATGACTAAAAAGAATCGAAACAGGTTGAAAGGACACAGGAGCCATTTTGACATGGCTCCCAATGGCCACATCTGGGACATTTGAGCAAGGAAATAATGATAGTAATGGATTACACGCAATATAGTCCATGATGTTATAAAAAGTGTTGAAAAATAATAAATGGGAGAGAAGGAAAGCTCTTTTTGTAACAGTAGAATACCAGTTAATAACTGTAGAAGGAATGTTGGAAGTAGAAAATGACCATTTGGTAAACACCACATTAATGATTTTCTCAGGCAAGAATCATGACTGGATGCTAAAGTAGTGGTGCAAATATGCTGATAAATAGGATACTTACATAGTGTCCAAATATCTCTTCTCAGAATGCTTGTAGTGATCAAAGTTAGTATCACCAGTAATGAGACTTACTAGCATCGTGTACCACTGCTGTGACTCACTGAGGAAGGCACAAAAAATCATTTCTGTCATGTTCTTGCCAAAAATGCATGAATTTTATCATGAGGAAATATCAGACAACTCAAATTGAAGGACATATTACAAAATAACTGGGCAGTACTCTTAAAAAGTGTCAAGGTCATGAAAAACAAAGAAAGACTGAGGAATTGTCCCAAATGGAAAGAGACTAAGAAGACAGGATAACTAAATATTCGCTCATGGTCCAAGAAAAGGACATGAGTGGGACAGTTGTTGAAATTTGAATAAGGTCTGTGTGTCAGTCAGTTGTTTCAGTTAATTTCTTAGTTTTGCTCATTGTACTGTGGATTTGAAGATGTTAATATGCCAGGAAGCTGGGAACTCCGTACTATTTTTGCATTTTTTTCTAAGTCTGAAATTATTTCAAAATGAAATGTTAACTTGAAAAATAAAAATTAAAACATGTGCCTTAAATAAGATGTATGTATGTATTACCCATTCTTCTTTATTATCATAAAGGAAAAAGTTTGCTATGTAAGAGGGTAACATCACTGGGCTCTAGGAAGAAAAAAGTCGTAATAGAGCGATATGTATGTTGCCTTGTGAATTGGGTCTTATTCTGTTAACTGCCTCTGGCATACACCGTGTAAGCCTTGAGGGTACTTACTATGCCTTTGTATTTGCTAGTCTATTTGCCGATAAAATAGGTTAATGATCTTAGCACTATGGTTTCTAATTAATCACATCAATAGAGGAGAGCATGTCAAGTACAGAGCCTGACAACAATAATTTTAAGAAGCACTCAAGTGAAGATCAAAATTTAATGCCTGTGAATGACCAGGTATCTTCTGGTAGGTGTAAAACTCCAGAATATTTCCAGGGAGGGAAGACAGAGCTGGTATATTCAGTCCAATGGATGTGTGTGAAGAGATCAATAATCAGATAAAAGCTAGAAAGGAAGTATGGGCACAGTACACAGCATAGCCAGTCAGTGGGTCTCTGAGAGTCCAGATTCTTAAGTTAGAAACAGGGTCTGGTGATCATGAGCTTGATGATGCCAGTGAGGTGGTGGTAGTGCTGCGAATGCTTTGTGACGGCATTAAAGGACTAGAGTGAAGGATCAGTAGCAACGTGTGGTTGCACGGAGTTCTGTGTACCACCATCTTGGTTTCACATACATTCATACTCAAAAATTTAATGTTTAACATAGTTGTAAGATGTAGGTGGAGAGACTGATTTCATTACCTATGTTTTTATAGATGAGGAAACTCAGATTCAGCATTTCCAAAATCCTATAGCTAATAAGTACAGAAAGGATTTGTACGCTGGACCAGAGTGTTCACTTGAGTTTACTAACCTTCTAGCATCAGATAAAATATAGATTTTCCTTCCACACTAGTGCACAATATGGAGTGGAAGTACTTTTGCCAAATTTGGGAATACATAACTCTTCTAGTGCATGTACTCAAGAAGCATCATTATCAATAGTATTTAACACAGAGATTGTAGGACTTGCCCAGAATCCCAAGAGTTAGTGCCAGAAATAAAATGAGAACTCTAGTTGTCCATAGTCAGGGCAGAAAGTATCCTGTTGGCCACATTATGAATTGTCTTCAGTGCAGATAGTTCTTTGATAGTCCAGCACCAACCAGGAAGACTGGAGGTCTGCTTCCAGGGCTGGGTACCACTCACTGGAAGAGGCTGGTTCCAAAGGGGCCTTGAACAGTGGAGTTCTGACGCTGTGTTGAGACATTAATGAACATCTTGGACATTATGGTGATTTGAATAAAATTCTGTAGGTTGCTTGAAAATCTTGGGAGTAGAGTTAGAGGCCATAGGTCAATTATCTTACCTATGTAGAATGAAAAGCAGTTGAAATCTAGCAGAGGCCTTGCTGAATGTGTTATCTCATCCAGCTCCTGAAACTCTCCCCAGACTTTTAGCTTTCTGAATTACTCGGGACATTGGAGAAGTTCCTGCTGTCCAGTGGCAGTACACTCTTTCCTTCGAAGAATGCTTTGAGCGATGTCAGAGTTTTTATATGACTTTGACATTTGCCAAAAAGGTTATGGTATCTGCTAAGACACACAAATATTGTCCCTATTTATAGTGTGTGTATTGCCATGACAGAAACAGAAATTTTAAAAAAACACTATTAATTCTTTACCATTAAAATAAGAGTTCCTTTTCTATTATATATATTTGACTTCCAAACCCAGGATTTATTAAAGACTTAATATCAATATATGTTACAAAGACCATATAAAATATAAAATTTAATCTAATCACTAATAATTTAGAGATTAATACGGAATCGAAGAGCTAGATAATGCTTATCTAAGTCACTGATTTTGTAGACAAGGAACTGAGGCTCAGCGAGGTTAAATTTTGCATCATTTTTACAGTTAATAAGCGACAGAGCCAGAAAAAGAACCCAGATTTCTTGATTCCTAGCCCAGCTTTCTTTCCACTATGGCATGATTTCTTATGACACGTATTAGATTAGAGCAAAATTATTTTTGTTGAAATGCATGAAAAGCGTTGTGGGTCTCTTGTTGATGTTTTGTGGAGGGAGTGAGTTTATTCTATCCTTGATTTTTTTTTTTTTTTTTTGGTTTTACACTACAATTAATAAATGAGTAATATCCTCTATCTACCCCACATTAATAAGGTCCTACTAATTTTTTTTTATTTCCAGTAATCTGCTGATAGGTTTGGAAAATCCTTTCTTAGAATAAATGCATGCATACCTTTGAGTTGCTAACACTTGAACGGCTAATCCATTGACTAATCTGAGAAATCACCTCTCTCGTTAGGTGCCCTGGATCACAAATGTCTTTTGATAGTACTGCAGTGGTAATGTAGGGATTTGCAACTGGCAGGCAGGAATTGAATTGCCATCATTTGGCTTTAGCAGGAGTTAGAGTCTTGTCTCCAACATAAGCATGAGCCAAGGTACTGTCTCCTTTTTTCTAATTTTAGTTGGAACCATTGGCACCGATCTTACCTAGACAGACTAGTGTTATTTCTACCCAGCACAATCTGCTGGCATGGGCTCCATTCCAAGCCACGCAGTTGAACTTCTCCCCCTGGTTTAGCAAACAGAGAGAGATATGATTGGATGTAGAGGACAGGAGCGTTCACCTTTTTCATTAGAAGCCATCCTTTCAGGCATAGAGATTCTAGGTTTAATTGGTTCAATGTATGACTCAGAGAGAATTGGCTCTTATGATTGAAAATTGCAGTGTGCTTTAATTGTGGGTCATGAAATAATTACTCCAGTGTTTTGGTTCAGGCACATGGATATTGATACATTTAACTGCTCAAGGGTGGGAAGAAAGGTGAGAAGTGATGTCTGCTTACCAGCCCTCACCTGTTCGTTATTGGAGAACATGAGCTGTATAATTGTCCTGTCATGATCTCTAGTCATGGGCACGCATCCCCGATGGCATCTCTCATGACCTCAGCCACACCGGCCATGCTGAGGCTTCCATCTGCACCCCTTTATCAGAACCCTCAGTGAGACCTCTTCCCGAGCATCAGCGCTCTCCCTCAGCTAACTCCCATACCATGGAGAGTCAAGAGGGGACATCACAGCCTTTGCAACCTTGACCCTCTGTGCAGCCATACCTGAGCCCTTTCTCTCTACTTCAGTTTGTCATGGGATGTCTGCTGCAAGGCTGATGTCTCACAAGGTGCCATTCGGAAAGCAGGCCACATAAACATAGAGGAGTTTATACGATTTCCCATCTCACCCCAACCTACCCTGGACTTGCCCTGCGGGAGCAGGTGTATGGAACCCTCACAGTAGCATTTGAGGTCTCTTCCCCCTGGTGACTCTTCCTTCTAAATTAAAAATGCCCATAACACTCAAACTCTTTCATTATTTCACATAAACGGTGGTTTTCCATATGTAAAAGCAGAAGATTGTTTTCCTCTAGTTGCTTGTGACCCAAATGAGAAAGACTGTACTTGGAATGTGGAGAGTTAACATATGGGGTTATTTCATATATCATCATGCAGGGGACTCAATGGTAAAGAGAAAAAACACAGACTGTCCTCATGGGGCACACAGTGAGATCACATAGAGCTTATTAGTTTTTGTTGTTCTTCAAAGCAATAGATGTAAACATGTCCACAAATAGGAGATTCTAATAAACAACTAGAGAGTATGTTTAAGTTTTATGGAAAGGAGGGCTTTGAAGTGTGTATCACATTCTGAAGATCTGGTTGAAAAATAGAAAATCATTACCCAAGGGGATAAGAATTCCATAAATTTACACCACTACTCTTCTCTCTCTCTCTCCCCCTCCACTTCCTTTCTCCTGTAACATTGTTCTGTCCCCTGGTTGGATAGTTGTTTTGGTAGAAGGTCCACGTTCCCTGTCTACCACGTCCCGTTGGCTGACTTTTGCCTACTTTTCAATCATGGATGAGCTGCCCTCTTATAGTGTGATAGCCTGATAAGATTAATAATAATAATAATGAATAATAATCATTAAACACATAGACCTTGGTTCATGGTATTAGATGAATTATGTCGTTTAATTATCAGAGCAGCCCTTTGGGAAAGGTATCACTATCGTCCTTGTTCTACAGATGAGCAAGTTGATGCAAAGTGAGAGCAGGCAATCCCAAAACACATAAGTGGGCACAACAGGATTTTATCGGACACCAAATTCTGAGTCCCTGTCGCTTAGGAATTGTATTCAGTTTCAAGTAACAGAAACCTGAGTGGTAGTGGTTTGAACCAGATAGGGGTTTTTTTATCTTCCACAATACAAGAGGGTCAGATGCAGTCCAAACTGCTCTGCCATGCTGCTGGGGATCCAGACTCCCTCCAGTTTTCTCTTCCACCACACTTATGGTGGAAGATCCTCATTCTAACGCTCACAAGAGACCTGGTACAGCTTTAGTAGGGTAGCTCTATCTCATATCAAGGCAGGAAGTCAGAGAGGCACAAACAGCAAAGAACAGAAAGGCCAAAGCAGTCAGAGCTGTCCCCTTCTAGAAGGTTTTCACTGAATCTTCTCCCAACTTCCATTTCTATCTCAGGGCTATTAGTAGGATTCTATTTATACATTTAACTGGTCTGCTTTATTATTGGGAAGGGATATTGGGTGGCCAGTTAGCGTTCTCTGTTATGGCTCTTAATCCCCCAGATATACTGCATTTTCCTATAGCCTAAGAATAGGAACAGGGAATTTTTTAAATTGTTTAAAATAAACCAGAAATTTTTCTTTGTCTAGGGTCTCCTCCATGGTTATTCTTATTAAAACACACACACACACACACGTATAAATGTATGCCTCTTGAATGGAAAGATATCCATCTTCTGATGGGATATATTCTATAGAATCTTTAGCAGATATTTAGCACACACCTGCTTATAAGGAGATATTAATAATTGGTCTGGAAATGGGGAACTGAGACAACATTACCCAAGTTTAGAGAAACTGTCAAGTGAGTAAACCCTGCCTCCATCTTCCAAAATGCTAACCGACAAACGGTTCATTATTGGGATAGAAATGTTTTCCTGTAGGATAGACCATTCTGAGTTGTATATGTTCCTCTTCAAGCATGATGAAACAAAAATTGCTAATCAGTGTATTATCCGCAGGAAGCAGTATGCTTTCAACTTCATGAGACTAAAATTCCATGAACTTATTTATTCCTGAATAAAAACAAGAGGTTTGCATTTAAGCAGTGAGAGAGTATTAGTTGAAGACTGCAGTAGAATATAGTGGATTTTTTTTTACCTGATCCACTTCTCTTTGACAAAATCTTACCTGTGTCTTCTCTGCTACCTCAGTTTCTTCCTTTAGAAAATGCTGTCATATATATAGGATTTGTCTGTGGAGTTTACGTCAGTAGGATGTATCACAATAGAAGGATAATTCACAGGAATTCTGACTAACTCGATGCTAACGGCATGTTATTCTGTTTTTACACGTCTGTAGTACACAGTTATTGTTTTATTATGTCATTGTGAATGTGGTTAATATATATATATTGTTTTGATAACAAATGGATCTTCAACTGCTTTATATATAAGCATCATGTGCTTCAAAGCAGGTAGTACAAAGCTGGGCCAAACCAAATAAATACTTATCAGTGGCTTTATGTATGAAAAATATGTAAACAATTAGGTTGACTACACTCACTCCAGGATATTTCTTGGGAGTTTTAGATTTGTTCTTAATAAATCCCTAACATCAGTGTTTTCTAATTGATTGAGGATGTTCGTTAATTGAATTCTTTTTAAGCAAGGATTTATAGACTTTTAACGTTGAAATCAATTGTATATATTCTTGTCAAATTTGGCTCAGCTCCACAAGAGGAACTTTGGGCAATCGTGAATATAGACTAGAGAGATAAGCAGTTAGGATCGTTTAGGTGTACAACTTCCTCTCTTACTCATTAACTGTTTTTAATTTTAATTGGGCAGGTATATTGCATTCTTCTCTTTCCTTTTTTAATGATAAATTTGCCAAAGATTACTATATGCATAAAGTAAATATGTATGATAAAGCTAATTAGTATAAAATCTTTTGCTCTCATTATTTTACTATTTCATGTGAAAGTAGTAAATGGGCCTAAATTAGCTGAATAGGTATCTTAGTTCCTCTTAGTTTATATGTTGAAATTATGGCCTTAGACCATTACTAAGACTTTTTCAGCAACAGCAAGTGAGGTGAAGTTTTAAAAATTGGTGATTATGAACAAGTTGGTGACTTCCAGAAATGTGAATTTACTTGTTTTGGAAAGATGACTATTTTAGTATAGAATTTCTCATGATAATCAGTATTCGTGATCTGATCACATACATATTTTAGTGTTGTTTTCCATAAAACAATTTACTGTATACTGCAACTGTAGATAACTGATTTGTGTTTTAGAGATAAGGTTCACTTAATTTTTGTAATCGCCCAAAACATAGTATTGAAGCCTATACCATGCCCATTTCTAATGCCAGCCCTTCAATATAGCTGAATCTTGCCATAAAGTCTACTATCTGAGGAATCTCAATCTTTCTTTCTATTCTGTGAACTCCTATAGTTGACAAAAAAGATTTCTAAAAAGATAATTGTATTGATTAATTCAATTTCTGGGTTGGGTATAAGGTGTAAATTGGAGATTACTCATAGAAATTGAATACAAAGAGAAAAATCTTTTTAAGTCTTTTTTTTTTTGAGGGTATTGAATGAAGCTGAATTCCTAAAAGCTTTCCAGCCTCACAGAGCTTCAATAAACTTCTAACAGGAGTCCTGAATGCCAGCTCTATTTTTGTTGCTTATACAGTAGGTGGGAAACCTTTAACTAGTAGGATGAGTCTTTGTTTTCATTTCCACTGAAAAACTCATGGACCAACATTTAGGGACTTCTAATATCTTAGAAAAAGTTTTCTGGTATAACATAGTATGTAGATATTTATACATAGTATATTTATACAAGTTTAAGTATATATTGATATATTGTTCCTGAAGTATAAGTATATATTTTTATATAAATATATTTAACCAAACCCAATTTTTATCTATGTGTATGCATATACAAGCAGATCTCTCCACATGTGTATGTATAGTGTCCATATTTATTATATATTAGTTAGCCTGTTGAGTGTTTCATCAGAAAATAGGTTCTCTAATGCAGAAACTGTTTTATCCACATTCCATCACTCCCAACAGAGTGTAATACAGTGTCTTTTACACAATGGATGATAAATTAGTGGTTGTAGTGAATGGTGACCAAAAGAATAGATATTTAATCAGAGAAAAATGTACTGTTTGATTTTGATACAGGTACATGGGAAAGATGTCACTTAAAGATAGTCCCCTTAATTGTCAATTAGAACTATTTTATTCTTATCTACTTAGATGGAAGCTAAGCTCTGCCGCTTTTATATAGTTTTACTTGTAATTGTGAACATGTAGAACCACATGGGGCCATCAGTCAATCAGTAGAGAGATGAGGGCCCAACAGAATTATTTCTGTAGGTGGCTAAATTTTTCAATCAAGGACAGCTGAAAGGTCATGATTAAAACAGTGACTTTCCTGAAATTGTAAGTAACTGTTAGTGACTGTTTTGCACAAAGATGTCAAAACTACTTTTTTCCTCTGAAAAGGAAAATTATAAGTTCTTGAAGACGTTGGCAGTTTTCCAAATTTCACTTGCACTACTGTGATGTATTTTAATTACTTCACTTGAGTCAGTTTCTTAAAACATATAAGAAGCAAAAGTAAGGTAGTGTGATAGTAAGTATACAGAGAATATAAAAACAGGCATCTAATGCCTACCTGATAGGTGCATACTCATTACTCAGTATTCGCCAAGGAGTAGGACTTAACACATTTCACCCAAGGAGTGTGCATAGCATTAATTCATAATTCTATACAGAGATGAAGAATGATACCACTGTGTATTTTAATTAGAATATGGCAGTGATACTTGAGATATTTAAGTAATTTGCTTCACGTAGATCTGTTAGCAAAGGCAGCCAAGGATAGAAAATGTTGTTAGTGATTGCGGTAGGTGGCCCTTTATTCTCTGAGTCAGAATTGACTCCAGTCCCTGGGTAGTGGCAGGCAGGACTAGCTGCTGGTTGTCACCATCTTTCAAATGAGGTGCCGACATGAAGTCCTGACCATTTGTAGTCATTAAAGATTCCTCAGAACCTTTGCAGCAGAAAGGGTTTTAACCACAGTGTCCTGGTCAGTTTCCAGATCTGGTAATTGTATTCTGCCTTCTAATGTCTTCCTGCAGGTTCTGTTTCTGCTTATTTGTTTGTTTGGGGTTTTTATTGTTATTGTTGCTTGCATTATGGAGCTGTAGTTTTTGGGGGGTGCATCTCTCCTTGGTTTTAAGCTCTCTGTGTGCTTTTAATCTTCTTTAGGCTATACCAGAATAGAACTGAAGAGTTTTGTTAGATGCATATTATTTCAGCCTGCATTAATGATTTGTGTTCCATCCTTTTACACTCTGTTTTAGTTTAATTTTTTAAGAGACACATATAAAAGAACAAATGAAAAGGAATAGTGGCATGAGGAGCGACAAATATGGTGATAGACGTGGGCTGCTCTTTGAGATACGGTCCAAGTGTACCTCCTTTACCTTGGAGGAGGACTCTGGAAGGCAGAGAAGATGAATGACACTTGCTGGGTTTGAGGAGGGAATCACAAGAGAATATGAGAAGTGTTAGTTCACTTCGAAATAAAAAATGGTAAAGTTCCATTTGAGCCCAAGAATGACATGGTTCATTTCCATGTTAAATGTCAATTTTTTCATCCCATTGATAAGCATGTTAAATTAGGATTTGTAAGGCAGAAGGATATGTATCTGATTTTAAGAGCAATATTTTGATATGTCATAATTTTGATGGCCATGTTTTGAATTAGATATTTCACTCATGATCATTTTTCATAATCTACAGGAAGATAAAATTCTATCAAATCAACATTTATTGGATGCCATCCATATTAAAAGAACTGCATTTGATGTATTACTCTTGAAGATATTTTATTTGGTCCAAAAAACACTGTACCAAGTATTCATCCTATTACGTCCCTACTGGGTTGAAAGTGATTTTTTTTTTTTTTTAGTTTTGTTGTTATTTTATTTATTCAGCAAGGAAAATGATAAAACAAAATTCAGAGTAATTTTGTTCTAACCCAAGCATAAATTTCATCCATTAATCTCAAAACCTACCCTGCCAACAGCATTATATAGTAGAAAAAGCATAAGCTCATGTGTCAAAAGAGCTGTTTTTTAATGCTGGCTCTTACAAAGTCTGTGATTTCCAAATGGGTAAGTTCCTTAACTTCCTTGTCTCAGTTTTTTCATTGTGAATAGGAATGATTGTAATATTTTGACCTACCTACTGAAACAGTTTTTTCCAAATGGAAGAAAATACATTCTCTTTTGAAGTAATCTCATCTACAATATAGTACTTTCCTTACTAATATTATTATTATTTTTACAATTTTATTGAAGTATAGTTGATTTACAGTGTTGCATTAATTTCTGCTGTACAGAAAGGTGACTCAGTTATACATATATATATTCTTTTTCATGCTCTTGTCCATTATGTTTTATCATAGGATAATGAATATAGTTCCCTGTGTTATACAGTAGGACCTTGTTGTTTATACCTCACTAATATTTCATCTTTCATCAGATTGGTCTTACATATACTCCTCAATTAGAAATTACTCTTCATAGATTTTCTGGAATCTTAGTTTATGATTAAAGCTATTCTGGGTTCTTTATGGTGAAGTATTTCTCTTCTGCAATGTCACAGCCTCTGAAATGTTCTCTTCCCAATACTGGATAGTTTTGCTTTTTCTCTAATTCATCTTTTTACCATATCTAGGGCACATAAACAAATGAAAGATTTTAATACTTCCTTGCCATGCCAAGTTAATATGAAAATATCTGTACCTGACCGAATCAGAGCTCAGTTGTCATTGGGAGTGCAGAAGGCTTGAAAACTGAGTATCAGAGTAAATCACCCAGAAGGAGTAGGCAATTGGAACAGATCTTAGCAATATGGGGAAGCTCATACAAAGCATCAGGTAACCTCAGGGTAGGAAAATATCTTGTCGGACAGGCACTGAATGTCTAGCTGTGGGCAGTGGGGTGTTCCTGGGAATAAGTGTGGCCTGTCATGACTGGAAATTCCATCTACAAATAGTAGGAAACGATCAAAATGATAAGCTGGCTGTGAGTATCAGAGACCCTGGGCAGAAGTAGCAGACAATCCTAGGAGACTATTTTCAACAAGGTAAAGAACCTTATGGCAGAGACCTGAGGTAAAAATCATGGAAACTAAGTGTGGACTCAGTAAGGAAGCAAAACACAAACATTAAGTTACTGAACTTGTGCTAAAAAGTGGGGTCCTGGCATCTCGAACTAAGAGGTCTGCCTGGTTTGAGACCAGACAGGGAAGTAACTCATATCAATATCATTCTCTTTGGCTTTCCTGCTCTAAGCTCTTCTACTGGCCACCTCCTGTCTCACTCCCAAATTCACATAGGACAGGAGAAGAGAGAATTTACATAAATTCTGAGAACATGATTCTCATTGTCTTCACTTTTATCTCAAACTAAAAGATGATTTCCTACCTTATTTGGTTCTGTTTTCTCTCAGCCATCAATCAACTTTTTCTCCTTGAAGTTTCTGTAATCGTCGTACAAAAGTTACAAGAAAATTCATTGGTTTAAGACACATACTAGCACTTTTTAAACATATGATATTGTGATGCATCTTAAATCTATGGCATGTCATAATTTAATTGCCACGGGAATTTTTCTTGGGATGTCCTCCAGTCCTGGATGAAATACAAAGCTTACCTAAGAGTCTATTGTTGCCAACTGTGGTTTCAAAGATAACCTGAATCATAAAGACGTATGATATCACTGATAGCACTGATGTCACTGACACTGACTGTCACTGGGGCTTGACAGAGCCACAGTAATTTGTAAAATCCCCCTTTTCCCCATCTTGCCACATTCTCATCATAGAGGAAAAGAGCAATCAGAGAGGACTCTCCAAAAGAGGAGACTACCATACAGGTTTTTAAGAACTCTTTTGCCTTCAGAGTAGGAATGCATTTACTGTATCTGAATTCTTTCTCCTGATAGAATTTTATGAATCAGTGTTTCAGTAATACCTGTTTTCTCCATCTATCTACGTATCTGCATGTGTCCACAAGTGATGTCCTGGTGTTTGGAAATAAAAATGAATCTCCTTTCTTTGGTGGATTCTGTCCCAGTACAGGAACCATGTTTTCACAATTCTGCTTGGTTTCCTGAGACTGAGGCTTAATTTTGCATTTTCAATATTGATTTCTTTGGTCACATTATTCTCCCAAAATTCTCATCTTTATCTCTAAAAGAAGCATAAATTTGCGACTAGGACTGTTGAATAACACATGGAACTTTAAAATTTTTCTCATTGCCTACCTGAAGGAAACAAATATTTGCAAGGTAAATACATCATTGCTTAAATTTTCTCTTGAATTAGCATATTTTTGTTCTGTCATAAGTAGAAGCCTTTCTTCTCCTATTGTAAGAGCTGTAGGATATCTACCATTGATAAGTTGAGTATTTGGAATGTGGCCCAGTTTGGAAACTTATCTCAATATGTCTTCATATTTTCGCAATGTCTTGATTTCATGATTTTATAAAGCATGTATGCATAAAATTCTTTACATAAAGTTTTCATAGGAAGAAAATAGTGTATAGGGCCAATGAAAAAGAAAGTACAATATGACTTTACTTGAAAAATGAAATGAAGTGATTGTGGCTAAGAGCTAGAATTATAGAGTAAAAAAGAAGAGCTGTTTATAAGGAATTGTAGATTTTGATACACTGCTTTTCTCAAAGACTTCGTTTGAAGGTGATACCAAACTTCCACTGAGGGAGAATTAGGTGTTAAAATTAGACCTCCTAAGTGAGACTTGAGAAACACTCTTACTTACTTGGTGTCCTTTCTTGGAAACTACCCACTAATTTTGTACTGCATTCATACAGTGTTAGAGAATGATATTTGAAATCACCTCTCAACAGCGCCCCAAGGAAGAGTATGAATCTTGAATATGGCTGATAACATGAATGTGAGAAAGCACTCTCTTACAAAAATAAATTCCACAGAGTTTCAGACTTATGAAGTTAGTAGACAAATAAGGGTTTATTTAGTATGGACGGATCTCTGGCTCTTAGGCCTTTGAAGTATTAGAGAACAGGCATGTTCCTGTTTCTTATGCTTTCATCATATATTTCATCATGTATTTCATCAATTAGAAGTCAAGGAGAGACTATAAGAGTTCAAGTTCTAACAGCCATCTCAAAGTCCTGACCATTGAGGAAGTTTCCAATGACTGCCAATGAGTGAGAGGAAACTTTGAGACACGTATGGGGAAAAGTTATTGTAGCAAAAATGAGGTGGGATGTGGTGTACTTGACTTAGGGTGGGCATCCACTTTAGGTTTTCTATCCTTGTAGATAATATTTTCTGATGGAATATAACTCATACAGTGTCACTGAAGCTAGTGTAATATCATTTTCAACAAATCATTTTTGGAAAACATGTCCTATAATTACACATCTCCTTCATTAGAAGAGAATGTGTAGGTCATCGTCACTTCTTATTACCAGCAGCATTTTATTAACCTCTTAGCTGTGATAAGAGGTTAATAAACCTGTGATAATCTGTTGTACACACTACAGATGGATTGGTCTTCCTAAATCACAGCTCTGGTCCTGTTACTCCCCTGTTCAGATATGGTAATGGCTCCCTGGATGACCTGCTGAATGACATCAAACTTATTAGTCTGATTTTCAAGACCCTCCATGCTCGGGCCCTGTCCTTGATGCTTAACCAACTATTAGCCATCCTTTAAGGCCCAGGTCAAATGTCTTCTTGTTTATAAAATCTTAACTCATTGTTTTGGAAATAGTATTTTCTTTTTTCACTTTTAAGTATTAAATAAATATATGTTAGTGGACTGATCTTGTTTTTCCATGCAGTCTATACATAATAGATGCCTTTGCAAAGAACAAAAATACATTGGATGAATTGTTAACAATGCTTGGGTATAAATATCTCAAAGTATTGATTATTCAGAGAACTCGTTGTCACTTGTGAATTTTCCAAAACTTTGCTTTTTTAAAAAAATGTATTTATTTACTTTGGCCTCGCCGCGCAGCTTGTGGGATCTTAGTTCCCCAACAAGGGATTGAACCCGGGCCCCGGTAGTGAAAGTGCTGAGTCCTAACCTCTGGACCACCAGGGAATTCCAAAAACCTCGCCTTTCCTGCTTCCTCCTCATGCTGCCTAACTCAGGCTTTTTGCCTTACTCATTTAAATTCTACCTTAGGAAGTGCACAGGACGAAATGAAGCATTCAAATTATTTGAAAAGAGAAGAGAGGCATTCAGCCTTTGTTCATAACTATAAGTCTCTGTAAGCAATCCAATAAAACTTCCCATTGAGTTGCACTTGTGTTTCCTTTGAGGTTGAATTTACAGCCTACCATCAGTAGGTTAAAAATCCATTAAAATCTGTAAGAACAGCAGAAGTTACATATTCCTTTTGCTGTAGTAAATATTTTTCTGAAAGATTTTACATTAAAACTCTGTCGCTAAGTAGTGATATTAGTAGGCCATTTTAAAGTCAAACGTGGGTTGTCCTTAAGGCATGGAAGACTGTACAAGGAATAGCTTCCCATATTCCATGCAATCACATTTTGGACAGATGACTGAGACACAGTTGATTCTTTTCGGATGTCGGAAAAACAATACTAGACTCCATTAACAAACAGCAGACAACCTCAAGGATAAGTGGTAATGAGGATAGTTGGCAAAGTACATGCTAGGAAGGGGTGATAATAGATTCAGAGAGAGAGAGTGTCCAAGCAATTGTCCTATAGATAATGAGAAAAATGAAACAGGAGGGGTGAGAGGTCAAGGATAGAGATTTAAATTTAAACTAATTTATAGATTAATAGCAACCAAAAAATCACAATGACCAATTTATAGAAACACTCAGATAAAGTGTAGATATGAAGACAATGTATTTCTGTCTGTGCCTTTTCAAACTGATGCCTTTCTTTGAATGTGATGCTTTATACTCTTTGCTATAAATTAGCATGCTCTCAGCATCTTACTATCTTCTCAGATATTTAAGAATTAAATTTAATGTTGAGATGTCGTATCTGTAGCTCAGAAGGCAGCAAAACTTCGGTGGGTTAGAATGCTGTGTTTCCCTGTTTTCTCAGGTGATTTTTCATCACCAAGTCTTAGATCAATCAGTTACACTAACAAAATATGATACTATTATTTTTTCTGGTGTTGTCTTTCTACTGTATGTGATACCCAGACTCTTCTGAGCTACCCAGAGTAAAAGTCCTGGCTGTAATATCCTTGGATGGGATTGATTTTTTTAAGCCAGCACTTATTTCTATTTTAAAATGCTCGGGAGTCTTTAAAATATCCAGTGTCCCAGGGATATCTGAGTTTAATATGATTTTACAGTCAGGTTGTGACTGTTGGTTCATTCATTGCTAGATCCTTTGATCCTGGGCAATTATACAACTTAAAATTTTTTCTTGTGAAAGCAGATATCTGGCTTGCTTCATATAAGTACATTAATTCAGTGATGAAGGAAAACAGTGCTGGTCTTTGCAAGGGAGAAAGGTGTATAGTCAGAGAACAAAGCCGTTAAAGCATTGCCAAGTAACAATATTATTGCATTATAGAACAAATTGATCATGCTCCCATGTTGTTCCTGTCTCAGTGTCATGGGCTTCTGATCATGCTGAGATCAATTCGGAATCCTCTCTCTCCTTCTTCTTCTCTTTCTCCATCTTCTCCTCCTTGACAATGGTCCTATCTAACTGTTTCCAGGTTTTGATGATTCTGATTCCCAGATTACTGTTGGAATTTTCCCCTGCTTTCACTTTTTATCAATATGTTTTATCTTTTTTTTTTATTATTATTATTTTTTTTACAAAAGCATTCCATGTTCTCTGGAGCAATGCTAGGGGAAAAAAAGAGCAAAAAGAATAAAATAATATTGAAAATACAACTCTCATTCTGCTATCCAAAGAAGATGACCAGTAAGATTTTGGCATACAGTCTCTTATTTTAAAAAGTAAATTTGTATAATAGTCAAGATACAATGTATATTAACAATAATTTTTATAGAAACTGATTTATACTGTAATGTTTTTAGAGTCTAGTTTTTAATTTAATAGTATGAACATCTTTTCATGTAGTTGAATATTCTTCATATATCATTTTAATGACTGCGTAGTGTTCCGTATTCAACTATGCGAATATACCAGAGTTAATACATCAAACCCCTTGTTTTGAGGCAATTGGTTTTGCTTTCTCTTTCCTACTTTCTAATCCCATTGCCACTCCTAGAGTCAAAGCTCTCATCCTGCCTTGCTTGGACTATTTTAATTCAAATGATTGCTTGTGTCCAGTGAACTATCTAATCCTTCCATACTAAGCTAAAAAACAAAAACAAAAAAATGAACGACTCGTAAGACTGGCTTGAATAAAGGCTTTGATGATTTTCAGTTTTCTTCAGAATAAAGTTTACATTTCTTAGCATTTATGTTTGATTCTTCTCTAATTTAGTCATGATTTAACCCAGGGGTCCTCAGCCCCTGGGCTGCACAGCAGGA
This sequence comes from Aethalodelphis obliquidens, assembly GCF_003676395.1. Lineage (NCBI taxonomy): Eukaryota > Metazoa > Chordata > Mammalia > Artiodactyla > Delphinidae > Aethalodelphis > Aethalodelphis obliquidens. The sequence goes on from NW_020837980.1 coordinate 8,848,857, forward strand.
GGTGAGCAGCGGTGGAAGGAGCAAAGCTTCATCTGCCACTCCCCATTGCTCGTATTACTGCCTGAACCATGCCCCGACCCTGGTCCGTGGAAAAATTGTCTTCCACGAAACCAGTCCCTGGTGCCAAAAAGGTTGGGGACCAATGATTTAACGTATATTCATACTGTTCTTGATTCCCTGAATACTTTGCTACTTCCATATCTTTGCCAGTATTCTTTCTTTTGCCAAGAACACCTTTTATTTTTGTTTCTTCTTGGCAATATCCCACTCATTCTTTAAAAGTGAGTACTGGGCTTGCCTGGTGGCGCAGTGGTTGGGAGTCCGCCTGCCGATGCAGGGGACACGGTTCGTGCCCCGGACTGGGAGGATCCCGCATGCCGCGGAGCGGCTGGGCCCGTGAGCCATGGCCGCTGGGCCTGCGCATCCGGAGCTTGTGCTCTGCAACGGGAGAGGCCACAGCAGTGAGAGACCCGCGTACCGCCAAAAAAAAAAAAAAAAAAAAAAAAAAATGTGAGTACAAATTCACCTCCGTCATCCTCTCAGTCAAATGAACTGCTTCTTCCTTTGTGCTCCTAGAGCATTTTGTTGTTGCTCCTGTTGTGTAATCTAATGGGAGGACGTACTTTAATAAGAAGCACGTAGTCTTTGGACTCGACAGTCCATCCTGGGTGTGAAGGCAAGATTCATCTCTTATAATTTCTCCATCTCAGTTTCATCATTTATTCATTCATTTAATATATACTATTAGGTACCTCCTGTGTGCCAGGCCTTGTGTGGAACTCTGAGATACAACAAACAAATAATATTAATAATGGGAAATATTTACTATACAATATGTGCCAGGTTGTGTTCCAAGTATTTTCATGTGTGAACTCATTTAGTCCTCACAACAGGTTCTGTTCCTAACCACGTTTTATGAGTGAGGAAATTAGGATACCTAGCAGTTAAGCACTTATGAAGGTCACACAGCTAGTAAGTAGCAAAACAGGAATGCAAACCCAGGTGGTCTGATTGCAGAATCTGTTCTCATAGTCAATATGCTTTATTGCCTCGTAAAACAAACAAAATTAGACACAGACTCTGCCTTTCTGGAACTTTCAAGCAAGTAGGGGAGGCATATATCAGATAAATAGCAACAACAAATATAAAATTATACGATGGTATAACACAAGCAAATATAAAATTTTACGACGGTAAGTGCTATGAAGGGGACATGCACAGTACTCTGAGAAACAATAATACATTTTACATATGTATGGGAATTAGCCTATGCTTCCTAACTTCTTCCTAACAATGTACCATCTGAACTTAGATCTGAAGGAAAAGTAGGAGTGAACCAGGTAAGGAAGGGAAGGAAGAATGCCACCAGGTTCAGGAAACAGAATGTGGAAAAACTCTGTGGTCAAAGGGTATATGGCCTGTGGAAGGGCCTGAGAGCCAGCAACATGACTGGAGAGGAGCTGGGGTTGCATTTAGGTGGGACCCAGAGTCCTTTAGGCCATGTTAAGTCTTATCTATTGTAAGAGCAATGCCAAGTGATTCAGTGTTTTTAAGGTGGGGATTTCATGAGCATATTTTTATTTTATAAAGGTCTGTGAGGCTACAGCATAGAAGAGGCTTTTCGGCAAAGATGGTAATATAATACCTGTAAAGGGGAAAGTGACATGATATATTTAAAAGTGTCTAATACAGTATCAGGCTTGCAATGAGTACTTAATAAATGCTGGTGTCCTTCTTCACTCATTACTGTATCCACCAGATCTAATATACTACTTTGCAAAATGTAGCAAAACAATAAATGCTTGTTGATTGACTGAATGAATTGATAGATCATTATACGTTTCTTGAAGCTTTCCAGAAACAAGGAACTCTGTGCCACACCAAGCAGTCCATTAAATTGCTTTACGTGTGAGAAGATATTTTTTCATTTTGAGCCAAAAAGCTAACTTCCTATAATTCTACTTAATTTTGCCTTTTGGACCCGGACTGAATAAGTATAAATCCTCTTCTGTGGTAATCCTTCAAATAATGGAAGACAGTTATTTGAAATATTTCTGTTCCAGACCCTCCAGCCACATAATATATCACCCAGACTCTGCCTCATTCCGTGTACCATGCTGAGGCCCCTTTCTTTCTTTAGCTCTAGTACTCAGAGTCAGAACAGCCCATGTACTCTACCCAGTTCCGAAGCAGTGAGGCCATCAAGTCTTTATTTGGGGTGACTATTTTAATTACCTCAGCTCCAAATTACATTAAGTGTTTTGGAAGTGAGGCATCCCATAATTGTGCTGTGGATTGCTTGAGCTCATGTAGGCTACTTTAGGTTTCTCAATATTTAAATTTAATTGTTTTGGTTGCAATCTTCTTGAACAGTGATTCTATCATCTAGTGTAATAGTTATTGCTCCAAGCTTCTTTTTTTGTACATATTTGCATAAGCTTTTTTACAACTTCAGTTTTGTTGTTGATATCAAATAAGATAGAGAAAATTAGAGCTTATGTTTTAGTAAAGATTTCTTTCTACTTTCCACTGACTTTGCTAGATGTTATTTGATGAGCTATAAATCTATCTAAGTATACATTTATCTATCCTATAATTTTTCATCTTACCTTTCAAGGCCCTGCTGGATATCAGAATCAAATCATTTTGCTGATTCCTGGGCTTAAATAAACCTTTTGAACAAAGACGATGCAGAGAGTGTGAAATTATATATTTGTGAGTAAATAAAACAACAACTACCTAAAGAGTTGTAACCCTGTACCAGGCACTCTTCTGAGTGATTTAATACATTAACTCAGTTAATTCTCACGCAAAAACAACAACAACAACAACAACAAAAAACAATGAAATAAGTACTATCACTATCTACATTTTGCAGATGAATAAACTGAGGCACAGAAGTCGTCACCTGCCAACTTCATGTACCTGGAAAGCGGTGGAGTCAGGATTCAAACCCTTGCAGTTTGACTCCAGATTCTGTGCTCAATCCATGTTGCCTCAGGTTATAGAAAAACAAAATCAAAACAGTGAGACAATGTGGCAGTTTGGGTAAAATTATTTGGAAATTTTTGAAAATTCAGAATTTTTCCCTAATAATTCACATATGGAATATTTTCCAATATGTTGCTTTATGCCTGAGATAATTCATACCCTATATATTTAAAATGACTTACTAGGTGTCTGCTGTCTAGTGAGAACATAGATGAAGAAACTTTGACTCAGACAAATTACATGTGGGGATGGCTTAGTTCTTTCTGTTCCTTTTAGTACACTGGTAACACAGTAGCAAATGCAAAATAAATTTAGCTGTGGAGAATGACAGGGAGGCCTTTGCAGTCATTTACTGAATGCAAGAAAACTCATGTATACTCTTTTAAATTTGCTTTTGAATTTGTGGTAGTATTAGCTCTTTGTGAAATGGAAAGAAAATTAGGACTCAAAATATTTTTCCAGTAGTGGAGTAGTATAGTTTTATTGGAACGTTAAAAAAAAAATAGCCTAAGTATGGCCCAAAAGAAATACATAATCTTCTAGAAAATGAATACCAATAGCAAATACAGTTGTCTTGCGTTTTGGTGCTGGAATATGGTTCTTGCCTTCTCTGTGGAAGAAATTTCATAATGATGCAAATTACAATCCTGGTAAATGTGACGCTGTCTTCATAAGAATTAATCATTTGGAAATTTGGATTTTTTTCCTAATCATACATTGAGGGCTTTCCCAGTAAATTATATCTATATTAAATAATCTGTTGCTAAGATGTGCTGAGAAAGTTTTACTTTCATTGAAGGTATCATGTAGGTGAGAATAAAATCATCTCAGTGGCATCTATTTTTCTTTCTGGCTCTGTCAACAACAACAAACCGTAATTTGGACAACTAATATGCTTAAGTATTCTCTGAAAATAGCCATAATATATTCGAACTGTTTAGTTCCTCCCACAAATCATTTTGCTTTACAGCTTTGATCTTGAAATATGTGGACTGATGTCTGATTTATGCTCACAAGTCCTTCTTGTAAGTAGTTAAGTGTTCTCGCTCAACGTTATTTAATAAGCCCAGAGCTGTGAATGGGCCTCCTTGACTCAGGGCATTTGGAAAAGACGTTTCCCTTTAAATGATATACCTTGTCTTTTTGGTCCATTTTGTTGTGGTCCATTAATGCTTTTGTGTTCTTTAGGAAAGTATTTGTTCACTGCCTTTTTCACTTGTCATACCCTGAAATCTCCTTGACTTCCAACTATTATATCTAAAAACTGGGGGGACAATATTCAAAGGTTATTTGACTGCAAAATCTATCGTGCTTTTATAATCTATGAATTATTTTCCAAGTTAATTCTAAATAGAAGGTACTTTACAGAAAACAAATCTGGCTCCACAAAAGAATCAAAAATTGTATTTGGGACTTCCCTGGTGGCACAGTGGTTGGGAGTACACCTGCCGATGCGGGGGACGCGGGTTCGTGCCCCGGTCCGGGAAGATCCCGCATGCCGCGGAGTGGCTGGGCCCGTGAGCCATGGCTGCTGAGCCTGCGCATCCGGAGCCTGTGCTCCGCTGTGGGAGAGGCCACAGCAGTGAGAGGCCCGCGTACTGCAAAAAAAAAAAAAAAAATGTATTTGTTTTACATTGTACATACATGGAGCTGGAAACTAAGGAGGTTGTAAACAAGCCCATTTGACAAATCTAGACCAACTTCCAAGAGGCATATACATAGAAAGCTATTTTGAATTATGAGCGTTTATTTTATTTTTCTTTCCCGCTGAACTTTAGCTGTCTAAGGGTAAAAGCCTATTCATCTTTGCCTCTCAGAACCTAGAACAATATTCAGTACATTTGAAAAATAGAATAGTAATAATTTCTGATTTTTAAAAATTGCTTACTCTGTGCCACACACTAGTTTATGTTCTTCCCATGTGTTATATCATTCAATTGTCATAACAACTCTGTAAGGCAGGCCATATTACAATCTCATTCACGTGAGAGGAGATTTTTTTTTTACATTGTCTGTTTTCTTCTTTTTTTAATATTGCACTTCTTTTTTATTGAGATATAATTGCCATAACATTGTGTATATCAGAACTTTTAAATTACTGTTATTTACAGGCGTAGAAAAAAGATCTCCTTATGAAAGTGATAGGTATCTGTTCTCTGCACCTCATTATATTAGACAATTATTTTTATTCATCTTTATTGGAGTATAATTACTTCACAGTACTGTGTTAGTTTCTGTTGTACAACAAAGTGAATCAGCCATATGCATACATATATCCCCATATCCCCTCCCTCTTGAGTCTCCCTCCCAGCCTCCCTATCCCACCCCTCTAGGTGATCACAAAACACCGAGCTGATCTCCCTGTGCTATGCAGCTGCTTCCCACTAGCTATCTATTTTACATTCGGTAGTGTATATATGTCAATGCCACTCTCTCACTTCGCCCAAGCTTCCCCCTCTCCCGCCCACCCCCTGTTCTCAAGTCAATTCTCTATGTCTGCATCTTTATTTCTGCCCTGCCACTAGATTCATCAGTACCATTTTTTTTAAATTCCACTCTTTGACATAAAGCAACATAAGAGGAAATTGAGGCACAGGGAGCTTAAATAACTTGCTCATGATTACCTAGTAAATAGAGATAACATACACTAAAACAACGTAAAGAGGTAAAAACAGAATCTGTGTCTGATATTTTTGTATGTCATTAGCAAGCTATATTTTCTTACTCTGTCATTAATTTAGCTGTATTCATTTTGTCCTGGTTAACCTTGGTGAATGAAAATTGAGGTGGGATTGGTTGACAGACTATGGAGCAGCAGGGTAAGATGATCAAACCTACAAGAGTAGAGAAGAGAGTGGAACCATAATTAGCTAGGCACTAATTTGCATTTCAGTGGAACCAAACCCATATAGAGGAGTCGGGTCATAGAGTCAACGTTTAAGATGAATATATATGGTACCATGAATTTTTGAAAAGCCCCAGTAAGTCCTATCACTGAGACCAAAACACCATTCCTCCGTAGGGTGCAACACAGTCTTAAGCATCAGAACATTCTGCTGCCTCTGCACGTGAGAAGCAGGGGAAGTAGACAGTTTGAGCTGGGAGCCATGCAACATGAAAATACTTCTCTTTAGAAACCGGAATCACCCTCATGGTGAGCTGCTCACACCATGAGACACAGGAGATCTGAGGCCTAGAAAGTGGCAGATTCCCATCTCCCATTTCATGCTTACTCTGGGCCATGAGTGAGCTGAATAGCAAGGTATATTAGTTACCTAAATGACAAACTTTCTCCTATTTCTGACACATTAAAATAAATTGAAATTCTCATAAGAAAATGTATGTATGATATGACACTGAAGTATAATGCACATACAAGCATGCAATTTGAAGTATATATATATGAAGGAAATTTTATAGTTTGTAACATAAGCATTGCTTTAACTTCTGTGAAGCTTGAATTTATGCTCCATAAAATGTTGGATGGAGGGAAAGATGAAGAAGGAACCCAAGGGAATGTTGACTGAGAGAACAGATTACAATGGTACAGTGATGCCAGGTATAAAAGGGCCTCATGCACGCCCCGTTGTTTTTAAAGGATTGCCATCTTCCAGACTGGGCCAACTGGGATGTTGAAGGGTCTGTACGGTCACTACAGGCCCTTAGACTTAAGATATAGAAACTTATTTGCAGTAGCCCTTCTCGGAGTGATTGGATCCCGAGGACTAATTCCTGTTAACCAAATTTACAAGAAATTGATATATACGGTTGAGATATTTAGTTACCAAGATAACTAGAAATCTCCTCAGTAGAAAGATTTCCTTGGGCCACTTGTTAATATACTTATGAAGATTGTTTCACGAACTTGTTTCATGAACTTGGATGGAGGCAGTAAGATGGTTTTAACTGAAGTCTCTGGGTTCTGAGGCCTCATATGCCTGCTTCTCTCCTAGAAGAGTTAACTCATTAACTCACTGTATAGACCAGATTATTCAGCCAGCTGTCAAGGTAACTTATCAGGGCATCTTTTTTATGGAAAGTGTTAAAAAATAAATAGTTCTCTTTCTTTGGCTCCTTTGTATTTTGGTTTTCTAGGTACCCTTCAGTTATATAAAGAGTCCTCTGTAACATTTAATGTTTATTTAGCTCACAGCTTAAGTAACTTGTATTACTTATGTTTTAGATTCCTTGATAACATTAGAGGTATTTAATTAGATTTAAGGAGCATTCTGATACCATTTACGTGTTGACAGACCATTTCTCGAAGTCATTTTTTTTTTCTGCAGGTGGTAAGGCCTGTCCATTTTTACATTGATTTTTATTAAATTTTATTTCAAAAGGTTATATGCTCTGAGATTACCCTCAAATTCTCTTTCTATTTAGGGCCTGTCAGTGATGGGTATAGTGGCAAAAACACAGGTTTTGAAGTTAGGCAGATCTAGATGAAACACTAGCTGAGTGATGTTAGGGATAGTACTTGATCTCTCTCGTAGTTTCTCTATCTGTAAAATAGGAATAATTAAGCCTATTATATAGGATTGCATATAATACAATAACTGGTACATAATAGGTGCTAAATAACTGGCTTTTTTTTCTATATAAAAAGTTCTTAGAAGGAAAACAAGATGAAATAAAAATTCCTAAGATATTTTTAACCTGAGTTTTTACCAAAAGGCCAAATATGGCCTACACAGTTTTTAAAAAAATTATTTTTGAAGTAACTGTCAACTTTAAGCATCAGTAACTGCGATATAAAAATCTGCATTTCTCACTTTCCTTGAAAAAGTGTGTCTTCTGAGATGTGGCATCCCCACTTCTGTCCTGAACAATAGGCAGAAGCTGAGTATCAGCTGCCCCTTCTATGAGGCATTTGCTGACGTCATTGCAGAACCCCCAGCCCACTTCAGTCCTTCAGATTAGCTCTCTAGGCCTTTGCATTTGGGACTCCTTCAATACATTATCCTTTTCCTAATAACTCTTCATTTCATGATATTTGACCAAAGAAGAACAAATGAAGGTTGAGTAGAAATAGATATTTTAGTGCTTAAATTAAAAAAAAAAAATCAAGCTCTTGTTTTGGTGCTACATCTAAGGTGGTCATACTTTCCAAATTGAAAACTAGGTTGATTCAGCATCTGAAGATGACACTAAATCTTCAAAACTGAGACTTCCATAAAAAAAACTTTGTTACTGTGACTCTGAACCACGCGGACACCCAATTAACGCTGTTGACTGGTTACTGTGGATTTTCAAGGTAGTGTTCACAGTTTTATCCCCCTTGTCCGGATGCCCTGGAGTCTGGTGGCAACTACACAGCATTTGTAAAATTAAAGTGCTATGTTCATCCTTGAAACAAATGGCAAAGCTATTTAGAATTGGTTTTAATCTGATGTTCCGGCGGGGATCCCATTGGGATACACAAATTAAAACATAGTCCTAGGTCAGTTATAGCAGTGTATCTTTTGAATGAGAAAGACTCGGTGGCTGGTTTGACAAGAGTCTGGTGACTCTGCTGAGTGTTATTAATTTTACTGTCCCGAGAGACTAATGAAAATAGGACCTATTGTTTAGCCCTCAGGCTACAAGAGTACACCATTATCTATATGAGCAAATCTTAAATGTCCCCCACAGAATATACTTACGGGGGGCGGGGAGGTAAGCACTATCATTCCTTTAATATAGAAACAACCATTAAATATAGAAATAGTGGCATGCCTGTAAATCCAAAATGTGGAATGTATGGAAGAGAATATTCTGGAGACAGAAAACTTGAATTTTGTTTCTAGATTATTCTGACACTTACTGTCCCCATGATCTTATATTTAGGAAATAACCATAAAGTATCACAGTGAATTTGACAAAAGATCACATTTGCATTTTTCTAGGGTCTTTATTATGATTTTTCTGAGTATACTCTCTAGAAAGACACAACAGTGCAATGGTTCAAAGAGGTCTTTGGAATCAGATTGTATTTGAAGTCAGGCTCCAACACTTATTAGCCAGTTATGGGAGCTTAAGCAAGTTGCTTAACCTCGAGATTACCTCACTTTCCTCAACTAAAAAATGGGGTAATAATAGTTTCTTCCTGATAATGTTAGTGAGAAGAACAAATGATCATAGCTCTTAGTCCACAGAAAGGCCGAATAAATGCTAGTTGTTACTGATACTTAACTTAGTCTAAGATGCACTTCAAACACAACCCAGGTTTAGATGAAGACGTGTTCTGTGATTGTTCAATCCAGTCACCCAATATAAACAAAATGAAAATAAAGCTTGGCTGGGATGCTCTGAATATAGTGTGAGGTACAGTGAATTATCACATCCAAAAGCAACCATTTGGTCTGCTAATTGACAAGTAATCATCAGAAATTAGCTGTTTGTCCAAAGTCTAAAGCTGCAAATCCAGGTACCAGTGAACAGGGACTTTTAAGAGTGTTAGGAGGGGTGGGGGAGTTGAAAGTAGGAGAAACGTAGGACGTTGAAGTCCGAGATTTCCTTGATCTCTCTCTCATCCCCACTCCAATGCAGTACATACACCAGGGAACAGGAAGAGACCTCTCACTGATGTGATGATCTTGGATTTGGCAATGGACCTTCTTTATTTAAAGTCAAACTTTCTATAGTCTATGAGCCATACACTTATTTGCATTATCTGTTCACTCACTTGGTGTGAAACACACTCATATCAGGGGTCTTCTTAAACCATAGCGGGCTGTGAATGGCACTGATACCTGGCCAGTGATTTAGCTTAATACTAACTACTGTATGTTTATATAATATTTAAAACATACTGTTAGTAAGTTTTTTCCCACTCATCTTTAAAGATTTAATCATATGTGCTTTCCACAGTAAATTTACTCTCCATTCCCCTCTTTTTTTTTTTTTTAGCTTTAAAAAAAAAAAATCCCAGTTTTTGTCTGTGTGAGGAGTCTCATTGGGATTGTTTTTAATGGGACCTGGCAGGCCTTGCCTTTGGAAAAGAAACCAGGAAACCAGCTAGTTTTATGATAGAGGGGTCATTGCCCAGGACAGGGTGTCCAAGATGAGAAACCAGAGTTCCGTAGTAACAAGGTCTGTGACTTCATGGAGGCCCTCTCCAGTGAAAGTATTTTAAAATTTTGCTAGTATAGGCAGCAGATAATGTCAATATGCCCATTCCTACTTTATTTGATGTTTCTTACAGTTCTTTGGTAATTGGCCCTTCTCATGATGGCTTCAGGGATCTTGTGGCATCTACAGTACCCACTAGGGATGAACAGAGAATGAATGCGAGGCATACATGAGACTGTATATGAAAATATAGTCTATAGATGCAAAAGACCGCACCTTTGCCTCCAGTGAACTAGTGATGTGCTTTCTGTGCAGAACATTGATGGTTTATCCACCATTGTGGAAACAGAGCTTCCGAGAGCAGAGTACTACTTCCAAGGAAATCCTGTCAACCCAAATCACCCCTGTGCTTTTTGGATATGTCCTAGTTTTATTTTGCTTTGGGGTTGTTTTTCCCCTTTGTTTTTCCCCTTTGGGAAGCCCCAAGAGGAGGGATATTTAATTGCCATGTAAAGGGTTTAAAGTATAATTCTAACAATTGTTGGCAAAAGTTGAGGATATTTACATCCTGTCTTTAGTTTTTGGACAAGTATGAACCATACTTTTTGGGTTTTAGATAGGGTGGGCCAAGGAATGCTTCATAATCAAAAAGTAGCTCTTAGTTCTCTGCACAGATACGTGCAGAAATGTGACTAGTCAAAAAAAGGCTGGGGCTTCCCTGGTGGCGAAGTGGTTGAGAGTCCGCCTGCCGTTGCAGGGGACACGGGTTCGTGCCCCGGTTCGGGAGGATCCCACATGCCGCGGAGCGGCTGGGCCCGTGAGCGATGGCCGCTGAGCCTGCGCGTCCGGAGCCTGGGCTCCGCAACGGGAGAGGCCACAACAGTGAGAGGCCCGCGTACCGCAAAAAAAAAAAAAAAAAAAAAGGCTGGCTGCAATGCATCCCCTTAGCATTTCTGCACTTCTCTTTCTGTTAATCTGTAATCATTAGCTGGTTGCTTGGTGATTATTTTCTCCACTGAGTTGTGTCTTCTTTTAAGGCAGGAAACTTATTTATATTTCCTCCTTGTTTTGTGTTGGCTTTTTCCCCTATTGCCTTTCCTCACTAATATGTGGCATAGTAATTTGGCATGGTCCCAGGGACTCTCCCCCAGGCTCCTCAGAACTCCCCAAGTAATGATAATATCTGCTAGAGTTGACATAGAAAAAAAATAAGCAGCTATTTTTAATTCTTACTGAGTGGTTCTCAAAAGTTGGATTAGTCTAAAATTCATCTAAGAAGTCTGTCAAAACTCGGAATTCTGGGTCCCACTTCTCAAGATGCTGATTCCATAGGTGTTAGTGGCTCCTGAGAATCTGCATTTTTGCATGCTTCCCTAGTGAAACTTTGCTTTATGGAGCAATCATTTCCACCTCTGATACCTTCTTATTCTTATCTATGACTGAACATCAGAATTTACAGTGGATGTTTATAAAAATGCCTAGACCTCACACACAGAAATTCTGATTTATTAGGTTTGGTGTACAGCCTAAGTCTCTCTATTAAAATATTAAAGTACCCCTCTCCCCACAACCAGACTCCACAGGTGATTTTTTTCTGTGTGGCCAAGATTGATAACCATTGCCTTAGCCCTTAACCTCACCATGTTGTTATTTGAATACTCCTCAATGATTACCACGTAGAAAGCTGGAAAAGGTTGCGTTCCTTGTGAATAACTAACACAGGGCAGAAATGGCCGTGTTATCAGCTGCCCCTCATTTATGCATTGATTAAGTCTCAAAATATGACAAGCTGGACTTAATTGTAGGGAAAGAGTAAATGAGACCAGTAGATAGCTGGAAAATAGAGACCTCTTAGTTTATTTCTTAAGAGTCACAGTCAATCTGCCTGGTTAAGTGATTAAAGGAGAGGCTCTACACTGCAAAGGGAACCAGGCCCCGATTTGTTCAGGGTCAGGAACAATGGCTCAAAACCATCTTGTTTGCAGATACTCCTTTCATGTTATTAGGCTGTCAGTTGACAGACTTTGCAAGATTTATGGCTCAAAACTCAAGTGTCCACATGTGTGTGAGGGTGAGATGTTGCAACGGTTTGGATCAGGTTGGATGAGGTGAGAGGAGAGGAAAGGCCTGAGGATATCAGGAGCCAGGCCCTTTTGGGGCTTCAACCTCACAATCCCTCTTTCTGTTTGTTGGGGTTTTTTCCTTCCTCTCATCCCAGTAAACCTTATTTTTAGTTTCTGGGAATTTCTGCTATTGCACATTAAAATAGAAAGTGCGACTTCAAAGGGAAGCACCTAATTTTTATGAAAGGATTCCTAGGGTGCTTTAATAAAGTCCTATCAAGGGTGTAATAATAAAGATTTAGGATCCCTGTGCCCTGCAACTTGAGAAAACTGTGCTTTCAAAGCAAAATGGACTATACTTTATTGGACCTGTTTGTGTCTTTCTAACTTATTTGAATTGAAATTTCTGATATTTAAAATCTTGCATTCTCTTCACAGTAGGGACAGTCACCTCCTGCATCTTTCTGCTCTTCCCTCAGATGTTTTTCTCTTTCCTGCCAAGAGAGAGCCTGCTGCCTGTTTCTGTGAACTTCTCTCCATACTGGCTCCCCTCGTTCGCTTCCCCCATTCCAAACGGAAACTTTCTGAAAGGAAATGTTACCATGTTACTCCTCTGCTTGAAATCCTTCTGTGATTCTGCAGGATGTATTAAATCCAAACTTAGAGCAGTGTACAAGGCATGTTTGGGGCCTAGAATTTGTTACTATTTCCGACCTCCAAGCCTGTTTGCACACCGGTGTGGGCACACACATATACACCCACACTCACACACAGTTCTCCAGCCATAATGAATTATTGTCATTCCTCAAAATGCCATAGTCTCATATCCTTCCATGTCTATCCACATTCTCTTCTTTTTCTTAGGTTTATCTTTCTCTCTAGTAGACTTCATAAATGCCAACCCTAACTTCAAGACTCTACTTAAATACCTCTTTCTCTGTCAAAATGGAAACTTTTCCCCTCAATCAGAGCCTGTCAGGGGTATCTCTGTATGCCCTCCACAGAACACTACAGAGGGCATAAGTACATAGGCTACACTAATCATGCAGTGGTAGTGCACTACATGGTGGTATCCCCAGAGATGCTCTTTGAAGGCAAGTTTTGGGCCTTAGTTGTTTTTCTCCAGTGACTCAATAAAATGCTGAATAAATACCAATCAAATCTTTAGAAACTATTGGCTGACTAAATAAAAGAAAAAAAAACAAGTAAAACTAGGACTAGGAGTTGCCCCAAAAATATCTTTTGGGGGCAGAGGAAAAAGCTTACAGGTAAAATATATGGGGAACAAACTATCAAGTTTCAGTTTTGTACTGTCTCTAAGGCACTCTAATTTAGTAACCAGACTTACCAAGCGTCACTGAATTCTGGAACCCCACTGGACCAAACAGAGCTGAAAATGATGCTTCAGTAGGATAGCTATTTGCCAAGACACATTTCTTCGTTATGGTGGTTCAGGGGGAGGGGTGATTTTCCCCAGATCCTACATGAATGCATATGAGGTTGTAGATGAAGCAGTGGAGGTGCGGTTACTTGGCAAAGGCCTCTCATTAGTGGCATCCCAATATGCTGTGTCCTCTGAATGCAGAGCATCACTTTGGCTAATAGATTAACTTCACGAATGGAAGCCAAATTCCATTATTTTTGATAATTGGGAAGAGTATTTTGTGCCATATGTATTCATAATGCACTTGATAATTTATGTATGCAAAAACTCATAGAGATATTTTGTTTAAACACAAACGAAGTAGTATAAATCTTTTTGCTAAAGTAGTATAAATCTTCATTGATTTTCAAATTGTACTGCTTACGTTCAATACATGTGTACATGTGTGGGGAGATGGGGTTTGTTGTGGGCTGAGAAAAACTACACATGACAGAGGTATCAAGAGCAAGCTTTAAGTCTATGTCTCCTATCACTATGTACCTCTGAGGGTTAAAAAAAAAAAAAAAAAAAAAAAGATTTTCCTTACCTGGAAAAGCAGAGTGAATCCCGCCATTTCTTCTAGCTTCTTCCTAGCTGAGAACGTCTCACACGTGCTCCCAAATATGGCGCTTAGCCACGTGCGGTGTTTGCGCCATTTCTCCCCTTTTGCTCTGACTACAGCAGAAACGTCACCTTCCACCCTATGATCTCCTTGCAATAGGGCACAAGTTCCCTATTCTTGCACTGGAGCTGCCTGCTGTTTCATGGGCTGCAAAGGACAGCTGCCTTGTGTTTTCAGTGTTCCCCATGAATTTTGTGAAACAGCCCTTTTATTTCGTATTTGTCTTTTTCTTTCCCCAGGACTCTGACCTGAGCCCCTGAGAGAAATTGTGGGCTCAGAAAACAATCTTAAGCGATGTAACCTGCTGTACTTAAAAGTGCCACTCTCCTCTGAAACTAACTCATTGTCCTTAGACTGAGTTTATGAGCCTCTGTTCTCATTTTCTCCCAGGATACCGTTTGTGGTTCAGGCAAATATACACCTGATGGGCACAGTCTATCTGCTTTCCAGACAGCTGGAAATGTATGAATTTGAGCAGCCGTGGGACTGTGGCTTAGGTCAGTCACATCTATGGCTTGCTTTATACCTATAGTGACAGTTATATAGACAGAGAGCTGTAAGACCCCCAAAGTCCTTGAGGGGAATCATTTGCCCAAGGCTACGGTTATGCAGTATCACATCTGGCACTCTAGTCTAGGTCTTTCTAACTCCAGAGTCCTATACTTCTAGTATTTCTCACTTCTCGTCTCTCTTTAGCTTAGTTGAAGACATGTAGTAGATGTAAAATAAATGTTGAATGAACAAATGAATGCTCTCTTTATATCAGCATCAAATGCATGGCGTGGCAAGATGGAAACACTGTGAAGACAATACACAAGTAACACTATTGTGTATAATGTGTTTATTTAAAAATATCACTTATTAAAAACTATTTCTGAGGAACTGATTTTCAGTAAGAATTGACTATAAAAGCTTAAATTGTTAAAGACACAAGATAACTCAGAGTCTTTATGGTCTGCCTTAGAGTTGATGATGATTTCTGACAATATGTATTTGAAGCAAATTTTTTTGAGACTTAAAAAAAGAAATCTCATGAAGTTTTCTATAAGATGTCTCTTTTGGTGTATACTTTTAAAAATAATACGTTTTATAAGTCAGGACCTTATTTTTTTATGCAAGATTGTAGCAAACATTGGGAACCTCATATCATAATAAAAATGACCTCTAGGGAATTCCCTGGCAGTCCAGTGGTTAGGACTCGGCTCTTTCATTGCCAGGGCCCGGGTTCAATCCCTGGTCGAGGAACTAAGATCCTGCAAGCCAAGCAGTGCGGCCTAAATCAATCAATCAACCAATAAACAAACAAATAAAAATGACTTTTATGTACCTGAGGACTTTTTATTTTGGAAGGATCCTTAATTTTTGTGTGGTTGTTACTGTTCATTATAAGAATCACTTCTTTCTACTCTAAAGTTCAGTTTCATGTTAGGAAATAAGTTAATTTGTCTACATGGGAAATGTTACATTACATTCAAAAGCTGCACATACTCTTTGTTTTCATGGAAATTCAGGTTGTGGTAATAATGTTTATTTGCTGTTGTTTACAACAGTGATACATACTAGGCTCTGCATAGAATAATACATACGGACACATTTGAATCCATATACGTAAATACGTACGCAAGACTGAGTCCCTAGTATCTGTAGGCACATGCGCACCTGCCCATCTTTTCATAGGTATATAAGATTTTCCTACCACCCTGAGCGTTTGATTTACACAACGATGGGACTTCTTTTATGCTTGCTAATTCTATTCTCTATTATATTCCAAAAGGCATTGTATTATCTGCCTTGTCCGATTTGCTTCTGTGCTCATTAAAGTGGCCTGCTGTGGAGCTAATTTTTCCTGCTCATTTTATTGATACTCTGGGAGAGTGAGATTTTTTCCAAGCAGTTCCTGTTTTAGTCTAGGGTTGGAGGAGCTGTCAAAAGAAGGCTTTAAAAACCATCCTCTAAAATAAATCAAAAATAAAAGCAGCTTATTTTAGTATCTCTATTGAAATATAAATTACAGGTCATTGATCTTTTTTCCCACTTCCTTGCCATTATTTTTATTGAATTTTTAAAAAGTAAAACAATGCAGTGTATTAAAAAAAGCAGATAAACCTCGATGATAAGAATGGTACCAAATGGTTTGTAAATGGCAACAACACACATTTTGTAGGGGAAAAGCATAATAAAACCTAGCTTTGTTTTGAATTTCTACAATAAAAAAATAAAGAGTAGCAGTGATTAGGTTAGTACAATTCTGAATCAATCTAAAGTCTCACCACAGAGGGACAGTTTAATTCTAAGAGTTCAGAATCAATTATTCTTGTCAGGTCAACTACCTTATGTCTTAAATCTATATCTATATCGACGTAGATTTAGATATAAAATATATCTATAATGTATAGTAAAATATATAAATAATATACAAATATATATATAACATACATCTACAATGTATAAAATGTATAAGTGTATATGCACATTGGGATATATATTTTAAATAATATATATTTATATATGTATAATAATATAATGGGTATTTTAAATAATACATAACAATGCCAGAAAACAGACATGAGGTGATGCCAGTACAAGCAGTATCCTTTTTTTCAAAGAGATGGCAGTCAGGTGCTTTGCCTGAGAGGCAGATGGCAGGTGGGAACATGGAGGAGACAGGGGCTGCCAGGTTTTCAACCCCGGCTCCATGGCTTCCCTTCGTCTCTCTGAGCATCCGTTTGCCCTTCTACGAACTAAGAATAGGGCGCTTTCCCCGTAGAGTCTTTCGTAGAGTCTTTCGGGGGGTTTAAGTGAATTTATATTGGTAAAGCACTTAGAAAATAGTGCCTGACGCATAGTAAGCACTACATCACGTTTGTTAAATAAATAAAGATCTCAGGAGCTGGTCAGATACAAAGTAAATATTATTTAGAATAACAAGTTGCTATTTTTAGTAAAACAGAGAAAATGTGTACCTCCTACAGATCCACCTAGGATTTAGCATTTTGATATACAAAAGATGGATTTTCTTTGGAATATATTCTGAACCAGAAGTCCCAGAATGTGGTGCAGGATCAGGGAAATAGCGAGAGGAGGAAGTCAACATCGTATTCCTCGCGGGCAAGTCCCGAGCGGCCTGCAGGAATCACAGTGCTGCTTCTGAAGGTTTTATCAGCCCAACAGTGAGCACCGAGTTAAGCTTATCTCTTCCAACCTGTTCCACAGGCCAGGAGTTCTGTAAATTGTTCATAGGTGTGTTTGGAAGATGTTCCTGAGTAAAATAAGTTTGCCAAACACTGGGGTAAACACAGAAATAACAATTCTTACAGCTTTAAAAATACTTAATATGCATTTCAGTACTGCAAGAACCATATTATGGATCCAATCCCAAATTTATTTCACCATGATTTCCTTTCTTTCCCTTTTATCATACAACTATGGTTACCTTCCAAAGGTAGAAGATAGACCATCATTAGGGAAGTAGTAGTTATTTTTTGGGTCCTTATATTCCATGGAGAAGAACTAAATAAAACAAAGTTAGCTTAGAAAGAAAGAACAAAATGTTAATAATAACTAGCAACTGAATAACATTTTGCAGCTTAAGCATATTTCTATATATATTATTTTCTTCATTAGCATATTTTCCTCATTTGTACTCACTTACTAACCCACTGCCTCATTTACCATCTCCTGAAATCAAAAGGATGGGTCCACCTAAGAACCCAGCCATTCCAGTTCCAAGTTAAAGTCTTCTCATAAAGCACTTCCGTTGTCTGAGTTAAAGGGCATTCATTGTAACATTGTTTTTAGGAGTAAAAAAGTAGAAATCATCTAATGTTTACAAAAAGGTGAATGAGTAAATGAAGTTCAGGCAGACAATACATGTTAATTAAAATTAATTAACTGTGTAACTATGGATGTCTTCAAAGCATCATTTTAAGTGAAAATTAATAGAACAGAGTTAAAAGAAGCAGAAATATTTTTAAATCACTGTCAAATAGTAATGAGAAAGAAGAGTTAGTATAGGTAATGGTGACAGGAGCGAAGTGCATTAATTGCTCATCAAAATTTAGGTAATCTGGGCTTCCCTGGTGGCGCAGTGGTTTGGAGTCCGCCTGCCGATGCAGGGGACATGGGTTCGTGCCCTAGTCTGGGAAGATCCCACATGCCGCAGAGCGGCTGGGCCCGTGAGCCACGGCCGCTGAGCCTGCGCGTCCGGAGCCTGTGCTCCGCAGCGGGAGAGGCCACAACAGTGAGAGGCCCGTGTATCGCAAAAACAAACAAACAAACAAACAAAAAAACATTTAGGTAATTGTTAGTGTAAGGCTTAAGAAGTTAGGAGAGGTACAATTGTATTAATGCTCTCTCCTTTACTGTTTCTTGTGTTGTTCTGTACTTACTGAGAATCGCATTCACATTCAAGATTTCATTTACCAACTTGTATGCTAATGACAAACATTTATATTTCCACTTCTTTTGAACGGTAAGCCTGTATATCCATTGGCCCCTGGTCATCTTCACTTGAATATCTCACAGACAACTCAAGTGACATGTCCCAAGTGATTCATTATTATATACTACCTTTTCCCTCTTTCACAAAGAAGCAAGTAAAAAAGTTACTCCTCTTCTTGAATATTCCATATCTTACTTACAAGTGACACTCAAGCCAAAGCCTGCTTACCATTCCCAGCTCACCACCCTTTCCCCACAAACAGTATCATCAAATCTTTTCAGTTCTTTCTCCTAAATTTCTAGTCAGCCCAGCCCCTCCTCTTGATCTCTACTCCCACTGCCCCAGTTCATGTAATAATTTTTTCTTGCATTATTGTAATATCTCCTTAAATGTCTCTGTGCCTTTAGTCCTACTGTTCTCTGAAAACATCCTCTACATGTTCATCAGATCATGTATAATATATCTGCTTTCCATAAAATCATTTGATGGCTTTCCTTAATTTTTAGATTAAATCTAAACCCAGCATGGCTTCAAAAGTTTTCCTTGGTTAGACACTTATTTACACCCTTTAACCATTACCTCTAACCACCCATTTTTTCTATTTTTCTCCTTCCTTTCTTCTTCTCTACGCTTGGCTCGCCCAGACTTCACCCATAATAACCTACACATATTTTCCTGTGTGTTTCTGTCGGCCTGGAATGCCCTAGTTCTCCAGTGTGCTCCTTCATTTCCTTTATTACTTTAAGAAATACAATTATCTGGTATTTGTTTGTAAATCGGAAACTGTGCAAAAGAAGTGGCACACACGCTTCTGCTTACAGCTCTTTTGATCCATTAGAACCAAGGCAGTAAAAATGAGTACACTGAATTTCTGAAAGCGATATGATAATCCGCTGGATGGGTAAATCTAATAATCTACAGGAGTCTATCGTATGGAATGTAATTCCAGAAGAAAATAGGAATTTTTATGATTTATGATATATCTGTGGGATTTGTAACTGCAAATAAGTTGTCTTTTCTGTTTTTTAATAAGCTTTTTGAGGGCAGGAATTGTATGTTTTCATTTTGTAAGCTCCATAGCCCATAATTCCACATTTAGTACATACTCGGCACTCAGCAAATGTTTGCTATATTGACAAAGAGTATGTTAAGTCATGGGAACATGTGATACTATAACATTTTATAGTACATATTATTTTACATCGCAGAAATAATGCAAATGTTAGCTGAGTATACTCAAAAGGTCTTTGAAATAGCGCTTGAAGGGTGTGAAAGTCATTATGTTTGGGTACTCTTTGTAATTTACAAAGAGTAAAATGATGAAAAGAAAGGATATTTGCAAGTTATTTGAAATGATATTCAGTTTCCTCTGTACTAAAAGATAGTCTTTTAAAAAAAATTTTATTTTGTACTGCTTATACTCTGGATTTTTAAAAATATGACTTTCAAAAATAACTTCTTGTAAGATAATTAGAACAACTTGCCATCAGTGCCTTTCAATTAACACTGAAATTACGTCATAGAAAATAATTCTTGTTTTGAAGGGAATTGAACAAAATGGCATATTCATTATCTTTTACTAACAACTTCTACTAATTTAAAGCAGAAAAGTAGAGGGACAAAGCAGTAACATTTTGAGGTTGGAAGCATTCAGGTAGCGGGTGAAAAGTAACCTTTAAATATTCTCGCATCTATTTCCCCAGTTTTCACTTTCTTGTTGTAAATACTTACAGACACAGAAGAAGTAGTGGCTTGCTAGTTAGCACATCGATAGTGATTTAGTGTGAATTAACCACTTGTTTCCATTCATGGACACCCAGAATAATTAGCAACTGGGACATGTGAATCTAATTTACAATTTACCGTTTAGCAGAATTTCATAGGGCATGTAGTTTAATAGACAGCATTACTATTTTTCTTTTTGATAAATGAGTTAAATGATCATTTTGGTTTCAAAAGTGAATATTATATGTGTAGGAGTGAGAAGTTAGGTAAAAATATATATGTATATTGGAGCTTTTTTAATTAAAAAGAAAAGCATCTATTATTGTAATGTTTACATTTGACAGTAATTTAAGGAAGAAAGTTTTAAGTTTATACACGCTGAAGTGTGTATGTTTGAAAAATAAAGCACCATCGCAATTACTACTGATGGGTATTACTTCTGTCTCGTAACAGCTAGTGCATTCTGTATCATAGAATACAGTATATTGTGTGCCAGGCGACTCACTGAAGAAAATAGAGTGAAAGGTACAAACTTACAGAATATTTCCTCAGAGAGATCCTTCTATGAGACCATATGTAGACAAGGATTAGTTGCTCCATGGGCAAAGATACATGTTTATTTTTGTAATAAACCAGTCAAATAACCTATAACATATACCATACAGTTTAATTTCTACTATATTATTTCTCCTCTATTGAAATAATTTTATCTTGATGAATGATTTGAATCATGTCTGCCATTTTTGTCATTTTATAAATTGCAGATCCAGGGCTTCCTGCAGCTTTTCTCTGCCTGGGGTACAGTGAGAGGAGAAAGAGAGAGAGAGAGAGAGAAGTGATTGATAGATAGGTAGATGAAAATATCCATACCTATATTTTTGAAATCAGGGACATTATAGAAGAAAGCATTTTGCTGAAAAAGAAGTTAAAGAAAAGATAATTATTTCCACCTTTTCTTTGACTGTCACTAATTTTTAGAGGGATTTATCATCATTATCTGAAAAATATGTTGAAGACCCATGCTGCACTCACACTCTTTAGAGCTGTTTAGACTAACAGAATCCTTATATTCTAGGTGGTTATAACCCAAACCAGATAATGCTGGCATGAGTCTACAAGGCAGAGACTGATAGAGCACAGAATAAATACAGGAAAATGAAATTAACTTAGGAGGAGGCCCAGATGCGGCGGTGTGAAGAGTAGACAAAAAGAGCATAGCTGAAGTTTGATCTTCTCTTCTCTAATGTGTCTGCAAATAGCTCTGGCACCAAGATCATATGGCTATCTCCCAGAACCTGGATCAGAAAGCCTACTGTTTATTAAGATAAATGCAGATGTGTCTGCAAAGGGGCACTTCAAAATAACAGACCATCTTAATGCCATGTGGCTAGTTTGGAATGTTCTTAATCATTTGCTTTATCATTTGCTTTAGGTCATTTCTGAAAGCTCTGTAGTGTCATTAACTAGATTATGCTATGAACTGAGCTTATTTCTTCATATTTACAAAGCTTTCCAGGGCTACCTTTCTCTGGTTTTGCACTTAAGTGAAATTAGGAGTCTGTTAGGTGTTGCCTTTAGACTAAGTGAAGTAGCTCCTGAGGCTCACATCCTTAGGGCCTCATTAGGAAGAGACCCACAGCATGCCTGACACTGGTTAACATTTGCAGAGCTCATTTACCTACATTGGAAACAAACCAAAAACAGGCCAGACAAATCCTACTGAAGTGAAGAAGGCTGAGGGCATCAGTGCCCATCATCTGGGTCACCCTTCTCTGTCGGAAGTGGATGACCCACCAGGTGGTGACTTCCTATCTCTTCTAAGCTGAAAGAGACATGTTGAAAATGTGTCTTCAGGTACCTTTGTTGTTAAAGATTTGACAGGACAAAATAGGTAACCCATAACCTTGAGAGAAAAAGGGAGTAAGGAAAGGATTCCTTTCCAAAACAAGATATGTTCTTTACATAAATTTAGTTAGCCAGAGAGTTTATTTTCCAAGAAGATAAAGGACAATTTTCTCACTGCCTCTGCCCTGATGGAATTCTAAGCTAATAGTTTTTCCTTATTCAGAACTGCAGGGTACAGTGATTTGTAGTTTCTCAATACTTTCTTTATTCCTATTTCTCTTTACTATTTTAAAACTCCACTTTGTGATAATGTCTTGTATATGCCATTTAGATTAATGTAACCATATAGGGGAATCTGGTGTGAAAAATTATGGGCAAAAAGTCCTCAACAGTTGAACTCTGTCTTCTCATTATATCAAACTTATTTAGGAGCCATTGTATTTGTTCATTTATGAAGATGATTTTGGCTAAATCTAGATAAGTATGCTTTAAAACATAGGCACTAGCTAGTTAATCTGGAAGCGTCCTCAACCTTTGTATATTATTGGGCTAGCTAGAGATTATGAAGTACCTGGTCTGTTTGCTAAAGAGGGTCTGGTCTATTTTACTTCTTTTGATAAAAGCATCCTGGAGAACATGTGTTAAAAGCTCTTGAACTCCAGTAGGATTTTTATTAACTTAATTACTATCAAAAAATTGCAGTGATCAACCCTAGATTCAGGATTTTTGTTTCCTCTACTTTTTCTTTCTGCTTACCGCCAGTATTATTAAAGATATGAAGTGTTTTCACATTGCCCAGCAGTTTCCTGACCTTGGCCAAGAGTATACATTTAATAAGTGGAAGACTCAAGACTTTCTAGAAAAGGTCCTTTGGAGGGTATCTTGGGAAGGTCTAGAGTTGAGCCCACCGTATCACAATTGGATGACCCCATGAAAATGGAATCATCTCTGTGTTTCAGTTTACTTGACTGTAAAGTGGGAATGATGATACCTATTTCAACAAGGCTGTTGATATCATTAAGAAATGCATATGAAAATGCCTTGTTAACTTTAGAGCTCCATAGGTGAGGAGTGTGTATGTTTATGAGTGTGCTGTTATTGTTTGTGCCTGGGGCTGTATGTGTGAGTCATTTCCTGAAAAGTAATTTTTACAACTTCCTTTTCAAGCACATCATGTCTAGAATTTATAAAATTAAGCTACTCTTCTCACTGATGTGCTGTTTAGTCAATTCAGTTTGGGCCAGAAAAATATAGAGAAGGAAACACTTCAGTGAGGTTGAACCTTGTATCTTAGTAAGAAATATCTCTCATGGCCATTCCTTCCTTCCTCTCTTTTAATGTAACCATGATTTTATTTCACACTTTTTCCATCCTTTCAACTTGTAGTCTTTAGCTAATCTTCCTTCATCCAGTCTCCTCTTTTGCATCAATCTTCTACACTGCCAATGGAGTGATCTTTCTAATAAGAGAAATTTGATCATTTCACTTCATTAGTTGTAAACATTAAATGGTTCAACATTGCTTTTAGGATGCAGTGCAAATGCCATGTAAGGTACAGCTTATAGAGCTCATCTATCCTCCCCTGTCTTCCTGGTCACCTCCCATTCTTCTCCTTTTACCACATGCGTCATGATCAGAGTTCAAGAAATATGATGACTTATGGTGATACTCTTTCTTGCTCTAGATATGTCATAAAAACTTCAGGAATGTTATAAAATTTAACATGTCTTACTACATTCAACTTACTTACTTACTACATTTAACATGTCTTACTACATTCAACTTACTTACTTACTACTTACTACATTTAACATGTCTTACTACATTTAACATGTCTTACTACTTACTACATTCAAGTCATTTCTTATATACTCACCCTTCACTAAAACTTACCAACCTTTTTCTAGACAGAATTACCTTTGACATTTTTATCATTTCACCATCTTCATATTAGAAAAAATAGTGGCATTTAAAGCTAAACGCTAAGATGTTTAATTTTTGTCTCTTGATTGAAGGAGCAATGTATATGGCAATAATCAGTAGATTTCGCTTGTACTTTTCTAGATGTAATGATTATTTACATTAAAACTTTGATTATTGGAAAAAAAGTTGATTATTGGGATAAGAATCTTTGCCTAAAGGCATATCCTGGTTAAAATAGTTTATTATAATATAAAAAAATTCTAAAAATAGTATAAAAACACTTTATTTATAATGACCTGTTGTTGAAAACATTGGAATGAATATAATTTTCTGTCCAAGTACAGTATCCTGAATAATGTTACACCCATAAGGATTTCAGATCTTTGCAGTCTGTTGGCATCGTGTTTCTGCATAATTATTCACCTTGTCAATTACTTGGATATGAGTGTTGAATGAGTAGAGTGTTAGTTCGAATGATACTGATCCCAGAATATTCCCTAGAATCTGTTCCTTAAAATAATTGATAATATGAATTTGTTTTATTATCACATGCTAGCTTCTAAAATTAGGATTAGAGAATGAGAATATGGTTAAGAGCTGTTAATGAGATGCTGGGTGATTAAGTCATTTTACACCTAAATGATGGATATTGAGTTCATTGGGGGAAATCTACTGAGTTTCAAACCCAAGTGACAGGTTACTCTAGTTGTTGTCAGTAACAGGGAAAACACAAGAATCTCAAAGTCAGTAAATTCATTGAGTATTTGCTCTTAGAATAGACTTAGTAACAAAATAAATGTTTTCCTTAAGATTCAAATTTTTTTAAGCAATTTTCTATTTAAGAAAAGATAATTGATTTGTAATGTTTGTGGGGAAAATCCAAGAACAAAAGGGAAGCAGGGACTATGTCTTACTTAACTTGTGCTTTTGGATTTAGTCTGGTACATTGTAATAATTCACTGTTTGATTAATAAATGAATGAATGATTAAAGGGATGAATGGACAGAGGCAGAGAGAGTGGGATGGATGGATAGATGAGTGAACGAAATAAAGACTTGTACAGAAGTCAGGGAATCAGATATAATAAATATGAACAATGGTTTTACCAAATCCCTATATATATGATATCCTCAAGAATGATTTCATACCACAGTGCATTATATCCCTTCAAATGAATGTCACTTTTCAAGATTATTACTTTGGTCCATGATTGCTACTGTTTAAAGTAATTTTAAAAATATTATTTTATATTTAATTTCATAATAATTTTGAAGTTATATAATAAAACAGCCTCAAAGCCTCATTATTTTATAAGAACGTCACAAAACTTCAACAAAATGTATTACCAAGTGTTCTCACCGAATTCAGTAGACAAAAAATGGGCTTGAGATAACTTTTGCGTCTCTAAAACCACATACGCCATCAGAGGAGTTTTGCTTATCGAGATGTATCTCAAAGAAGATATTGCAGTTTCTGAATGGCAATTCCAGAAACAGAGCAATGGAGTTACTGGAATAACTTTGTTGCTTTCAAGGAGACTGCTTTGAAGGGGCAAAATTCGTTTCAAAGTATGTTTATAAAGCAGTCTCATTAAATTCGTATCTGCACCCCAAAGCTATTTAATGACATAAAGCTAATGTGATTTGACCCACTAAGGAAGTTACAAATATGTATCAATGATTTTCTATAGAATCAATATTTTTTTTCCAAGTACATATACATTCTGGGTAAGTGTGAATTATTCCTGTGGCATCTTGGACAATGATAATTCAGTTTGACTTATTCTATAAAATGTTTCCCTATATAGAATGAAATTCTGAAATTTTAAAATGTAGTACTAATGGTTTGTTGATTCCAAGAGGATCAAGGATTTTTATTTCATTAAATAAGCGTTTTTATTCTGTTAGCTATTGTAGTGTAAAGCAATGACATGATATGCTGCCTTCTCTAATACTTTGTCTTCTTTTATGGGGGTGTTAATGTGACCTACATGCTAATTAATGTCGTAAAATCACTTGAAAGGTTTTGGTTGTCTAAGTGTGTTGGATTTTTGGTTTGAAAAAACTGACCTTGGTAAAACTGCCTTTACTTTAATAACTAGTTCACCTTTAACCCAAGTCTTAAAATACTCTCCGTTTGAAAGGAACAAAAGTAAAATAAGTAAGGTATCCTGAATTAGTAAGTACAAAAACAAATTACATATATCATCTTATCTTGGAGCATTCAGGATTATTATATAGAACACAGGCAAATTAAGTATAAAAGAAGAATAAGAGAAGAAACCCGCTTGATGAATACTCAGCTTGCTCTTGAGTTACATATGTTTTAATGCAATAAATATTGGTACTTCACTTATGTGACTGATGGGGTTCAAGGGGAATGACTTAGTTGACTAATTTTTTTCATCTACATAATATGAAGGCAGTGTTTGTTAGGTTTCTATCAAGACGGGTCATCTAACAAGAATTCGTTTGCATATCAGTTGCTGAAATTCAGAGTACATTGTCCATAGGATCTCTATTAAGAACTGGATCTGCGATCTGCCCAACCAAATTCCATCTAGATATCTAGTTAAAACATTTAATTTTATTGCCTTAGACTTGTTAAATTAATCAACCAGTGAACAACTGGTTCACTGAAGAATCAATGAAATTAAATGAAAACAATATGCCTGAGTTATACCTGTTGACATTGAAAGGTGAGGAGGAACTTGTGATTATACGAGTTGCATTTGTTTCTGTGAATTTGTTTAATTATTGTTCTAATTAAGCTTATAATTTCTACAGAGTGTAATGTTAACTATATTTCACCTATTTTGAACTTACTGCAGTATTTAAATGTGTTATAATAATTGTATGCAATTCCAAGCATTAATTTAGTTCAATGAAGAATTCTGTTTTGAATTTATATTTACTTAATCAAATATTTATACATTTTAAGAAGTTAAAAATGCTTAACTATGTATAAGAATGCCAAAATACTAATGAAATGCTAATGAACAAAAATGGGGAT
The DNA here is from genome assembly GCF_003676395.1 of Aethalodelphis obliquidens. Classification (NCBI taxonomy): domain Eukaryota; kingdom Metazoa; phylum Chordata; class Mammalia; order Artiodactyla; family Delphinidae; genus Aethalodelphis; species Aethalodelphis obliquidens. Next base: position 8,875,952 of record NW_020837980.1, read on the forward strand.
CAAATAGCTCATGAAGCTGAAATGAAACTCCACTACAATGAAAATGCAAAGAGAACACTGGAGATGAAAAATTGGAAATGAGCAGGAAAGTAAAATGTCTTTAGACTAATCAAAGAGAAGTATTGAATGCTAAACAGAAATAGGCTGAAATCATCATAGATAAGCATAAGCTAGAACATGTATTATAACTTGGAACACTGTGGAGAATTTAGATACTGTTTTCATACCATACATACCTCTCATTTCATGTGCTCAAGCACTATTATTTACAAGAACACATTTTTCCACAAATTTCACCTTCTTAATGAGCTATTCATTGGTAGATTTTTAAGTCCATGGACAGAATATGATAATACCTTCAGAATCCTGTATTTCCTTTGTTGTGGACAAAGGATGCTGTTCTTTCAAGAATCAGTCATTGAACTCATTAATTGTTGTATCTGAGAAAGCTAAGTTTTAAAATTGTTCTTGCAGTGAAATACATGAATACGTGACTTAACTGCATAATATTTTATTAAATGCTGAGATATGTTAGAATAACACTGGGTACAGGTGGTTTAATATACACAACAGATAAACATTGGGAATGATGATAAGTTCTGGAAACTGGGGTCAGGGAGGAATGAATACAGCAGGGTAGAAGAGGCAGAAAAGGAAGAGAAGGAGGAAGGGAAAATGGTGATGTGTCCGTCTTTCTGAGGTGTATACTAGTGTACCTTCCCAGAAGCAGACCCTGAGACAAGGATTCATGTGCAAGTTACTTATTAAGGAAGGGCTCCTAGGAGAAACTAGTAAGAGAGTGGAGGAAGAGGACAAGAAAGGCTTGATTTCAGGAGAAGTATGATTTCAAAGAGGGTATGATTTCAGGAGAAGTCCTAAATGAGACTTGTGGGGCACTTGGAATATAAATTACACCTTGGAGTTTTTACTATCTCAAGGCAAAGGAATTGAATGTCACACTGCCCTACCAGGCAGTCACAGATTATAAGCAACAGGGGATGAGACCCACATTGCTAGGCACTTTCAGCTCCCTGCTCCTACAGTGCAAGGGGCCCCGGCAGTCTGAGGGGATTCCTCAGAAGAAAAGTTGCAGGCGCTAAACAGGAGAAACAAAGCCCACGGAAGGTCGGAGTTGGGTCCTCAGGACCACTAAAGAAGGGGTCTGGTCTGAGGGACCATGATAGTGTCCATAAATAGAATTTCAAAATATAAACTTCATTTTGTTGTGTTTTTCCCCCTCTCCACGTTTACTTTTGCCTCCTCCTGTTGCTCTTTAGAGCTTTCAAGTACCTGATACCCGACAGCTGCCGTCCAGGGGCCCACATCCAGGTCCAAACTCCTTCCTCAGTTGGCTCCGCCTTTTCTTTCAACACCTGAATAAAAGTCTCATTTTCTTAGCTCAGCTCAGCTAAACACTGAGAAGAGACTTGTTCGAATTCATTCACATTAGTTTTTGTTTTTAACAGCTGTGTACTAACCGAAGTGAACATCTTAGTCATAGTATTTTAGACAGTTTAGTGAAGAGAACTTGACCCTGTAAAATGAAAGACGTGTTTCCAGCATGGAGGCCCCCATGTGGGCACAAAGTGGCCCTAGGTTGCTAGGTTTGTTTTGTGCACCTCTGAACCCAAAAGTTTTTCAATAGCTGCAACTTTTTTTTTTTTTGGTTTGTTTTAAAATAACTTCATGTCATGATAGTAATACTGAGGAAGCAATGTCCAAAAAATAGAGAGTTTGATACTAAGGAAGTTTGGAAGTTCTTTCAAAATACTCAATTTAACAAACAAATGATGAGTGAAGAAAAAGATCGAATATGTTTTTTGTCTATCTTAGAAATCATGAATATATTTTTTTCTATTTCCAACAGCACTAGTAGAGTATGACTAACTAAATTTTCCTGTCTTATCTAGGATTGACATACATATAATTTATTTGTAAGAAAACTGGAAATAATGTGTATCAGGATTGCTCATTTATATTAATTCTTCAGATACTTATAGAGAACCTTCAACATGAGGAGACCCCTTTGAGCAGCACTTAGAACATAATAATACCTGTTCTCAAGGAGGATACACTCATTTTTATTCAATTTCTAGTTCTTTGCAGAGACTAGAGGGTCAAATAAAAATAAGACAAAATATTCTCAAAGTACAAATTTGTTTCTGATTATAAGGCATGATTTACTTCTACAACTAACCCCTGGTAAGTTTTTTAATTTTTCCTATTTTCAAAATAAAGTTTATACTAATTTTCAATATAAAGCAGCACATTATTATGTTGTTATTCATTATAATAATGTAATATACTAATTATAATTACTATATTATGATATTAAGAAAAATCAGGGCAGAAGAAAGAAGAGAAACATAAATGCATTTTACCCCACCAACATAAGATAACCACTTTAAATGGTTTTTTTCCTGCCTAATATTTTATTCTTTTTATGTACATTTTTGTGTCCTAGTATTTTTCACTTAACTTTAAAGCATACATATCTTTATGTTGTTGTAAACTCTTCATGCATCTTTTTTAATGCCTTCCAAACATTTCATTGAATGGGCTATTAGGCTAACCATTCCCTAATTGTTGGGCATCTAACTTGTTTATAAATTTTCCTCTTTTACCCTTTCAAAAGGGTAATCAACAGGACTTTTCATGATCAGACTCTCCAGATAGCTGTGCAGAAGGTGTGTTAACACTTTAAAATCCTTTCTTGTTTAGGGAACCTCTGCGATCTTCTCATGTTTCCTCCTCGGGCCCACTGAAGCCATCTATCTGGAAGAAAAGTTTATATGTCAGAATAGGCCCTAGCCAGGGCTGATTAGGCCTGGAGGCCCTGACCGCTCTACAAAGTTAAGCAACCTAGATCTGAGTGGCCCTATAGGGCTTACACTTTACAAATGTTTCCACAGGCTGAGATCTTCTAGTAGCAAAAAAACACTGTGTATTTTGAGATCAGAAAGAACCTTGAGAGTTGCTCTTGAGTAGGGTGGAAGTTCCTGCTGTTCTTCTGGTTTGCCTGGGAAATCTTCCAGAGGAGGATTCTTGTGAGTGGCTTAGGTAAAGGCCGCTGAACTGGAGGTGAGGTATTCTGGGCATGGGTTAGTCTGGTAGGCTGAATGTTCCTTCCCAAACTCCCAATTTACTTCTAGAGACTGAGGATCTCAGCAACTAGGGAGGCAAAAGTACTTTGCAGATAAACCCATATGGAGGTATACGTGTGTACGCACTTTTAGATGAGAACGTTTTGTTTCTTAAAGGCCTGGCTAGCGCTTTGACAGTAATAAAATCCCTTGTACTTTTCACAGGCCAGGATAATCTCTTTGGTAAGAATTTAGGGCAGTAATTAGTCTTGCATTGATTTTCACACCAGAACTTTTATGTATGTTTAACATCTTAGGATCACTTTAGTTTTATTGTAGTTACTCCTTGTCGTGATTCTGTCAAGGTGTGCAAGAACAAAGGTAAAGTCGCTAGGATCCAGGGAAGACATTGTTAACCTATGCATGCATGAGAACAGGACCATAGACAGGAAAGGTCACAAGCAGATAAGTTTACTTATTCCAGTAGTCTGAGCTTTTCTAGAAAACTATTTTAGAAAGCACATATTACTTTGAAACAGCAGTAGGCAAAAGCAAGACCAAATTGTGACGCAATCATCAAGAAAACCATATTTGTAATAAGGTTAATTAAATTTGCTGCAATCTTGAGACAAGCATCCTGTAAGTGTGCCAGTAAATCTGGTCTTGCTTTATCAAACTGCAGGGCACCCCCTCCTTCTCCCAGAACGAGTAGCTCATTGCCAGGGGACACACACAGGCTGGCAACAATAACCGATACGTTATGAGAGGTTAGACAAGTTTTCTCGGAACTGAAGGGCAAATTGTAAGAAATTTCTTTGTCTGCTTGTGATGCTGTTAAGTTGAAAGCACACTGGGAGGTTTGGTTGAAGCAACAATGGTCGAAATGACGGCCTGCTGTTTGGAGCAAGCATCCTGGCTCTACTGATGGTCCAGACATCTGCTAGCAACTCCTTGTCAGGTTCTGCCCCATACAGGGCGCAAGAGCGCTTTGCAGCATTTAACTCATCAGAGTCTTTCAGCTGTGCAGTGTGCACTACATCAAGAATGTTTATGTAATAAAACAGAGCTAATTAAACATTTCAAAGGGAAACATTATTTTAACACTAATTAGATATGATTACAGCTTTTTTTCTCTATGCTAGGGCTGAGCTGCTCTAAGCACCTTCATTTTCCTTTCTTTGCTCAATTTTGTAATCAAGTCTTACCAAATAATGCAGTGCTCTCCTGTCTTAGGGTATTCATTCCAGTATGTTGGCAAGTTGAAAAACCTTTACCAGGTTTAAGATGATTGAAACAAAGAACGACAGGAACAGCAATAGTAGGTTGGATGTATCCCTCTTGGTAGAAAAGCATGTTAGCATAACTAATATCCACTTATGACCTTTTTTAAGACCCTTTAAAGGTGGTATTGTTATTTTTTATTTCAAACCTGTAAGGTCGATACAAGCCACAAATATCTCAATTTCACAAATGAGGAATCCAGGGCACAGATAGGATAAGCAGTTCTGCAGCAAAGCAAGACTAGCTAAGATGCACAACTCAGAGTTTGCTTTCTGGGGGGCAACGCCTTACGAGAGCTGGCAAAGTACTTTGGCTCAAGGTAGTTAAAATCCACCAGATAAAAACTCATAAAATATGCGTGAAAGCCATGCTGGCTTGGTAATAAATAGACACAAGACCTTTTTAATCGATGACATATGAAATGTAATATACTTTTAACTAATGACCAAGAAGATCTTTGAACTGAAAAAAAAAAAAAACTAGTCTTACCCAGATATGTGACAGCTTACATTTTTATTTATGTACATAATATATTAATGGAAGCTTAAAGAAATTCACAGAGATACGAGATAAGATTTCTACAGAATAGAAAATGCTTGCATGTTGGAAAACAAATCAGTTGAAAGCCTTTCAGTGATAGAAGGGAAACTGAGGGTTTTCAATGTTTGAGTATTTCTGAATGAATTCAATGAGATGATACACTTCTTAGCTTCTTCAAAGCTATTTATGATTAAGAATATAAAGCATAAAGGAATATGTTTCAAATGGTATTATGGTAGAATGAATATATATTATTTTCTGTGGTCTTGAGAAATAGTAAGCTTATTTTTTAACCTCTTTCCTCAAATGCTATGAAATCATACTTTTTAAAAAGAAATATAGAAATTGGTTCTCTGCAGTCCTAATTAAAAAGAACTTCAATGAGAAGTTCTACTTCCAACCCAAGCTTGAGGGCATAGCAGTAGCTGGGGAGTATTGTGTTCATTTTGCTATTTGAGTAGTCCAGGAAGAAGGAGTTGCCTTTCAAACAGCAAGCAACTAATATGATGCCCTCAGGACACTGCCATCACATCAAAGTTGGTTTAAAACACACACATATCATCGTTGTCATCATCATCATCATCATCATCATAACCATCACCAAGTAGCTAAAATTTTAACAAATATATCAGAGAGAACTTTTCCTCAATTACAATTATGCAGTTGAAATTATGGCTATGATTTTACCAGTAACACCCAAATAAATGACAGATGATACATTGTCTCACTAAGTCGGTATATCTAATTTTAATAAAAATTCCCATGACTCTGTAGGATTTCTTTTTCATGAATTATGGATTCATTATGTACACCTTCGCAGATATCTCTGAAACTTGGAATAGGAAACTACAGAAGGATAAAAGTACGTCCTAAATTAGAATGTTCCTTTCTCCTCCTCCAATTAGGTTTCATTCCCAATTTCTCGTTGTTAATATCCCTATTTTGCCAATCTGCCATGACTTTAAACATGAAATCTCCTTTTAGTTCTCAATCTCCTTTGCATCTAATGCATTAATAAACTATATGATATTTTTCTCTGTGATGTTGAGCAGTGATTTCCCTTGCTGTTCCACTGACACCGTTTTCGTACGGACCCTCTTCAGCTCTCTCCAATACATTGTTTTACAAATGATCTTCCTTCCTAATTATGTTTAAATTCATCTCTCATGCAATTACCATGATATCTTCCTAAAACAAGGCCTTTGCTTTGTTGCTTTTCGTTCGAGAACTTCCTTTCTTCCCACTGAGGTCTTGTCTGTACGTACCACCAGCCTTGCCCACAACTCTGTTCTAGCCACGACCCCAGATCTTCTCAGTTCCTATACCCAGGATCTATGATTCAGCCCTGATTTTACTTAGTGATTTTACTTAGTGTGAGATGTTGACTATTTCTCTTTTAAAAAATGTTTCATCTCTTTTGGCTTTTGAGACAGTGTTAAGCTGGCTCTTCCTCCATCTTTCTACCTACCTTATCTGAGTATCCTTTAAAAAAAAAATATTTAGGCTGTGCCGTGTCTTAGTTGCGGCACACGAGATCTTCATTGTGGCATGTGGACTCTTAGTTATGGCACTCAAGTGGGATCTAGTTCCCCAAACAGGGATCGAACCCAGGCCCCCTCCGTTGGGAGCGCCAAGTCTTACCCAGTGGACCACCAGGGAGGTCCCTGTCTTAGTATCCTTAATAGCATCTTCTTCCCTTGCCCATCCCTTAAATGATGACTTCCTTGTAGGCTCTGTTTAACCTTTTCTCTCTTACTTTGTCAACTTCCTTGGAGGAATTTTATTCACATCAGTGGCTTTGACTACCACCTAAATGCCAGTGGTCACTAAATTTTTATCTTTAGCCCGTAGACTCATCTATTGCATCTGCTTACTAAACATCTGCACTTGAAGGTACCACGAATACCTCAATTTTACATTTCTAAGTTGATATTATTTTCCCCACTCCAACCAAAATCTTTTCTTACTTCTCTAGTCTATATCATTGTGAATGAACCCACTACTTCTGCATTTGAATGAGTCGCAGCCTGAGAGTCTTCCTAGACAGCTTACCACACAAATATTTATTTAGCACCTACTGTCAGCTGGGCATTTCTTTAGGCTCTGGGATACAGCAGTGGAGTAAATAGACAAAAATCCATGGTTGCTTGAAGTATACAGTCTTTAGGTAGAAGAAAAAAAAAACAATATACATATAGTGTAATAATGATAGTTTCTAACTTTACTGAGGTATACTTGATATATATTTGCACATATTTGAAGTGTACAATTTGATAAATATTGACATATTTATACACCCCCAAAACAGTCACCATGATCAAGATAGTAAATATATCCATCACCTCTGAAAATTTTCTCATGTCCATATCTTCTTTCTGTCACTATAGGTTAGTTTACATTATCCAGAATTTTATACAGAGTTTTTTCTTTGATCTGGTTTCTTTCACTTGCCATAACTATCTAGATTTATCCGTGTTATTATGTATATCAAAATTCATTCCTTATTATTGCTGAGTAGTATTCATTGGATATATATACATAATTTGTTTATCTATTCACGTGTTGATAGATGTCTGGGTTGTTTCCAGTTTGACTATTACCAATAGAGCTGCTATTAGCATTCATGACTACATTTTCCGTGGCCATATTTTTTAATGTATCTGGAGTTAATTCCTAGAAGTAGAATGACTGGATCATAGGGTAGATGTGTGTTTAACTTTTTAAGACACTGCCATTGTTTACCCACCAGCAGTGTATGGGGGCCCCAGTTCCTCCACAACTTCAACACAACTTGGTGTTGTAAGTCTTTTTATTATTAGTCATTCTAATAAATGTGTAATTATATCTCACATTGGTTTTAATTTATATTTACCAAATGATTAATGATGTTGAGAGTATTTTTATGTACTTATTTACTGTCTTCTTATCTTCTTGGTGAAGTGTCTATTCATACCTCTTGCCCATGTTGAAATTGGGTTATCTGTTTTGTTTTGTTTTTTTTTTACATCTTTATTGGAGTATAATTGCTTTACAATGGTGTGTTGGTTTCTGCTTTATAACAAAGTGAATCAGTTATACATATACATATGTTCCCATATCTCCTCCCTCTTGCATCTCCCTCCCTCCCACCCTCCCTATCCCACCCCTCTAGGTGGTCACAAAACACCGAGCTGATCTCCTTGGGCATTTTTTTTGTTTTTTTTTTTTGAGTTTGGAGAGTCCCTTCTATATTCTTGATACAAATCCTTCATCAATATATTGATTTGAAACTATTTTGCTGTGGCCTGTGAATTGACTGTTTTATTCTTTAAAAAGTGTATTTTGAAGAATAAAATTATTTATTTTTGATGAAGTCAACTTTTTTTCTTCTATGGATTATGCTTTTGGTGTTGTATCTAGGGAATATTTGCCTAACCCAAAGTCACAAAGATTTTCTTCTATGTATTCTTCTAGAAGTTCTATAGATTTATGGTTTATATTTAGGTCTTTGATCCATTTTGAGTTAATATTAGTAAATGGTGCAAGGTGTGGATCAAAGTTTTTATTTTTCCACATGGGTGTCCAATTGTTCCAACATCAATTTTTGAAAAGGCTATACTTTCTCCACTGAACTTCTATTATGCACTTCTGTCAAATATCAGTGTTCCATATGTCTGTGGGTCAGTTTCCAAAATCTCTATCATGCTCCATTTATCTGTTTGCCCCTCTTTGTGCCAGTACCACACTTTTAAAAATATTGCTGTAGCTTCATAATAAGACTTGAAATCAGGTCAGGTTAATACACCAATTTTGTATTTTTTTCCGAAAGGTTGTATGGCAATCCCAGGACCTTTGCATTTCATATGAATTTTAGAATGAATTGGTCCATTTCTACAAAAAAGCCTTCTGGGCTTTTGATTGAAATTATGTTGGAAATGTTCTTTGTAATCTGTAGAATGATTTGAGGAGAGTTGACATCTTAATATTGAGTCTTCTGAGCAATGAACAAAGTATACCTCACCATTTATGTACATCTTCTTTATCTTGGGAATGATTTATAATAGTCAGTGTATAGGTATTACACTTATTTTTCAGGTGAATCCATATTTTATGATTTTGATGCTATTATAAATGATATTGTATTTTAAATTTCAATATCTGAATTTTCCTTTTTGGCATAGAATATGATTGATTTTTACATATTATTTTTATTTTCTGCAACATCCATAACTCATTAGTTCTAGTAGCTTTATTGTAAAGTCAGATTTTTCTATATAGAAAATTTTGTTGGCAGTGAATAAAGGCAGATTACATAATTGCTTTCATATCTAGCTGCCTTTTATTGCTTTTTCTTGCCTTATTGTACAACCTCCAATACAAGGTTGAAAGAAATTGTGATAGTGGACACCTTGTCTTATTCCTGATCTTAGGAATTCATTCTTTCTTATTTAAGTTTTATGCTAACTTCCAAGTTTTTTTGTAGATGTCCTTCTTGATGTTGAGAAGGTCCTTTGTACTTTCAGCATTCTGAGAATTTTCATGAAGAATAGATGTTGGACTTTATAAATGCTTTTTCTATATCTATTGATATGATCACACAGTTTGTCTACATTATAAATTTTATTAACCAATTTAAAAATTTTAAAACAACCTTGCATTCCTGGCATAAACTCCACTTGAATTTGATTGGTTAACATTTTGTTAAGAATATTTTAGTCTATGTTTATGAGTGATATTGGTTTGTATTTTTCTTGTACGTGTTTGTCTGGTTTGGTATCAGGGCATGTTGACCTCATAGAATGACTTAAGAAGTATTCTTTCCTCTTCAACTTTGTGGAAGAGCTTGCATAGAAATTATTTATTTATTAAATGTTCGGTGAAATTTACCAGTGAAGCAATCTGGGCCTGCATTTTTCTTTGTGGAAAGGTTTGTTTGTTTGTTTAACTATAATTTCATTTTAAAAATAAACATAAAGCTATTTGTGTTATCTATTTTTTTTCTTGAGTAAGCATTGGTAATTTGTACCTTTTAGTGAGTATGTTCATTTTGTACAAGTTGTCAAATTTCTAGGCATAAAGTTGATCATAATAATATCTTGTAATCATTTTAACATCTGAAGAATCTCTAGTGATGCCACTTCTCTCATTCATCATATCGGTAATTTGTATCACCTTTTTCTCTCTTTTTCTCATCAGCCAGCTAGAAATTTATCAATTTTATTGATCTTCTCCAAGAAACAGATTTTGGTCTCAATTTTATCTGTTGATTTTTTATCTTTTATTTCATTAAAATCGTTCTGCTTGAAGGACTTCCTTTAAAATTTCTGTGTGGCATATCTTCTAGTGGTTAATTTTTTTAACTTTTGTATTTGTATTTTTTATTTCACCTTTCTTTTTGAAAGATATATCTGCTGGGTGTAGAATTCAAGGTTGTCGGTTGTTTTCCTTCTTTTATCTGTGGGTTTGTACTTTTCATCAAATTAAAAAATTTTTCTGCCATTATTTCTTCAAATATTGTTTTTTCCTCCCTGGCTTCTGTTACCCCATCTGCACATATATCAGAATGTGCAGTTTCTGGAGTTGTTCCACAACTGTGATTCTCTGTTCCTTTTTTTTTTTTTCCTTTCTAGGTCTTTTTTCTCTCTATGCTTCATTTAGGGTACTGTGTATTTCTATGTCTTCAAGTTAACTAATATTTTTTTTCTTTAGTCTCTTATCTGTCATTTGTTCCATCCAGTATATTTTTAATTTTAGGCATTCTTCTTTTTTCTTTTCTTTTCTTAATTAATTAATTTATTTATTTATTTTTGGCTGTGTTGGGTCTTCGTTTCTGTGCAAGGGCTTTTTCTAGTTGCGGCGAGCGGGGGCCACTCTTCATCGCGGTGCATGGGCCTCTCACTATCATGGCTTTTCTTGTTGCGGAGCACAGGCTCCAGATGCGCAGGCTCAGTAGTTGTGGCTCACGGTCCCAGTTGCTCCGCAGCATGTGGGATCTTCCCAGACCAGGGCTCAAACCCGTGTCCCCTGCATTGGCAGGCAGATTCTCAACCACTGTGCCACCAGGGAAGCCCCATTCTTTTTTATCCCTAGAAACATAGTAGTTTTCATATCTAGAAGTTAGGTTTGGGTTTTTTTTTTAATATTTTCCATGTCTTTAGTTAATATTTTCCATCTTTCTCCTAGGTTTTGGAACATAGGGAATAAAATTAAATAACTAACAATTATTATTTAACATTTCTGCTAATTCTAACATCTATGTCAGTTTGGGGTCAGTTTCGAGTGAGTAGTTTTTCTTCTAATTGTAGGTCATATTTTCCTGCTTCTTTGCATGCCTGGTAATTTTTTATTAAATGCCAAATTTTGTGTAGTTTACCTCATTGTATGCTAGATATTTTTGTATCCCTATAAGTACTTTTTAGCTTTTTTCTGGAACTCAGTGGAAACAGATCAGTGCCTTTGGGTCTTGCTTTTATGATTAGGTAGGACCAAACCCGCATTTTTTTCTAGAGTCAATTTTTCCCTAATATGAAGACAAGACACTTCTGAGTACTCTAACAAAACTCTGTGATTTGTGAGTCTTTCCAGTGTGGTTGATGGGAATAGGCCCTATTCCTAGCTTGTGTCAAATCTATTTAGTGTTCCCTCTAATTTTGAGGGATGGTTCTTTCCCTAGTCCTGGGCAGTTTCCTCATACATCTACCAATCAGTGTTCTGCTAGATACTTGAAGGGAATCCTCTACATCTCCCAGATTCTCTGTGCAGCTCTCTCTTCTCTAAGAGATGGTCCTATGAATCCTAGCTGCCTTTGTCTTCCTGTATTCATTTCTGTCTCATCAACTCAGGGAGTCTAGGAGACCCACCTGACTTCCCTTTTCCTGAGCCACAGCTTCTAAACTCTCTCAAGATTTTAACCTGGGGCAGTACTAGGGCTCACCTCATCTGTTTCCTGGTTCTTAGCAATCAATATCCTCTGTTGCCTGGTGTCCAATATTTTAAAAAGTGTTGTTTCACATATTTTTATTTTTTGTTGTTGTTTCTGGTGGAATAGTAAATCCAATCCCTGTTACTCCATCTTGTTCCAATAATATGTGTTTTAAAGAAAAAACTAAAATACATAAGTGAATAGATAAAGTATACGTTGAAGAGAATCAAAAGTTAATACATTTGTCAAAGGTTAGAGGTGTCTTTACCAAACACCCTCTCCACTAATTTCCCATTATAGAGAGGCAAAGGGAAATAGAAAAGGTGGTGTTTCTATACACTGCTATTAATACTATTAGCAACAAACCTTCATTGGGCATGGTCTAGAACAGATCTGCTATAATCCAAATTTTATTAGAGGCACAACACCGTAGTTCATGTAGGTAGAAACCAATACCCTAAATCTCCCTTCCATGTTTGGGGGGCCCAGTGTTACAGGTGTCTTTGATTTAAATTCAACCCCTAGAAATAGAATGGAGAAAGAAGTTGGAGAGAAGAGAGGTAGTGCTCTGTATTCCCTTCCCCCGTTTCTTCTCTCTGTACCCTACACTAGTGAGCACCAGGTGGTACATTTAATGCCTTTCTTTTCCTGGGAAAAGCTGACCTTAGTTGAGGGTGGTAGTTCCTTTTTCAAAGTGGGAAAAAGTAGGACAAGGAGAAATTTTCTGTATTTCTCAAAATTTGATTCAAAGAGAAGCGTATAAAGTAAAGGCTGGTAAATTTGATCCCAGATATTTTACTACTAAGAAACCTCTAGCAGACTTTAAATGCTTACCTCATTTTATAATTAAGAATTCCTTTCCATTCACAAAGTCCACCACACCTAAATATAAACATGATTCAGCCAGTGATTAATTCAACAGTTTGGGTAATTACATTCCCCAGCCTCCTGAAAGCTATACCAACTTGCCTTTTATCAGATTTCAGACCCTAATAACCCACATTTTTATTACCACCTGTTTACATTGTTACTAGAATTCTGGCACATTGGCACACTTCATGTGGCACATTGATGTAGTCGTATAAATAATAAATAACCAAACAGACCAGTTTAGAGTGTTTGAGAAAGAAATACTCCATTATTCAAATGGATTTTATAAAATCTGTTGCATTTGTGTGTATTAGTGTTAACTAGTGTCAGAGAAGGTACATGTCCTTTGGGACAATGAGTGTCCCTTCTGAAATGGGCAGGGGGTCGTTTGGCTCCTGAAGGATTATTCCAACCATTTACAACACAAGAGACCATATTGGGCAAAAGAGATTGTTTAATCTAGTATTCTTTCTTAGTCAAAATCTTTCTCCATACCACAGGTAACAGTCAACCTTCACACATATTTATATGTGAAAACCTTCTAATTCTCTTTTAACATATCCACCATCTTCCATTACCCGAGTACAGCCATTATCCGAATCCCCAGCCATTTTTTCCTTAAAACTTCCTGCTGACAGATTTTTCCTTCATTTAATACTACTCTGCAACTCTTTGGATATAACTATGTTTTACCTGGTAAACCATTTTAATAGCAACCTGAATTAAATCATGTAGGAGAAGAAAGATTTAAAAGGAGGTTTAAAACACTCCATATATACCCTGCTTTTAGAAGTGAAGAGAGAGGTTTACAGAAAGGTTTCAGTCATTTATAAAGTTTTCATAAGATGTGTCTCTTTTCCCAGAATATTCCAATGGGTTTATATTTATTCTGCTTCTTATCCAGAAATACCTAATGCATATGCTCTGTCCTTTCCTCTGAAGCTTTTGAGGATTAGTGATTTTTAAAAAGCTATCTTTTAAAAATATGTGTGATTCGATAGAAATTTACTTATCTGCTACTTAGAGTGTTAGGATGTTCAGTTTAATTTTTCTATAAATTTAATTGAAAATCTGAAGCTGATTTCGGCTGATATTAAACAACCTCAGTATTTAAAAAAGAGATTTTTGTTGCATCTGTGCATACTTTGGAAAAGTAGAAGATTTATCCTGACTCTCTGTTAAATGCCAGCAACGAATTATAGACTACTTAGGAGTGAGTACATACATTGTTGCAAAGATTTTAAGATCTTTTATTGTTAAGGAGGAAGAGTTTGTTATCTGTCTTTGTAGGGAAAGTTACTAGGTTTAATCTTTTGTCCCAAACAGAGAACTCTCAAACCAATAACTGTTTTGATAATCTGAATATGTATAAGACATCTCATGATTCAAAACAGAGCTATAAAAAATGTATTGAAATGGCATTGGTTTCTCAATTAAGACAGATCATTGGGATAAGCGTGACCTATGTGATCATAGTCTTTATCTGTAAGGGTGAAAATGATCAAATCCAAGTGCCATTTTTGGAAAAATGATTTTTTTCTCATTTACATTCTTAATTCATATCACTTCTCTATGCATGCATTACTCATCACTCCTTTATGGAAAAAGCCTTGGCCCGTTCACATATTCTCCTTAACAAAACCTTTTTTTCTGAACATCACTCCCTCTCTAATTCTCTACTAACACGCCCACCTCATCCCCACCCCCATAGCTTCCCACCAGTGACAGCATCTGTATGCTTAGGATCAGAAATGCCAACCAGCCAGCATTGATCTGCACTGTAAGACCATCCATTACTTTGGACTCTTTATCCTTGAAAAACACTTAAGTAATGTGAAATATGGTAGAGGTTTTTCTGTATTTTGTTTTCACAACCAGGGTGAATTTGCTTATAGAAGTTTAGAAGTAAGCTGTTTATTCAACAATCCCTAATAAATGGAACCTACACCACCTCAGTAATGGTCTGGAGGCTGCAGTGTTTTCTTTTCAGTTTGGATTCTAATTATGGAACATGTATTCATTTGTGTCTCGAAAGGAGAGCATTCTCTGCTCCAGGCAGAGGACAGGCAGGCAGTGCACTCCTGTGTCCCACAAGGCTTGCCTTAAAGCTCACTTCTTAGCACCCTAAGCAGTCTCCCCAAGACACTCCCTTGGCTAAAAAGAATCACCCTTTGAGCCGAATTTGAAATGCTCTGACTTCAAATATGGGCGCATAGAGAGCAAATGTCCTCCAAAAAATTAAAAATTACAGTATGTGTCTTTAAATATAAACTTGCTAGAAACGGCAAGATTGAAATGGTTCATTTTCGGGAAAACTATTTTGTGGGCTAACTACAGAAACAGGTTCTAAATACATTAAAATATTTTATCCCATTATTTGTTTTGACCAATTGACCACAATATTAAAAATTCAATCATGGAGCAGCTGACAAGTGCAGTTGCCTAATTTTATTTAAGAGTTTTTTTTCCTTTTTCCATTTTTCCATCCTGTTAACGCTGCTGCCTGTGCCCAGACAGTAATGGGCTTCTTGTATGCCCACGACTGTTATGATCATGTAAATTTATTGGTGCTTAGAAGAAGCGAGCTATTAAAACATTACAACAGCCATTACAGCCGGGCTCGTGTTGGCTTTCGCTCCCAATGAACATATGCTTCCGAGTGAATGCCTAAACTCTTATTTATGGATTTAATTTAATATGCGGAAAGAATTCAAAATTAAATTTTGTGTCTGCCTCCAGAGAGTGTCAGTGTATAATAACATGGTAATTTTTACACATCTTTATGAGAAATGGGAAAATTAATTCTTTCTGACAAGTTGTAATTATTCGACTTGGAACAGTTGCAGCTGAGCAGTTTGCATGCCTGTTGTCTGGTGTTCCGCAGTGTAAGGGGAAAACTCAGGGATGGAGATATATTGTGCATCTGAGAGTTTCTAATAGCTTCTGACATTTTAGCCTTGCATATTATCAGGGTGCTTTTTAAGGAGCTGAGGTATAATCTATTATGTTGCCTGGGACACACACAGTCGCAAGAGTTGAAACATCATACAGCAATTTTTTAAATGTGGGAAATATCTCCCGGATCATCCCGTAGATGTACGCAGTTGAAATTCATGTGACCAATTTTTGTCTCTTAAGTGTACCAATTATTATTTGCTCCTTCACCTGCAGGTACTCAGAACAGAAGTTCATTTTGTAGGATGAGAATTTTAGACTAGTATTTTTAAGAGTAAATATGTTTAAAATGAAAATGTGTGCTTTCTTACCTGTCCTGCAAACACGTTTCCCTACCTCAACTCCCCACACGTGCAAACACTTCCATCATAAATGCCCACTCTCCACCTAGTCTTTAGATTTTCTATTTAAGTGTTCATGAAAATGTAGGATTAATTTCATGCACAACTAAACCCAAACACCACTGGTTATGTTAGCAAAGAAAATATGGAACATGTTGTATGTGAAGAGACGGTACACTGATTGACAGGCCAGCCTGGAGGGGAGTGGTGTCATCTCTGTGTGTAGGATCAATATAGTCCTTGCAAAATAAATGCAAACTTACAGTGTAAGAAAGTGTTAGCAGATGAACATGAGAAAAATTCAATTGTCAAAAGCAAGCACATTTCCTTTTTCACTTTGGTACTTCTGCTACAGAACACAGGGATAAACAAGTGGCATGCTTCTGTTTTCTCAGTTGGTGTACTGAAACTTTGACATTGTTTTAAGTGGCAAGGTTTTGTTAAAAGTTTATATTTAAGAATGAGATGTAAAGCAGAGTTCTACCCACTAGTGGTCTCCAAAATAGCACGTTGCCTTTTGCATGTCAAGGCTAGAGTCCTGCCAAGCTTCTAACCAGGGAATTGCGTTTTACCATGCACTTGCTTCTTACAGGCGCCATTAGCTACCAGGTTCTTTAGACTGTCCATCCAACACTGCCCAACCGTGGGCCCCTCTAATCCAAGAGATGCCGCATCTCACCAACTGGTGGTGGATTTGATCTTATCTAGTTAAAAGGCACAAGTGACATCATGATCCTGGATGAAGACAACTTTGGACTTTACACATGTCCTTGTCACTGATTATTGCAGGTCAGCTCTCATGGGTTCTGACATCGTGATATAACTTCAAGAAATATGACCTTTGCAGGTTGGAAATGTATGCAGGATAGTTTGTCAGGGCTAATGTTAAAAAGCTCTAGAATAGAGTTTCAAGACTCATTGAAGGGAGCTTGATATCAGAGTCCTCCGGCTCCCCTCCACTCTTCCCATCCCTCCTCACCACAGGTACAGCAGAATCTCAGGAGAGGAGGTGCCTGGCAAAGACGTGTTATTTTGCTTTATTAGACCACATATGCCACCTATAATTGTCAATAATGACTGCACCTATTTTGGTGTTTCTTTTTTTTTTTGCGGTACGCGGGCCTCTCACTGCTGTGGCCTCTCCCGTTGCGGAGCACAGGCTCCAGACGCGCAGGCTCAGCGGCCATGGCTCACGGGCCCAGCCGCTCCGCGGCATGTGGGATCTTCCCGGATCGGGGCATGAACCCGTGTCCCCTGCATCGGCAGGCGGACTCTCAACCACTGCGCCACCAGGGAAGCCCTGGTGTTTACTTAATAAATTAACTTTTTTTCCTATGTACTAACAAGCCCAAAAAAGAAGCTAGGTTTTGGAAACTGGAAGATCACTTTGAAATGCAAATAGTACACTGCATTCTTATCTGTTCTTATAAGACCCAGATACTTTAAAGTTCCAGACCTTCATTAGCCCTGTTCAGGAGTAAATGGTATTTTTGAAGGATAGCATAAGATGTTGAGTGAAAACAGATCTAAAAGGATTTTTAGAGCATAATAGGCTTATTAAAACTCTAAGTTATTTGAGGTAGAGTAACAAATTACAGGCCCTCAATCCATCTGAATGCATCAGGTAACATCCACATTTAGAAATAACCCCAAACAAACAAAAAAACAACTTCAGAAGTAGAAGCAAGGGTCCTTTCCAAATTGGGACTTTGATGTTAAAGCAGCTTCTGAAAAATAGGTATAGCAAGTCCCCCCTTTGCTTGAAGGGGAGCCAGAAAGAGCCCCTGATCCGTCAACAGTGCCCTCCCCACCACCACCCCTACTGCCACAGGGGCTGAATCTCGCTTAAAAACTAGTAGCGCTTGACCAAGCACTCGGCTTCCCTCACTCGTTTAATTTAGTCCTTCACTACACCTCTCTAAGGCAGGCACTCTTACAATCGCCTTTGCACAGAGGAGGACTTTTCAGGTCAGAGTGGTTAATAATTGCCAAGGTCACATAGCCAGTAATGGCTGAAAGTGAAACTTAAACCCACATTTTTACCGTAAGTTATTCACTGCCTTTAGTTGAAACTGTTGCTCACTCTCTCTCCAGGGTAACTATTAAAACTAAACAGAGAGGGCTTCCCTGGTGGCGCAGTGGTTGAGAGTCCGCCTGCCGATGCAGGGGACACGGGTTCGTGCCCCGATCCGGAAGGATCCCACATGCCGCGGAGCGGCTGGGCCCATGAGCCATGGCCGCTGAGCCTGCACGTCCGGAGCCTGTGCTCTGCAATGCGAGAGGCCGCAACAGTGAGAGACCCGCGTACCGGAAAAAAAAAAAAAAAACTAAACAGAGAAAGAGTGGGAATTTGGACCTCTGTGGCTTACATTGAGAGGGGATGGTCACCTGGGACTCTTCTGCGCTCCATGGTCTCCCCTCAGATTTCTCCAGTTCCTGCAAGGGGTCCATAGCGCTCCTGGTTACACAGGCTCCACACCTCCGTCCTCCCTGACTCCCCTCTCTTGCTTCCCGTATCCTATCCATCACCACTGTCTAATATTTGCCTTTAGTGTCTTTCTTAGATGCTTCTTTCCTTTCCACTCCTATTTTCACTTGAAACCCTGGTTAACTCCCCATGAGACTGCTTAAAATAGCCTTCTGTCTTCCGACAGTGTCTCCTTGAGAGACTTTGGTCCGGCTGCTCGGAACTCTCTTCTGCACTAGGCTCTGACTTTTGGGCTTTCGTCTCTGCCTCTGCATTGTTCAGGTATAGCAAGAATCTTGCTAGGTCAGTTTAGCCGGAATCTCCCCTCCTCAGTATTGGCTAACCCTCCATGTCTGATCAGGTTCTTCATCTTCCTCCAACCCACTGGGGTGATGTCTGACCACCCTGCCTGCCTTCAGCAAGAATCCTGTTAGGGTGGTCTCACCAGAAACCCCTCCTTACCCCTGATGTTTCCTCTCGGTAATTTTCCATTCACTGACCCCCACCCCACTTCTTGGCTATAAATTCCCACTTTTCCTTTTCGTATTCAGTGCTGAGCCCAATTTCTCTCCCCCACTGCAAAATCCCACTGTGGCATCGTAGTTCCTATTCCTCTTGCCATAGTTTCTTTGAATAAAGTCTGCCTTACTGTTTTAACAAGTGTCACAAATGAGGACTGTTTTACTTTTAACACTTCCCAGTCTCTCATAACATTATTGGATAAATCAGACTAAAGTATACCTCCGATGGAGCTGTTGTCTTGCTCAGAAACCTTTAGTGGTTCCATATCATCTACTAAATACATTTGTTTTAGTCTCAGATTTCAGGCTGACTTCCCAGTAATTTCAAGTGTGTACTTTGTGTTCCAACTAAAGTAGGTTGCCATTCCCTGAACACGCAAGGGTCTTCCCAGTCTCTACATCTTGGTTCCTGCTCTCTCCTCCACTGGGACTGCCGGCCTCTGGGCCTCACAAAATCTTTTTTTTTTTTTTTTTTTTTTGTGGTATGCAGGCCTCTCACTGTTGTGGTCTCTTCCGTTGCGGAGCACAGGCTCCGGACGCTCAGGCTCAGCGGCCATGGCTCACGGGCCCAGCCGCTCTGCGGCATGTGAGATCTTCCCGGACCCGCGTCCCCTGCATCGGCAGGCGGACTCTCAACCACGGCGCCACCAGGGAAGCCCACAAAATCTCTTTTAAGGTCCAGGCCATGTGCTCTTTCTCTCTAGGCATCCCTGGATCCCATTCTGATAGTCACCCTTCTGTCTTCTGAACCTCCAGAGTACTTAGTACCTTTCGTGTTGTAATTATTCATGTGGTATTTATTTACATTATTATACATCTGTCTTACCTCTCCAAGATAGCATGTCCTCAGGAAAGCAAGGTATGAGACTTATTTTCATTTATCTTTTTCAGAACACCAGTGCATTCCACATAGTAGAAACTCAATAATTGCTTCCTGAATGTGTAAAAAACCTAATCAGCTAAAAACCACCAAGAACAAGCCGGTAGTCCCGACAAAATCAGATATGCTGACTTGTAGTGAGGGAGGGCTTTTCAAAGAACCACGGAATTACCTTGACAGGAGTTAGGAGAGAGCAACTTTTGAGGTTGGGTTCCTACTGAAGGATTCTGAGGAGAATCTAAGGGGAGGAAGGATCAGTTTTGGACTGGTTGCTGTTTCTGAGGTGGGATTAGCCGTGAAAATTAACTAGGGATTGGACGTTGTCATAGTTTAGACCAGGGTGGTTTAGCAGCAATTGGGTATTCCTAATAAGAAATGAAAATAGCAAGTGGGACTGGGGTGACATTGGTAAAAATGAGAGGGGTCATAATGGCATTTTGCAGCTACTGCATGGCCTTGGAAGAAACAGTGTTTTTCTGTTTTTAATGTTCGGCTTTTTCTGTGTCTGTCCTCCAAGCCTGACTCATGGCAAGGCTGCTTTTTCTCCTTTTCAGTCCGAGCTGATTTTCATTCTTTCTGTTCAGGACAGATATGACACTTATAAATAAATAAGTGAATTTTAAAAATACAGAGGAAAGGTAATCTTGTTTTTCTGGATTATGACTTAAATAGCTAGAACCTGAAACAAATTTTTGAATGGTTGGGAGAATATTACTCTCCCTGTGGTCAGTGGTTTAAAAGTGAATTTTCATACACATGTAAGTCTCAAGTCAATTGTCTACACTTATTTTTACTTTTCCTTTGAATGACTTTCTTTTCCTTGAGCCACCAGATAATTCTGTATTTTTATTCAACTCTCCCTTCTCTGGCTCATTGTTCATTCTTTAATTATAGATACAGAGTTGTGGAAATGTGCTAAGAACATTTTCACAATTTCTTCACTTTCTTGTCCACCTCCCTGCCTCTCAAATGCCTTTGGTTTAATGGATCAGAAGCCTGCTTTTGTTATGTGTAAGTGTATGTGGGTGTGTGGTGTGAATAAACACACACTGATACCCCCCAATACACACACATACACACACACACACACACACACACACACACGGAAAAGAGGATATGAGATAGTTTTATTAAAGTTTTCCCTAGAGCAGAAACAAGTATAATCAATGTTAGAAATTGTTAAGCCATTTTCTTCTGATCCTGCAATCTTTAAAATTAGGTTAAAACTCTTTATGGCAGGCTTTTTCATATCTTTAAACACTGTGTTCTGTGTTGTAGAATTTCTCATGGTGGTGATTTTTAAAAGGTACTAGATTCCATCCATTCCAGGACACTTTCCCTCATTCCTTCTGAATCAACCCCCTAATAAAACCCCTAATTTATTATTTTTTTCTTTAAATGGATACCACAGCTGAAATCATATATTATTTGGTTCAATTTAAACATTAATGTTTCTTCACCTGCATTTATCAACCTGTCTACAACCAGAATGTTTAGAAGCAACAATCAAAAAAAAAAACATGACCTCACCATTTTAGAATTCACAAGGAGAGGTGTTCCATTAGCAAATGGCTCAGTTTCAGATTCAAGAGAACAAGGTAATTTGTCCTAAAGTAGAAGCCTCCTTTCCTAATTTTGTTGAATGCTACCTGGGCAGCCCTGGTCACACAACAGAGAGAGAGCATGTCAATATTTTTGGTGTGCGCTATATATCAGAATGTGATTATAATCATTGTATCTGTATTTGTGTTTCTCTGGTTCTCTGTTTTCTTTTTAATTGGGTTACAAAACAATTAGTTAACACCATGTCTTTTTAGAACTCCCCGAGTGGGCCAGGAGCTGTTTGTTCTCCCCGGACCTTAGGGGGAGGGGGCCCTCAGGAATCTCACTTTATTTACAGCAGGGTGAAGGTCAGAGAGAAACAGTTTTTGTTCTTGTGCTGTTGCTTTCTGTTGTGACCTCTCTTGCATTGTTTGGCTTCCCTGCCCCCTCCCCTCGTGCTTTGAAGAGCCGCACACCAGGTGTTCCTGTTCTGAATTACACATGAAAGAACCTCATCCTTGGACTAATTAACTAGTAAACTGTACCCACCTCCCCTGGGATTAATTGATGCTGCTCTTAAAAGGGGAAGGCAGTTCTCCACCCCCCACCCCCCCCACCCCCCGATTTCACACCACAGTTTTCTCTTCTTTATCTTTCTTAAATGTAGAGGATGTTCCAGATGATTTTGACATCTAGGTAAGGTGCTGGGGCCAGTAGCATAGTTCATAAAATGATTACCCTGGATGAAAGGAAACTCATCTGGACTTTTCTTCATGACTTTTTAAAGCTGTGCCTGTGACTCTTTCTCAAGGGAGTGTGGTGTCCTGAGTGATCTACTTGCTCACGGTAGCAAGACCCAGAATCTCATCAGTAACTTTATGCATTTCTGCATCTGATTTTCCTTCTTATCAAAGCAGAGCGGGAAGCCAGTATGCCAACCAGGGTTGTCTATTTTTATTTCTAATTGTGGTATTGGAAATATTAGAGAAATGTTAACATTTATAGAGTCGCATAGTATATCATCTTGTCTTCCAGGACTCCAAGGCTAGTTGATTTTATTTTTCACCTGCAGGGATTCTGGTCTCCTGATGTAGTGGACTTAGACTGTGGGCAGTCTTTTAAGACTTTGATGGGCATTTCAGGGAAGGGCAGTACTGAGTGCATGTGTAGTGCAGCATCTAGCCTTTCCTTTCTTCCTGTCGTCACCTTTAAAGTGTCTGATCCTATTTTTTTTAATGTCAGGATTTAAAATTTAGCGTATGAATTTTGTAACTTTTCCCATCATCATTCAGCTGTGATTATATTGCTGTTGTTGGTTTTCCTTAATTTTCAAACTAGAATTAAAATATTTAGAGTAAGTTTTTATGTGTGAGGACATTTAAAATGCTCTCTTTAAATAAAGCAAAATATTTTATATAACCTCTTAAATAATTTCTTGTAGCTATGACTATAGTTAATAATACTGTACTAGATATTTGAAAGTTGCTAAGAGAGTGAATCTTAAAAGTTCTCTTCACAAGAAAAAAATGTATAACTATATGTGGTGATGGATGATGACTAAACTTATTGTGGTGATCACAACATATAGCAAAAAAAAATAAAAGAAAATTATTTCTGTATAAATTTGGCTTCTTAGGGGTGCTTTTTAAAATTCCAGCCCAAGTATATAGATATTCCTGAATAACTTAACTTTAAGAGCCCTCCTTGTCTTTTCCTTGTTTTCTTCTTTCTATGAGCCCTGATGGACATTTATTTTGGTACTAACTTCCAGAACAGGACGTGAAAGATGCAATTAAAAAAAAAATCATACATATAATTATTACTCTAAAGTGTTAGTGAGAAAATCATTGTTTTTGTTTTTGTAAAAGGCATTAAACCTTAAAAAAAAAATCAGTCATCCTGTTGGAAAACTTTGCTCTGTGGTTGAAGGATTTACTTATTGGATTGCACACTAGGTATGCGTGATAAGATTAGAGTTCAAACATTTTTATTCTGAACTTTTTAGTTTGCTTAATTGAAAGCTACTTGAGAATGGGTGTTGTCTGAGTCTATCATTTCTGTATCCCAGCCCATAGCAGAATGCTTTGGTGCATGTGTGATCAGTACATGTTTGCTGAATGTAACTGAATTGAACTAAGTAAATTTTTACTTCGTATTGGGTGTTGAAGAGAGCCAGGAATGGGAACTCGACAGAATGGTAGAGCAAACAATATCTCTTAAATTATTAACAAGACGATAACAAAGATATGGTCATGGTGCCTGAGTCCTGTAGGACTTGACTGAGTCTGAATTAGCCTCTGACATGATTGGGGAAAAAAAATGAAGAAAAAATGCTGAGAATCTAGTTCAGTGTAGACAAAATGTGGAGGTAGCGGATTTGTACCCAGTGATCCTGTGAAGTCTGAAAATACTTGTTTTAAACATAGACACAGTTTTAATAACACAGATGTGTACCACTCTGTCTCTCTCTCTTTTTCTCACATATCCTACACATGGCAATCACATGAATTTATCCTATATGCCATTACTCACATAGTTCATAATGCTTAAAGTATCAATAATGGCAACTGCTGATCTAAAATCATCCACCTCATAGTCACTTCTGTTGTACATTTTCATCTTCTGCATATTCTTACGGTGAGATTATAAATATATGTAAAGTTAAGGTTACATGTTTAAAATGTTAGTTTAGCCATGCATTTCAATATAAAACAATTACTTTTTGTGAAATGGAATCAAGTGTTATAGATAAATTCCATGAACAATAATTGAACTTTTACTTTTATGATAGATACAGTATGAGATTCTGGGTTTTGAAAAATGCATTAGATAAATCTCTGGCCCTCTAGAAACTGCCAGTCTAATGTCAAAGAACATCACACATACTAAACCATGCAATACAGTGTTATAAATGCTCTAATAAAGACATTTTTAAAAACTACAGATATACCCAGAGAGGTTAATGGCTCTGAGGAGGTTGGTAAAAGTTTCAGAGGAAATATCTTTGGAGTTGAATCTTGAATGATGAATTTTTGAAGGCAGTTCAGAGATTTGTACTTTGGAATGATTCGATGAATGGTGATACTTTGGGAGTCAGAAGAAGGTATAAGTTTGAGGAATGGAAAATAATGAGTCACTTGTGAATATGTTAGATGTGGGTGGCTTAGGTCACCTAGAGAGAGAGCTCTAGGTAAAAATATGGAGCTGTCACTTAGAATAGAAATGAAAGTTGAATATATGTACACACACGCACACAGACACATGCACACACTTGGTTGTCTTTGAGATACAGGTGCTAGTTGAAGAAAGCCAGGAGTTGAGAAGATTTGCTCATGCAGAATGTGTGTAGGAAGGAAGAGGAATGTCCGCATGGGAAGGGCCACCAGAAGGTGAGGAGGAGACCACAGTGGTCAGTGCCGCTTCTGCCTCCCTTCTATTCTCTTTAAGGATCTGGGGAGTGTGCTGGACTCACTTTTTCTCTTCCCTGTCTCCCCCATTTCTGTAGTCATTACTCTAGGCAAATATACACTTCTCTTTCTTGTGCGGCCCTTCCCAACAGACGATCCTTAACTAAACTTAAATAATTGAAATGAAATATCCACGTATGAATAAGTTAAAAATTTTGAATTCCAAAGTCCAGCAGATTAGAACTGATTCAGACTTACATGAGATTCTTATAGAACATGATTTTTAGGTTAAAAAATGAACATGATTTTTAGATTAAAAAATGAACATGATTTTAAAGGTTAAACCTTTAACTTTAACTTTTAAAACTTTTCACCCCATATCTTTATTTATTTATTTGGGCTGCACTGGGTCTTAGTTGCGGCCTGCGGCCTTCTTAGTTGCAACATGCACGTGGGACCTAGTTCCCTGACCAGGGATCGAACCCGGGCCCCCCCGCATTGGGAGCATGGAGTCCTACCCACTGGACCACCAGGAAGGTCCCCACCCCATATCTTTTAGGCTCTCTTTAGTCAATGTATTTCTCTTTAGGGAGTTAGGACTCTCTCAGTTGTAGTAAAATAAACTCAACTCAGACTAACTTAAACTAGTTTGACTTTAGAATCTTCCTTTTCCTCTCCTCCTTTTCTATTATCTTCTCACTGACTCTGCTCTAATTTACTACTAGTGCTAAGGCTGAACTCAGGCGTCCTCTGTATTAACAGTTCCAGTTCTCCACTGGGAGGGGAGAGCCACCCTCTGTGTGCAATTCAAAAAAAAAAAACCCAAAGAAGGCCTGATTTGGGTACATACCCATCCCTGTACAATTCGTTTCTGTGGCCACAAAGATCAGGTACAGAGCCAGACATGGGCCAAGTACACACCCAATGTACAAGTGTGGGAGAGGAATACCTTGGAAGAAAAGGGGGTGCTTTTTTCAGATGAGGAATGGAATAGCATGCTGGGCCAATGACATGTGTAGCCAACACAGTCCACAGCATCACTTTTAAAAAATTAGTAAAAGGTACATTAACCATGACAAAAGTAATATTCCTATTGTACTGAACTTCTTTTTAACAGACATAGACTAAAGCCCCTAATATGTTGCTAATGACTATAAAGGACTTATTCAACTGAAAAGGTGTTTAACATCCTTCAAAAGCAACTTCATTATGGATGCATTTTCAATATTTTCTCTAAGTTATTCTTTGCTTTAAGTTAGTATCATCCATCCAACTGATGATTCCCGTTGTAATCACAACGGAAGTTAAGTCATGACTGCAAGCTTGTATGGATTAATAGCAGTCAGATATTCTGGTAAGTGTGCATAGTTATGTTTATATCTATCAGCAAATCCCAGGTTTTCTATTTGCAAATTCTTTGAAGTTCTCCACTTCTAATTCTTTTCTCCATTGCCACCTTCCTTATGCCACCATTTTTCTTCTGGACTTTAGCAGTAGTTTCCCAACTGGTCACTCTGCTTATCCTCTCACCCCTCTCCCACAAATCGACTTACCACATAGCCTGAGTGATCCCTTTAAAATATAAATCAGGTCATAAAATATAAATCCTATCATGTTATTGCCCTATTTAACGCCCTCCAATGGCTTCTCGTTATAACTGGAATTAAATCCAGATTCTTTGCCCTGGCCAATAGGCTTTGCAGAATGTGGCTTCTGCTTACTTATGTAACTTCAATTTGAGCCATTACTCTCTCATTTATGAAGTTGAAATCACACTCCCATTCAGTTGGAGAACATGTCAAAAGCTGTCCCCATATCAGGGCCTTTGTATACACTGTCCCCACTGTGTAGAACTGCCCTCTACCCCACAACCACCCACCATCCTTCAGTACTCTGCTTAAATGTCAAGTTCAGAGGGTTCTTCCTTGCTACCCTATCTAATTTTGTATCTTGCCCTTTTTTTCCCTGGCTTTTCACCATGCTTATTTTCTTCATATGCTTACAATGATAGAATTTTATGTTGTTATGTTTACTTATTTACTGCCTATCTATCTCCCCCACTACGTTGTCAGCTTCGTGAGAGAAGAGTAAAGGTCGATGCCTGTTTCTTCACAGTGCACTGTTAATATATATTTAGCGTAGTGATTGACACAGAATTTTTGCTCAGCAAATACTTATAAAACATCTAACAGTATGAGTTTAGTAATCTCATTTAAAAATCTAGTTACCTGAGAGTTAATTAAAAATATTTTTCCATATGCTCATAAAAATAACAAAAACAAAGACAAAAAACACCAACAGCAGTGGCAACAAACACTGCTGGAAAGAGAAAGGAAGTTTGTCAAGTTGAAGGACAAAAAAAACCCGGAAAAACCCTCCAGAGAAATTAATCAAGGCTGGCTGGATGCTTACAGAAGGGAAAAAAAAATCGATTCAGAGGGTAAGAATTATCCATAATAAAGTGTTTTTCACCAAATCACAGTAGATTGGGCCTAGGTGTCTGCCAGGATGGATCTTATTTCCCTCAGGAAAACGGTAGGCTGCCATGGGGACTATGGGCTAATCTGAGGGCTGCAGGGAACCACTAATATAAAAGTTAAATCCAACTAGACGGCGTTACTGTAAGTCACTCACTTGTCTGTGTGTTTGGTTTGGGGCTCAAGCTTCCCCAGTTAGAGTCTGGTGGTGTTGGAGGTTGGGTGGTGGGCATGTTTCCTATGCATTCCAAAGGGAGTGCTGATTTGTTGTCTCTTTGGGGAGGGCACTGAGGAGACTCAAGAATTTAATGGAGCCCTGCTCAATATGATGTAACAACCTAAATGGGAAATGAATTTGAAAAAGAATAGGTACATATATGTGTATAACTGAATCACTTTGCTGTACACCTGAAACTAACACAACATTGTTAATCAACTGTGCTCCAATATAAAATTAAAAAAAATAATAATTTAATGCCTTTTTGCCAAAGCAGTAGTATAAAGGTGGGGTCTCCGACTTTATTGCTACACTGTGGCAGAAACTTTCTCAGTCTCTGCTTTCAAGTTGTTTATCAGTGAATCTAGGAATACAGAAATTTAGAAGTGTCCTGGCAGTGTGACTTGATGGCATTAATAATGAGCTAATGAACTAAACTTGATAACCAACTTAATTTATTATGTTTGGTCTTCATTTAAAAATCTGATATTTATTTATAATGTGCAATCTCATGCTAAATCCATTTGTAGTCTATACCAATCATATGCTAGTTAATACAAACACATAACCATAAAACTAGGCTGTTGAGCTTCAAGGAAGGCATCCCTGAGAAGCCTTTTTTAAGATTAGACCTGAAGCAGGATGTAATTAAGTGAAGGGTGGGAGGAAAGGAAAGAACTCCACCAGGTAAGGAGTAGTAGTATGTGGGTACTGAGATGAGTCAGCCCACTGTGGGCCGTGACCCCAAAGAAAACAGTAACCCTAGACAGCAAAGATGCAGAGAGGTGCTGAATTATAAGTAGAGGGCTATATACAGCTAGATTGTGAAGGATTCTGTACACAGGTTTAGGATTTGGGCAGAAGGAAGCCAAGGAACTTATTTTAGGTGGAGAATGGCAGGGTCAGATTTGCATTATAAAACAGTGTTTCTGTAGCCTATTTCATCAGTCCAGACAAAAGATGCATGTGGGCTGAGTGGGATGCTGGTTGTAGAGATGCAGAGGAGCCGAGATTAAAAACCTATAACGTCAAGTAGACTCTACAGGGCATAGTTATTTATTACTTAGGCAGAGGTTAGGGTGGGGTGAGGAGAAGAGTAGGATGGTTTCATGTTTTTTTGTTTTTATTTTTCCTGGAGCAGCAAGGAGATTTGTGGTGTCCTTATGGAAATGAGGAAGGCTGGAAGGGGTGCCCAAGTGAATGGGTCCAGTTTGGAGCAGATCAATTTTGTGTTTTCTGAAAGGCTTCCAATGGAGATACTGAGTAGATACTTGAGTAGGTGGGTTTTAAGCATATTATAAGGGTCTGGGAAGGAGATAAAGATTTTGAAGGCATTGGCATGTTAGGTGAGAATTTAACATATGGGAGTGAATGAGATCATATAGCGAATCAAAAGAGGGCCTGGAACGCAGCTCTGAGGACCACCCACCTTCAGGGTTTGGGCTGAGGAGGAAAAGGGTTTAGAGAGAAGGAAGAGAGTGTCCTGAAAACCCAGAGAAGAGAGTGCATCTAAGGAAGGACGTGGTCATGGTGGTTGAAATGCTACTGAGATGTGAAGCGAACTGTGGCTCTGAAAGTACCCCTTGGATTCGGTGGTGTGTGGGTCACTTAGGGGCCTACCTAGCACTGGCAGCTTTGGGAAGATGATGGTGCTGAAACCAAAGTCGCATGAGTGGAGAAGAGAGTAGAAAGCGAGGGAATGTCAAAGAAAGAAAGTCCCAGACTTTTCTCTCTTTGGAGGTAAAGTGATGTCTAAGGAAAGTTTATTTTCGTTTTGCTTTTATGTTCTTAAGACGAAAGAGACTTCAGTTTGTTTAAATGCTGATGGAAGGAGAGGGAGGGGTTAAAGTACATCTATTGAAAATGTATGTATTTTTTTAACCTCAACACATCTATTAGACCAGCCTAGAGACACCTTTTAAATGTTTCCTGAGTTTTCTTTCTCTTACTACTCAGAGATCATAGACAAAGAGAGTTAGGAAAACAGAAGGGGTGAAGAGGTACCTTGCAGCGATTGGAAAGCACGACATTAGATCGTGCTGGGTCTAGTTATGTTGCCACAGAGTTCATAGGTGCTCAGTAACTGTTCACTGGATGACTGAAGAAGAAGAAAGGTAGTGAGGAATAAGCCCGCAACTGGTGTTTCCTAATGGGGTCTGTGTTTATGTCTTCAAAGTCTTTACGTCTCATGTGAAATTGCTCTGAGATTCTTCCTTAAGGAATCTTTGACCTATATAATAAATCCATAAAAAAGAAATTTTACAATGGGGCATTGTGTTTGCATTAGAAATAAGGGTTTTAATGTATTTTTGACCCAGGATTAAAAGTCATTCTAATTTTAATGTAATTCATTTTTCTCTCTTTTGGAAAAATTAGCTATATTTATAATCATCAGAAAATGTCTCTCATCTTCCTTTCACAGAGATTCTCTTTGTGCTTAGAGTTTGAGGAAATCTATGATATCACTCCATTATTCAGAAAGGAATCTGGAGGAAAACAAAACCCTGTTTTACACTTACCAGTGTATATGAATGTGTGTTACAAATACTACCGTCTTGTACTTACGGTTACTCTTCATTTCTTATATGCTGAATGACTAAATTATAATAAAGGCTGAATAACCCCTTTTAGATTTAGAAAGGATAGTGGCTATCTGAGAAATATTTTATTCCAATTAGTCCATTAGTCTCCAGTGGAGACCAGTGGTGAATGTAGCTCACTGGACCCTAATTCTTCTCTACCAAGTAAAAACTCTTGACCAAATTTGTATCATGATGTAGTCCTGGGGATTCATTCAAAATGCATTTCTTTTCTTTTCTTTTTTCTTTTTTTTTTTCTGTCATATTTCATAATATTCCGTAAGTGATTTATGCAACAACATTTGCATAACGGAAGGTGGTTTTAATGTATGCTATTTTCAATGAGGCCTGCACTTTCAGATGGTTCTTTTTGCTGGAGGAATTACTGAAGGGTCCAGGAGTTTGAATTTCACCCTCTTCTGTGAACTAATCAGTGAATGGTTTTTGTCAGGAAAAGCCATACTCCAAATGTCCTGGGGCTGTTGTTAGAACAGACCTGTTGGATGCATTGCGTGATTCTGGTTTCCAAGTAATTTCTGGGCAGGAGGTACAAAGCAAAATTTTTCTACCTAACTTTAAAATCTGCATTAGCCAATAAGAACTGTTTGCTACCGAGCAGACACATTATGAAAGATTATTATGTGGGAGAAGTACAAGTACAAAGTGGATCAGGACAGCAGGGGAGATCAAGGGAGGATAGAGATACTTTTTTTTTTAATTAAGAAAAATAGCATACAGTATTTAACGTGAGTCTATTACTAGTCTAGATTTCTTTACAAAACTTTTTTTACATGAGTATTTTACCAGCCATTTGATTGCATTTAAAAAATCAATATAACTGGGGACTTCCCTGGCGGTCCAGTGGTTAAGACTGCAGTTCCACTGCAGGGGTTGTGGGTTTGATCCCTGGTCGAACTAACATGCCGCGCAGCACAGCCAAAAAGACAAAAAACAACAACAACAAAAAACAGTGTAACTGTTTATCAACTTTTTGTCACAAGAACGGTAGCACTGTTCTTTCAGGGAGAGGTGAGACTCTTGAAGTTAGCATGCATCTTCTGGAAGGACACAGTGAGAATAAGAGTGGATGGGGAAAGGGTTACTTACCCAGGTGGGAGTACCAGCTGCTCAACCCTGGTCCCTATGAGGTGAGGAGTTTTAGAAAGAACATCTTCATATTCTACATGTCAGTGATGATATGCAGTTTGTTTTGGTACACACAACTGTAACTATCTCTGTTTTGGAATATGCCTGATATTTATACCAAAATGATTTATACTCAACTCCCTATTGAATTTGAAGGTTGGTACAAGGAATAAAAAGAAAGGTGTATATCATTATAATTTACATTGCTTTTGAGATTGCCATGACTTAATGCAGCATACACAACTTCCTTATAATGTTCTTAGATTATCCAATTATTTGAATTTCAACCACGTGATGTTTGGGCAATGAAAAATGGCCTGGAAGTAAGATTTAATGAAGGGAAACAGTTTAGGGAAGGTACAAGTTGAAGTTGCTTTTCTCTGGAATCTTGCCTGTAAATAACTACCAGAAGGACTTTTTATGTTGCTAGTTAGTATGTATATTCAGTGCAATGCAGGGAACTTAAAAAGGAAAGAAAGCGTTTTCCTTACTGTGTTTCTGAGATGTAACGATGTACTTTGTGGTATTATCTGCTACTTTGAATTAGTTTACCTCTCTATTTTTTCTAATAGTATTGGTGGATAGAATCTTTTCAAGTACTTCTTTTCAACAAACAGAAGAAACATCTATCAGGATGCTAGTGGGTTAGAAGAAATGGGCACTAAGGAAGTTGCTCTGAAGATGATGCACATAGCGAGTAGTTGTCTGTACACCTGGGAGAGGCCAGATGAGGTGCATAGCCAGTGGGGGACCTGGCCATGGCTGCTCTGCTCTCTTTCAGTAATGATTTTAACAGAAACTTGATGGTCAAATCTTGGCTTTTGCTGGTAAGCTTTATGCTTAACCTCTCACCTTGGTTGACATTGAACTTGCCTCTAATGGCTTCACAGCAGCCCAGCAGCAGTTTCTCAGCTCCTTAAGTAAACATCACATTACTTCAAGTTAACATCACATTGTGTCCTTCAAACACTGTTTCTGTAGAGTTATGTTCGGCTGACCTCTAATTCACTTATAGAAATTGCTTTTAAGAAACTTTCTTTTTCAGGAGAAACATGGAAATAAAATAGCAACAAAACAAAAATGTGATCATGTACCTTCCTGAGCTGTTCCGGGGGTTATTATGCCTTATAATATAAACTAAATATATCCAGCTCTACTGGATATGTTACTAAATATTTACTAAATATTTTACATTTTACTAAATAGCTGAATATCTTACTTGTCCTACTGTGGTGTATTTTTAGGATATAGATTACCTTTTAGTGTTCTGATCTGTTGTTCACTTCTGTCTTATGGACAAAATATCAAAAGAATGCTTAACGTTCTGTGAAGGGACTCTGATGCTTGGGGTGATAATATGCTTTAATCTGGGATGACAGTTTGTCTTGAATCATAACCCTCCCCTTCTTAATGAGCCAGACTTTGATCTTGTACAGATACTTCTGGTGCCACTGTCGAGCAACTTAGAATTTTATAACCCTTAAAAGTATAGGAGGAACTTCCATCTGAGGAAAGATACCCAGAACCCAGTGTCCCATTGTCCTACTTGTCCTGTAAGTCAGGTTCTTCCCTATGTTATGGTATATTTATGGACCTGTGGTCCTTGTCAGTTGTCATAAAATGTATATTATCTGGAACCATTTTCTAATATTCTCTAAGTCCTTGATAGCTTGTTATAAAATGCTGATGACCCCACATTATTTGTTTTGTAATCATTTAAATCCCAGAGTGAGGAAAGTAATGCAGTGAATGAAATGGGCCTAGTATAAGAATTCAGCTCTCTCCAAATTTGCCAGGTTGGAGCTCAGTTCTGCTCTGGGCCCAGACCTCACGTTACAGATAACTGGGGATAAGGGGGACCCTGGGAAACTCAGGAGAGCATCTGCCTCAAGCAAAGGGGGCTGTTTTAATTTTTTTTCATGTGTTGGGTTTATTGTTACTCAGTCTTATTTTTTTCCAGCGAAATCAGAATTCTAGATGCTTATGTAAAATGTCCTGATTTTTAAATGTCTTAGATGCTTTAAATGTTTCTCAAAAAGGGGGAACAAAACCACACTGAAGACTAAATAAAAGATAGCTCTCGAGTCAGATAAGCTCCTTAGATAACGCATTTGAGTCTTCTGCCGTAAGGAAAAGCTACAGGTATATCGTCTTTCTTTTGCTCTAAGCAGATTATCTCTTTATTTAGTCTGAAGAGAACTAATAGGTCGGTAGATGTCTGATATTACCTAGGATAATTGTTGTTCAACCCTCTATTTTTGAAGGTCATGTCATAGTTTCTAATGTTATCTTCCCTTTCTTATTCCAAATAAAATCATTTTGCTTTATGTTGCTTAGGTGATGGGGGGTTGGATAGTTCTGAATAATAGTTTGAAAAGGTATTTTGGATAATAAAAGCATTTTTGCTCTCTGGACCTTTATCACTTGCGGTATTTAGAAAAGTAACCAATTTACAGTGGCTAACTTTAGTAAGTATTCAATGAATATTTACTGAATTAAAAGTAATAGGCCTTTTAAACACAAAATACTTAGTGTTGGTGGGGATATGGAAAAAACAGAGCTCTAATACTCTGTTAGTGAGAATATAAACCACACAACCGCTTAAGAAACTGTTTAGTATCTACTAAAGTTGAACAGAGGTATGAATAACTGTAATTCCAGTTCCACCTCAAGTGTTTATCCAATAGATATGCTTACATATGTTCACTGAAGGATATGTACTAGAATGTTCAGAGTAGCACTGTTACAATAGCCCAAATCGAGAAATTTTACGAATGCCCAACAAATATGGAATGCATAAATAAATTGTTGCTTATTCTTAATGGGGAACACTATACAGTAGTGAAAATGTATGATCTATAGCTGCACATAACTATATGTGAATTCCACAAGCTAATGCTCAGCACATGAGGCAAACATGAAGTGGTATGTACTGTATGAGTCCATTTATATAAACTGCAATAACCGACAAAGCTGACCTATGCTGCTTCTAAAGGAAGGGTAGTTGTTACCTGGGGATATTAGTAACTGGAAAGAAATACAAGAGGAGGGCCTTGGGAAGTGCTGACAAGGTTTCATGTCTTGATTTAGGTATAGGATTTCACCTGTAAGCTCAATTATTACAGATATTGAGCTGGACACTATGACTTGTGCACTTTTTTCTGTGTCTAATATTCTTGAATAATACATTAAAATGAAAAAAGTAATAGGTCTTTTAAATTCAATGAAATAATTGTTTGTAACTGAAGGAAGTATATTTGTTTTTAATATTCTCCAATATCTTATTACCTACTTTAGGGTAAAATTAGGATAGAGTGGAGTAGGTTGTTAAATGGAGGTACTCTGTAAATTATGGTTTTACATAATTACATTTAAAGTGTGATTCTTGCCAAGTTCAGAGATATTTTTAAGAATCTGCATTCATTTTACAAAATTTAAAAAGTAAAATGTAACCTGAAGTGTTAATCAGCTAGTCATGTATACAGCATTTCCAATATAATGCCTCTCATTTTGCAGTGATTTTTTACAATGCTTGCTGGTGAATAGTTTTAATGATGCAAAAAAATTTTATAGAATGGGAAACCTCTATTTAAATTTTGTTCACAATGAAGGTTAAGGAATTTTAGATTTGTTACACAGAAGATTACACCAGAGGAAGTTAAGGAATATTCCTTTCAAACAACCAAATGCTTCTTTAGTGTCTAATACTAATAAGAAAATACCAATTTAAATTTGAATCAGAGATTAAATTCAACATCTTTAGAGTTATATGTGATCAAATATTATTATAGAATAATCCCTCTTTCTTTTTTTTTGCATGAGGAAACAGTCTCAGAAAGGTTAAGGGGCATGTCTTAACCTGAACACATTCTTAATACTTTTCTCATTACTGAGACCAGAACTCTCCAATATTTCCCAATGCCTGTCTTTTCAGTCTGCAGAGAACATTCATGTGCATGATCTCAGTTACTGCTAGGTTTAATAGGAACACATTTTTGTAATTTAAAGCCATTCTCATATTCTCTGCCAAATGCCTGTTTACAATAACCCTACATTGATATTGGTATATTTTCCTGTTATGTTATTCTTGACACTGTAGGTGCCTTGATTAAGAAAAAATGTAGGTCAATTAGATTCTATTTTACTTGAAGCTTTTTCAGGTTTGACCAAGACTATAATGTCTGCTTTCATCTGCAGATGCATTTTCCTGCCTACAATTGAATAAATACAATTACTGATGAATAGGGATTTCCTAAGGTTTTAAAAAAGGATCTCTGATCATGTCAAGTAATCTCATCTAATTGTTTTGATATTATCAAGATGTTTAATGACTTTAGATAGTTTCTTTTTGTCATTGGAGCATTGAGAACTATCTGTGCCAGTGATTTAAGGTAAGTATGGGCTTAGAAATTTTTCATTTTTAGATAATGATCAGGTTTGAGATATATAATGGCCAGCATTTTATATTATATTGATATATCATATATACATGTACCTACACACATACATACATATTGCATTATATATGTACATTTAAAATTTTAAGTAAAGTGTTTTAAGTGTTTTTATCAAAGTAATACATACATGTGATTAGAAAATTCAAGCAGTTCATGGCAGCAGTTCTGTACCTTACCACATTCATTAGCCCTATGGCATTTTCCAGAGGCAAACATTATTATTTTAATTTCTTCTCCATACTTCTAAGTCAGGAATTTTTAACCTAGAGTTGATTCATAAGGTCTGCGTGCTTGGATGGGGGAAAAAAGTTACATACAAATTGAAATTTAGCATAGGCAACGATCCACAGTAGTATTAGCAGTACTGTGACTTTATCAGTGGTAGAATTCAGAAGTATTTTCATATGACATGAAGTTGTTGCAAAATCTATCTTGAAATATTGTTTACACTCCTTTCTACTTCCAAGTTAGATCTTGTTATTTAATGCATTAGTAAAGAAACATCTATTGCTATACCACACATTTGTTTAGTATTTTTGTATTTTAGTATAATTGATTTCCTTTGCAATTCTATATATTTTGTTTTATGCCTTTAGACTATTATTTTGAGAATAGTTCCATAGGCTTCACCAGACTGCTAGTGGAGTCTATGCCAAGTATATGTTAAAAATCTGTGTTGTCGATACTATGTATATACCATTGTTTCTTGATTTATCAAATTGAGGCATTTGAGGCATCCGCTAGTTGCCAAATAGAAGAGGTTTCAGCTCACCTATAACTTTCTCTCATCCTTTCTCCTATCCTGTGGTACAGTTATAGTATTCAAATTTGCTTCTCTATTGGTTGTCTTTTAAATTTAGGTATCTACTTATACCTTTAATTAATATTGGTATTTGTTGTATCTCTTGATGTTCCATTTTACTAAAGGAAGGTATTAGCATCCCTATTCTTTTCTTTGGCTTTCATTTCCATCCTTCTTCACAATTTCTGTCGTCTATACTTCTATATTAACAACGTCAAAGATAATAACATTTGCATTCTGTTCTAAAAACCTAATGATGTTCTGAAAACATGATTAAATCCCCAATTATTTATCTATATGTTGATTCTAAAAGTTCAAGATCAGTAAACAGTATTTACCTTGTTATGACTATGCAAATTTTTACTGTACATCTGACAAGCAAACTATGATTATATGTCCTCTTTGAGCATCTCTTTGTTTTTCATGTTGAAGTTTCAAATTGCCTTCCTTTCTTCTTCTTTATTTATTTCTTTGCAATATTTTCCTTCATCATATCCTCAGTTTTTTCAAACTCTGACATATCACTTATGCTAGTATGCACCTTCTCCCACTTAGGATTTTTTTTTTTCTCTTCCTGGAGACTTCCTTTCCTGAATTCTTTTCTGACTGTTCTATTCTCATTGTTTTTTGGACTTGCTGCAGAGCTCATCAGGGTACATCCTCAAATAACTTACTAAGAAACTTCGCATAAGACAAACATTTCTGAGACTTCACATGTCTAAAAATGATTTTACTTTGCTCATACACTTGACTTTTATAATTCTGTGGGATACAGAATTCCAAGTTGATAACCATTACAGTTTTTCAAAATTTCACAAAAATATATCAAGGCAAGTAGTTTATTTAATTGATATTTTGCTTTTTTGTAATTATTTATGTTTTGAATAATTCTGTAGGTCCTTTTATTGAGAATAGTAATGTCTTCTGGATTTGATAAATCTTTGATTTCTGTCACTTTATTTTCTCTTTTTCTTGTGTATTAAATTTCTTGTATTGATTCTTCATGGGTTTTCTCTTATATATTCCATTTATATACTTGTTCAATTCAATCTCTAAGCCGATTCTTAGAGTTAAAAATAAATTCAGCCCATCCATTTTTAATTTTTATGTATATTTTCTTCTTCTCTGATACTTCATTATTCATAGGATCTTATCATTTTATAAATTCAATGCCTTTTCAAGTCTCTCTGAAGATTTTGAGATTTATTTTAAAAAAATTTCTCTGCCCTGAATTATCTGTTTCCTCTAGAATCTTTTTTTTTTTTTTTTTTAAATTTGATCGTTCTTTTTCAGGCTGCAAACTTTCCTCAAATGTTTGCTGGTTCTTAATTACCTATTATTGTAAAGAGGAGAAGTAGAATCAGGTCTACATCTGGACAGCGCTTGTCAATAAGCAAAGCTTCACGTAAAGGGGTGGTCAGAAGACCAGCCACAATTCTTGTCTCCTCAGTCCTTCAAATCAGAGAGGTCTTTTCTTATAGGATTGTCAATCTCATTAGCAAAATCTCTTCTTTTTTTTTTTTTAATGGGATTTTTCTATATTGCTGAATTCAGGTAATATGCACACAGGGATGAAGCTAGTGAGTGGGGTTTTGATTCCCTTAATTGTCAAGTTTTCCATTTCACCTTCCCTTCCTGCTCTCTAAGTTGGCTAGAATTTCCACATCCTGAACCTTCCTGAAGTATATCAGGGCACCTAGTACATTGTCAGTCATTTGTAGCCCCTCCCCAAATCTTCCGGGTTGCAGAGTTTTTCTCTGTTCTATTTCATCATTCTTTCTTCCACACCTTTTCATTGTCCAGTAATCTGTTGAAAATTCTTATCTGCTGATCATTTCATCCCATCTTTTTTGTTGTTGTTTTTTTATATCTCTTTATACTTTATTATTTCTACCTAAAAGATTGGAGAGGAGCGCCCACAATTCTAAATCAGAAGCCCTGCATACAACGGTGTAGTAATAAAAATTTTATATTGTTTATAATTATTTGAGCCAAAGATCTAACTTCGTATTACATACCAAAACAGAGTATTTTCATATAGGTTAATATATATTATTTTTCTCAGAAATGCAACCCTAAAAATAATAAAACAAAGAAAGATAGTATTTAATTTGTTCTGAACGTCACTAAGGATGTTTATCACTTTAAAATATCACTTTACCTTATGATACTTGAGTTACCAAATAACAAGCCAGTTGTATCAATCTGTACTTTTACCTCTGGATTTTTAGTGATTTACACACAGTTTTAAATATCTGACTTGATTATTTTTTCTTCCAGGGTAGATGTATTGAGTATTTATATATTTGAATACATATTATTTTATTATAAATTACTCCTGTTTGATTTGTCCTGTAAATTACGGCTAGGACATTATATTGATTTTGTTGAAATCAGCATCTGAGTAATTTAAATTATTTATGACTTTCATTTCAGAAGAATAAGGGGACAATAAGAATATTTTAAAATGTTTTTCGGTTCTAATAAGATTGAGAAACAGTAATCTAAATCATTGGAATCAATTTTTTTTAAATTATTTTTTAAAGTTCTTTCCATTGATGCTTTTTAAAAGCAATGATTCAGGAATAAGTACCGGGAAGTGTTCTATATTCCTGCACATGATAGTAAATCAGCTACATTCTATCTGCTTGTTCTCTATTTGATGAAGTCTTACTTGGATGTTCTCCAACAGAGGCCAACAAACCTTTTTTGTAAAGGGCCAGAGAGTAGACCTTTAGGCTTCAAGCACTAGATTGTCTCTGTTGCACCTACTTAACTCTGCCATCGTGACATGAAAGTAGCCACACGCAATTCACAAACAGTGTGGCTGTGTTCCAATAAAACTTTATTTACAAAATTAAATGGCAGGCTGAATTTGGCATACAGGCTATAGTTTGCCAATCACTGATTTTTGGGATTATCAAATCTTTCCATTTCAGTGGACTGTCATCTGTGATGATGTTAATCCATTCCAATGGCAAAACCACTTACACATCTTGAAATATTTGCCTGAATTTTGGTAGTTGAGCCATGGTAAAAATGGCTTTAGAGGTTCTTTCTTCCCTATTTGGCTGTTTGTTGTGATGATTGATAAGCCTAGCTACTTTATATATAGAAAGAAAAACACTACTGTTAATCTTGTACCATTCTTGGTGATGGCAAGACTCTTGACAAAAGCTGAAGCAAATAGAGGTTGTTCCATTAAAAAGGAATGTAGAGAGTGGAAAATATCTACAGTGGATTAACCTAAAATAATTAAAGGTCAAGGAAAAATAATTTATGAGTAATGATTGAAGTTGTGATTAGTAAAGAAAGAAGGAAGCTTTTGAGGTCCTCCTATGAGTCATCACATATTTGAAGAATTACCATGAAGAAGAATTCTAAGGTTTAATGTTAGGGTTTTTTTTCTTTTTCAGCTTTGAGATTTTCAACAAGAAAAGCTTTTTTAAAAAAACCCACTTGATTAGAGGTTTACATATGAGAAACATCATGGTTGTGAGAATCAGTAGATTTCACAATTCAGTCTACAATCTGAATTATTGGAATTTCCAGCTTAAAAATGTGTGGATTCAATAAACACTGATTTTGAGCTAAACCAGACAGATAACAGATTTGTGCCTTAATGATCCACACAGATTTTTTAGGCATTAAAACAACTGATATATTAATATCTTACAATGCTCTTATTAGTGATACTAATATATGACTTTTATTTCTGGTAATTGTTTTAGTTAGACCCTGGTAAGACCCAGGAGCTGAAGGTGTTGGCTGGTCTAATACATCACTCATAGGCTACACTGTACACACTCTTTATCCCTGCAGCACAAACATAGGTTGTGACTGTCAACTTTGCCCTTTGATAGATGTTATCTAATGTCTAAAATATTCTGTGAAGCCTTTTCTAGATTTCTCTTGGTAATTTCAAGTTTAGAAATGTGATTTGTTTAATGCAGGCTTCTCAGCTGGGGGGTAATTTTAACCCCAGGGGATGTTTGGCAATGTCTAGAGACATTTTTGCTTGTCACGATCTGGGGACGCTATTGGCGTCTAGTGAAGTAGAAGCCTAGGGTGCTGCTAAACTTCCTGCACAGTGCAGCAGTCTTCCATAATAAAGACTTATCTGACCCAAACTGTCAATAATGCTGAGGTTGAGAAACTCTGACTTAGTGTAAAATTTGGGAAATAGGCCTTCAGGATCCTTTAAATCCATTCCATCTTAATTCTCATCAGTCAGGTACTTTATGTCTTCTTTATGGAGATATTTGAAAATGCAACATTTTCTTTTATACATTTGAATCATAGGGAAATCATTGGTTGTCAGTGTTTCTTCCCAGATCAATCATCCATTTGTTTATCAAATATTTAATAAGCCCTTGATGCGGGGCCTAGGCTGACTCTACAAAATTGATAAGAGGCCTTAGCTGAGATTACTGTTAGGCTATTAACATGGTTCTGAGACCAATTCCAATGTGGGGAAGGGGGTTTCCCCACGCTTTCAGCAAGCAGTTCTCGGATAGAAGCAGGGCGTTTGAGAAGTCACCTACGTTACGACATGATCTGTCTGGAGATAGCATCAGATTCCGTAGGTTCCAGAGTAGGCGTTGGGATGGAAACTTCCAACGCTCTAATCATGTGGTTGGTTCCTCTGGTGGCCAGCCCCATCCCTAAACTGCTTCCCCCACGTCACCTCATTAACATAACAGAAGACACCTTGGTCACTCTCAACACTAAGGAAATTCCAAGGGTTTTGGGAGCCCTGAGTCAGGAAGACCAAATACGTAGTTTTCTTTTAAATCACAATATCGCAGCCGTTATGGTGCCATAATGCTGCAACAGCAATTGTTCTCTAAGACTTTTGTCATGTTTTGTTACACGATAGCAAATCTTTGGACTTTATTAAAAGCAAGGATAGGCTTGTCGTGAATTTTGGGGAGCTTTATTTGCGTTGGCAAGAGGATGGGGCAAGACAGTTGATTTACAGAATCTTTAGTCTTGTGTCTTTGCATAAGTAATCTGTAGACCAAACCAGTTGAAGAACCGTTGATGAGTGTTGATACCTCTTATAGGCAGAGGGGTGAAGTTGATGACTTCTATAAGTTTCTTTCAGAAATGTGAACATCATTATTTCCTAATGTATCATCAGACAAAAATTTCAGTGAGATTGGCATTAAAGTAAGTTTGTGTTATAGCATATTTGAACTTGTGGATATATGTTTTCCAAGAATTCTGCTTCTGCCTTTACTTTTTTGGAAATTAGGACATGGACTGTAGGCTTAGTTTCCGAATGTGGATTTTAAAATAATAGTTTTTTTTTGAAATAACCAGAAATACTTTTCAACATCTAATATTATTAAAATATTTTACCATTAGTTCTGTCGAAGTGATTTTTGTTTTGTTGCTGTTTGAAACTAATTTTCTTCTTGGTGCTATTAAGTTAGAAAAAAAAAAAACCTATAAAGAGACCAATCTATTTTTACTGTGTAATGATCCCCCTAGTGGATATGAGAAGCAGCTAGATTCAGGATTTGCATAAAGAAGCAGGTGATTGTGGGTGAGACTTCACTA
Source organism: Aethalodelphis obliquidens (assembly GCF_003676395.1). Taxonomy (NCBI): domain Eukaryota; kingdom Metazoa; phylum Chordata; class Mammalia; order Artiodactyla; family Delphinidae; genus Aethalodelphis; species Aethalodelphis obliquidens. Next base: position 8,917,983 of record NW_020837980.1, read on the forward strand.
CTTGTTTCTCACTTTCAGAAGTGTTTTACCAGATCAGGACTGTCTCTGCTATTTTTAATAAAGGAACTCCCGGTGATTAAATTGACTGTTTAGAAAGCCTTAAAGAGGCAGAAAGTGGTAGAAGTGCATAATTCTTCAAAATTAGAAAAAAGATGAATATCTTAAACAAAAGCTGGAGTTATGCTTTTGTAGTTTTTCAGAACACTACATAAAGAAAAGGATTTTACCCATTATTCTGTGTTCTTTCATTTGAATTGGCTCACTATTTTCACGTAGTCATAATGCAGCCTGGTGCTGCTATGTATGTGAGCTGGAGTTAGAAGATTTTTTAAGGCAAGAATAAATGTGAAGGAAAATTGATAATATAAAAATTGGTAACTTACAATGAAAGTGCTGTTAAAAGTCATACTGTCAGAGTAAGATGTTTAAGGCAACTATTTGTAGTAGCAATATAATAAAACTTTCGAAGTAAAAATTCGTTTTGATTGAGTAAAATGTTATTGTAATATTAAACCTACAGGTTTCAAATATGAAACACTGGAAATAGGAACAAGAGAATAGAGATAAATGCCCTGTGAGGCAGAGAATACTTAAAATATTGCTAGCTCAAAGAGCTTTACCGTGTTCAAGTAAAAATAATGTTAATGTAGACCGTATAATGAATCCAATGTCAATAGAACATTATATTGCCTGAGCAAACAGTGCTATTACTTCCCTCCCTATAATACCTTGCTGGCTTATGGAACTGCTACTGCTCTGAGAAGGGTAATATTTAAGTAGGAAAATAGCCTATTTCTTTGTAAAGGCTTCAGCATCAGTAGAGGATAGTACTCTGTTAAATAAGATGCATTTTGCAAATGCAGTGTGTCAAAAAGGCATGTTTGATAATCACTTTCTGTCATAAAAGCTGTGTAAAATATAGAACAAATGTGTATGCTATTTGTAAACGCAATTGTCTTATTTTGTAATGGCCATCAGTAATGTGATTTTAAACTTTTAATTTTATTTTTTTAATGTTAGAAAGATACCTGTAGAACAGATAACTAAATAGCTAACTTGTTGACAGAAGTGAAGGATACAGTGTGTGTGATATAGTACAATAAATGACATATAACATCATTCAGGTAATGAGAAGTTCTACAAGTTTTGCTTGATTATTGAAAAGAAAACCACAGTTTTCAGTGATTAACATTCTTTGATGACGGTAATGATGATGCATGAATTGGATGAGAAGATAGGAAACGAGAAGATAAAAGGGTGGAAAATCTATAATTAACAAAAACCATACACAAACAATAATTAGTGTAAGTGAAATATATTTCTGCAGAATAAAAATGGAACAAAATGAACAATGAAAATCGTAGACAATTAGGGTGGATGCAGCTTGGATCATAGAAATGGTGAAAGGCAAAAGATAATGTAATACAACTTGTACAGAGAAACAATGGAAATCTGTTCAAAAACTCTTTTAAAAGGCCTCCCCCTCACACATAATGTATCCTATTCTGCCTTTTCATTAGCATGTTTTCTTTAATGTTTTTAACTTAAAAGATGCCTGAGGAAAATAAACACTTGGCTTGATTTTAAAACTTTATTTGTAGCTCTGCTACATCATATTTTGAATAAGCCTATATGTTATATGGATTTACTTAAACATTCACTGGGCTTTGCTTTTGAGTGGCCTGCTGGTCCAAACTGCCTGATATTTGAATGTTACCATAGTGATGAGTAGTGGACACTGTCATCTTTCTCTTTTTAATTAAGGAACAGATGCAGGTAATGCTGATCTCTCAGTGACCCTCTTTAAGCTGGCATCAACACATTGATTGTTTCAATTCTTTTCTCTCCCCTGCAATCTTAGCTTTGTCCTTTCTTCATATCAAGGTCTTCATCCTCTTAGGTTAAAGATGCAGGAATTCCTTTTAAACCCTTCCTTTGGGAGCTTTATCTTAGAAGGAGTAAAACACACTTCCACTGAACACCAATGAAACACTAATGCATTTTTTTTCTCAACAAGAAACCCTGGCCTTTTCCACTTTAAAATTCAGTAATGTGTGAGTGGTAGTTTGTTAAAATTCTGTAGAACCCACGAAGGCCATAAATGTTTCCACTTCTACAACTTTTTTGAGAAAACAAAATGTCCTTTCCTATTTAGTGTATTTACCAACAACGTACATTTGGAAGGTTTAAATGGTGTTATCGATGCAATCATTCTTCCTTGGGCTATAATCTCCTAAACTTCACTATACCAAGGTACATGAATGGCATTGTTTTAGATGGTTTTTTTTTTTTCCCCAAATAAGAAGAGTTGATGCCCTAAAGATGCTCGCAGTTTGTTTGTATGTGAGGCAGGCAGTAATGTGTATTTTAACCCAGTCATAACATGCTCTGGTGGAAGAAACAATATTTGCCTGGAGCGATTAGAGGAGATTAGTAGGTACCCAGTAGTTAGAGATTCAGGCATGGTGCAGAGGAATAGCATATATATAAAATGCTTGCCCTAACCAATTTTCATTCCTTCTACTTAGGTTTGTTGAAGTTAACTCAATACTTGTATGGTTCTTCATTATTTTACCTCAATTTTGTGGCAATTTTGTCTCATTTGATGTTTGTATTAGATTTCATTGATGTTGGAGACTAGCTAATCAAATTTATTATCCCTTTTAGGATATCTCTAATTTCTTTTATGCATGTTAAATAACATGGATTCCAATGCATTTTTCTTTTTATTTTGAACCCTTTTGGCTTTACTTGTCTTTGTAATCTTTAGGCAAATACATTTTCATGAATTATTTCACATTTTACATTGCATCTAGAAGCCATTATGTACTTCTGAATATTTTCCCAATAGAATAGGTGGTCTGTAAGTATGCACAATCACATTTATTTACACAGTTTTCAAATAGTAACTAAAGGAGGTACTTCTTTTTTTCAAATCAACTTTATTGAAGTTCAATTTATATTCAATTAACTGTACCCATTTATAGTATATGATTCAATAAACTTTGACAGATGTATATACCCATGAAATCACTATCACAGCCAAGTTACAGAGCATTTCCATCCCCCAAAATTTGCTGATGACGCTTCGTAGTCAGTTTCTTCCTTTACCTCTGGCCCCAGACAATCGTTCTTCTGCTTTCTCTCGATGTTTGCCTTTCCTGGAATTTCAAATAAATGGAATCATACAGCATGTACTCTTCTGTGTCTGGCCTTTCACCTAGCATGTTTTTGAGATTCCACACATTATTGTATGTGTCAATAGTTTATCCCTCTTTATTGTGGATTTCATTATTTGGATTATATCACATTTTGTTTATCCCTTCATCTGATGATGAACATTGGGGTTTGTTTTTTTATTTCACTTTTTAGTAATTCTGAATAAAAATGCTGTATATGTTTGTGTGCAAGTTTTTGTCTGACATATATTTCATTTCTCTTGGGCAATTACATAGGAATGGAATGCTCAGTCATATAATTAGCATATATATATAAAAAACAGGCAGTGTTCCAAAGTAGATGTGACATTTTTATACTTCCAACAGCGATATGTGAGTGTTCCGGTTACTCCATATCTTCACCAACACTCAGCATTGTCAGTCTTTTAAATTGTAGTTATTTAAATATGTATAAAGTGGTCTCTCATTGTGCTTTTAATTTATATTCCCCTAGTGCCTAGTGAAGTTGATTGTCTTTTTGTGAGCTAATTGGTCATTCATATATCTTTTTGATGAAAAAGTCTGTTCAAATACTTTGCCCATTTTTAGTTTTTAAAATTAAAAAATATTTATTTATTTATTTATTTAATTTATTTTGGCTGCGCCGGGTCTTAGTTGCGGTGCACGGGATCCTTTTTTAGTTGGGACATGCGGGCTTCTTAGTTGCGGCAGGCATGGCGGCATCTAGTTCCCTGACCAGGGTTGGAACCCGGGCCCCCTGCGTTGGGAGTGTGGAGTCTTACCAGGGAAGTTCCACTTTGCCCATTTTTAAGTTGGATTGTTTGTTTAATTATTGGCTTGTAAGAGGTTTTATGTTTTTCTGGATACAAGTTGTCGGATACTTGCATTGCAAATACAGTCTCCCATGTTTTGCTTGTCTTTTAAACATTGTCTTTTTAAGTGCAAATATTTGATTTTTTTATAAAATCTCATTTTTACCAGTTTTTTTTCTTTTATAGTTTATACTTTTTATCTCTTATTTGAGAAATCTTTGCCCATCCCAAGGGCAAAGGTTTGCTCCTGTTCCTTTTAACACTTTTAAGATTAAGAAGGAAGCAGTAGTGTGGTGGACTAATCGTTTTTCTTACTGATGGAGGATATTCTCAACTAATAAGGAAAAGAATGAAGCATGATTTCCTAAACTGTGAAAAAAGGGAGGTGCTTCTTGAATTGTTTATGATTGAAGTAAAGCTTCTTTCTTCCTTTTTGTCTTGGAGCAAAACTTATTCTGAATGCTTTTCCTATGAGGACATTCTCTTTAATTTACATACTCTGAATATAGTAACATTAAATGATCAAGCCATTGATGAGAAAAATCACTGTAAAGGATACTTTTATCCTTTAAAGTGAGGAAATATTTGAGGAAATAGTTCATATTCTTTATGTGCAAACTGAAATGATATGAAATTATATTATATGTTACCAAGTCTTTAGTTTACTGCTTACAGATTTGTTACGGTTTCATCTAAATATTTTAAAAAGCAAAATGGGATTAAATCATTTACTTATTTTGTTTCCAACAAGAGCTGATAGTATAAACTCTAAATAAGTGTGCTTTAGGGGCGAGTTCGTCTTTGACCTGGCGAATAAAGTAACATAGAGGCATTGAGGTGAATTTATCAGCTACCAACAATGTAACCGATGTTATGAGAAGGGCCAAACTAATGGCTGCCTTCACTCTGCAGTGAATAATAGACAGTGTCTCTTTTTCTTAGTAGTAAACCATTCTAAAGTTAGTGATCAGAACAACTCAAAATAATAAGTCACATCTGACCGGACTATGTATGGCTTGAGTGAAATAATAGCAATCTGAGATTTTACTTATTGATGATCAAGGCCTCCACTTCTATGGCTATTCTGGAATAAAGCAATTGTACCTAAAACCCAACTGTTACGTTGGGACATAATATTGTCTCAAGATAGGCCAGTGCTCTGAATTAATCTGCATTCATCTACAAAGAGCTCTTTTGCTGGAGACATGTCTGAAAGGGTCCTGCTCCTGGCACTGCTTACTGGTTTATGTTGATGGTATATTAGAATGGTAGATATTGCATCATCTTGAGCTATGTGTTAACAGTTGTTTGCAGTGACACTGTATCAGGAGTAATGATGATGACGTCAGTAAGCATGCTCTATGTATCTTACATACTATGTTATTTAAATTTTCTTTAAAAGTCATTACTTTAGTGGAATTTTTTCAGAGTCTTCTTAAATTAAATCTATAAAGTCTCTGGATTGTATGATTTCCTAAATATGTGCATTTGGTTTCCCAGAAGTTATCTTTAGAATATAAAAGTATCCTTTACAGTGAGCAAGTTTTTTCTTGGCCTTTGGATCAATAAAATCTGTAGATGATGTTTCCTACTGCTTAGAATAAATAATCAGTTGAAGCTAACAGTGGTCATTTCAGTATAGAATTTGTGAATTCACTTTATTGTGATAATCTTTGCTAATTTCTCTATTTCTCAACACATTGGTTTTCCAATTTTGGTATTAATGTACATTCAGTAAACTTTCTTGTGTGTATGTTCACAATGAACCTACCAAAAACACAGATAAAATTTTATTCACTATTTCTTTTAGGATGCATGTGAAATTATAACATTTAAAAACTAAAGAGATTCAAAATTTGGTTGCAAGAGACTCAGAACTTTTTTGTACCCTCTTTACTTTTTCTGGAAAAACAATACTTGCAACAGTTTTATTCCTTCCAGCTTTAAACCTCCAAGACTTTCCTTAATGATTTTTTCTCATCAGAAGACACATATGCTGGCTATGAAAGAAAACACTGGCATTCTTTTTCCGGAAGAAGATAACGTTAATGAGCTTCGATAAGATCATAACTCCACTACATCTTGCACATAGTTTTTTTATTCCATATTTGAGGAATACTACTTAAATCATCATTCACAGCATAACTTTGATGCAGAAGATTGGCTTGTTCCTATGATGTTATATAAAGTTCCATGCACAGTTCTTTCATAAGTTAAGCTATTTTATAATGCTTTTATACTTTATTCTTTATAGTTCAAGTGAGAATTAAGATAATGACATTGAAGGAAAAATTATTATTGAAGATTTTTGAGTTCCTAAAAACGAAGAAGGCTGAATAATTTATGAAATGTAAAGCAAAGATATTAGCATTTTCTCAACCAAAAAACCCACACATAGCTGCTTAGATAACATCAACAATTTACTCTTAATGCTTCTTTATTTATTCCTTGTATATGAACCTCTTATACAACTTATAACAGTTAGAGGCCTACTTCAATTTGCTTTGCAATTTGAACTTGGCAATAGCCGTGTGTATCTATTATGGATCCTTGGAGAAGCCTCTTGGGTTCAACCCAAGACTGTTCTCTCTCCTTCACATCCTCACCCTTCCTATGTTAGCCAGGCCTATTAGTCAGGGATTTCATATTACCACCTCAAAACTGCTAAGGCAACCTTGTCATTGTAATTTTCACGCCCTTTCTTTTTCTTTGTTCTATATGTCAGTGAGACCTTATCTCCACAGTCTTCTGTCATAGGTTAATAGCTTGGAACAAAGTTCAATTAGAGTTTCTAGCATAATAAAACAAATGCACAGATGAAAAAATTAGTAGCCACTGCCCTTCCCTGTACTTTATTCAAGGGCTCTTTGTTGAATTTTGCCCATCGGTGAAACTGAATTAGTGGATTTGCTGGGATATTGTCAAATGTGTGTATACCCATAGATCTTGGAGACTCTAATGCAACTGTGTTCTAGATGTCTGTCCCGGTGACATTGGAGTGCCCTAGAAATGTTCTTGATGTAAATTTTATTCTCTCAGGGGTGTGGTATTTAAGCATATTGTTAAATCCCAAAGCTCTAAATAATGTATGGAAATTTAACATCCGAACATTATCTTAACATCTTTAAGCTTTTTGAAAAGGATTATTGGTTCATTTCCATATACTGCATTTAGTCAATTAAAATCACCTTTGCTAACAGGTTAAAGTCATGGGTCATTGTACTTATTCTCCTCATGCTGCTGTCTGCTCAAGGTGATTTGGAAATTATGTGGCAGAGAAATTTTCCAAAGAAATAAATGGTACTAGTGCAAATTTACTAGTTGGATTATTTGAGAAGAAATATATTGACACCATTGAACATTATCAACAATTCCACTCCATCACTTCCTCCTCCTGTACTCAATGAGCTGTTAAAAGACACAATTTGTTGAACCATGTAGCTAACAAGAAATAAATAACATGCAGCAGGTGCTACATGGGAAGGCACTGAGTGTTATTGTACTAACTGTGCCTGACTAATTCTAGCCAAAACAACAATTCTGTATTCAGTAAAGGAGAAGAACAGATAATTTAATGGAGATTTGGAGTCTAGTTGTTTGTAATGTCAGGGTTATGCTTGGAAAATAGAACCAAGTGAGAGACATGGCAGGAGGAAGTCCTTGGCTGCAGAAACCTTATACTCAACTCACAAGAATCCAGTTCGATGGAAGATAATGGTATGCAGATGATTTAAAACATTGGATAATCCAAGTTTTTTGCTGTACGTTTTTTAGAAGAACTATGGGATTATTTTGGCATGGATCTACCCTCTACATCATACTTCTTTTAAATTGATGTTAAAAGTAACTTTCGTTCCCTAAGCGTGTCATACCGGTTTATACTAGAGGAAGGTGAAGAGCACAGCAAGGGGGAAGAAAGCCAGAAGTAACGTTTGCCATTCATAATCTGCAGAAGGAATAGAGATTTTGAATGATACAGGTATTTGTTTTATCTCTTGTACCAATGAGTTGATGTATATTGTTTTGATCATTCATTTACTCAATAATTACTAATTACTATTTATTACACTTAGCATCTACTGTATGTCAGGAACTGTGGACAGAGCAAAACAAAAGACAAATGAGGTCCTGCTTGTGTAGTGACTGTATTCTGTTGGGGGAAGTAGACAATTATTAAGTTAAAAAGGGTAATTACACATTGAAATGAGTGTGAATTATGAAGGAAATAAAGAGGATGCAGACACTTGGAGAGAGCGTCTATAGGAGGTTTTCCTTTGAGAGTTGAGCCGAAGGATGGGGATGGGTCAGAAATTGCAGGAATTGTAGAGGAAGATTTTCCTGGACAAGGGACAGCAAGGGAGATGTCTTGTAGAGGAGCAAAATATTGCCAAGTTCAAGAAGCAGGAAAGAAGCTGGTGTAGTTAGAGCATCATATCTGGTGTGGAGTATAATTTTAGAAGATAAAATTGGAGAGGTAGGCAAGAGGCAGATCAGGGGAGGGCCTCTTAGGCAGTGACTCAAAGCTTAGTTTTCTTTCTGAGAGTAATAGATCCTACTGAAGGATTTTAAGAAGGGAGTGACTTAAGCTAATTGATTTCTTTGAAAAAGATCACTGGGCTATCTGTGGAAAAGGGGTTGGAGAGAGGGAGAGTAGAATGGAAGGATTCCTTGGGAGGTTATTGCAATAGAATTGATAAATTTTAGACCAGGATGGTGATTGCAGAGGTGAAGAAAAATATGGGGTTTAATGCATACTATGGAGGTTAAACTGACCTGACTTGCTAATAAACAGGATGAAAAAGGAAAAAAGGTCAGTACTGACTCCATATTTTTGGACTGGGCTCTGGGTAGATGCAGATGACATTTAGTGAGAGGGGGAAAGCTGGAATAGTCCAGATTTGAAAAAATCAAGAGTTCTGGGAGTTTTGTTTGGATTTATTAAGTGTGCAAATACAATTCTATATTGAAGCAGAGATATCAAATAGGTTAGTTATATAAGAGTCCAGAGATTGGAGGAAAGTTCTGGGTTAAAGATATAAATTTGTTCCTCATCAGCATATAAAAATGGCATCTAATGCCATTGGCTTTGATGGGATCACCTAAAGAGAGTGTAGATAGAGAAGAGGTCCAAGTACCTAGATTGAGGTACTCAACTTTTCAAGACTGAGTAATGGAATGAGACTGAGAAAGAAACAGCCAGGGACATAGGAGGAAGCCAGGAGAGGAGAAAGTGACAATGGTGTCAATGCTGCTGACTCTGGAAAAATGTGGTGATTTTTAACTTTGAAAAGAACCATTTCCATGCAATGGTGGGGAATGGGAGCAGATTGGAGTAAGTAGATTCAAGAATTAGGTGGGGGACTTCCCTGGTGGCGCAGTGGTTAAGAATCTGCCTGCCAATGCAGGGGACACAGGTTCGAGCCCTGGTCTGGGGAGATCCCACATGCTGCGGAGCAGCTAAGCCCATGCACCACAACTACTGAGCCTGTGCTCTAGAGCCCATGAGCCACAACTACTGAGCCTGCACTCTAGAGCCTGTGAGCCACAACTACTGAGCCCTCATGCCACAACTACTGAAGCCACGTGGCTAGAGCCTGTGCTCCGCAACAAGAGAAACCTCTGCAAGAAGAAGCCCATGCACTGCAACAAAGAGTAGCCCCAGCTCGCCACAGCTAGAGAAAGTCCACGTGCAGCAATGAAGACCCAATGCAGCCAAAAATAAACAATAAAATAAATAAATAAATAAGAATGAGGTGGGTGGTTTGGAAGGGTAGACCTTGAGTTTGGAATTGTTATTCAAAAATTGGAGCTGTGGGACTTCCCCGGTGGCACAGTGGTTGAGAGTCCGCCTGCCGATGCAGGGGACGTGGGTTCATGCCCCAGTCCGGGAAGATCCCACATGCTGCGGAGCGGCTTGGGCCCGTGAGCCATGGCTGCTGAGCCTGTGGGTCTGGAGCCTGTGCTCTGCAACAGGAGAGGCCACAACAGTGAGAGGCCCGTGTACCGCCAAAAAAAAAAAAAAATTAAAAAAAATTTGAGCTGTGAATGGGGAGGCTGAAAAAAGGATAATAGTGGGAGTTCAAGCGAAGTTTTATTTGTTTATTTTTTAAGATGGGAAATGCCACAATATGTTTGATATTCTAATACCCACAGTCCAATGAAAAGGGAGAGATTGTAGATGCAGGAAATGGGAGCAAGAACTGAAGTAGAGAAGTATTTTAAAAGAACTATGAGATTCTAAGTTCCATGAACTGCATTTGTGCATCTGCATTACACTTGATCTGACACAATATCATTATCATCATAGAATAGTAGGGTTGGAATGTACCTTTAGAGCTCATCATAAGAAAATTTCTCATTTTACAACTAACCAAATGAAGATTTCAATAAAAAGGTGAGACTTACACCTTGTCTCACAGCTAATTAATGAATCAGGGAGTGTCCATTTAGCACTATTTGTTGATACAGGGGGTGTGTAGGGAGGAGAAAGCCATTTCCTACTTGATGTTATAACCAGTGCATTTGCATCCACAAGACCACCTAGTACTTCGTAAGCAAATCACTAGGTAGGCTCAGGTTGAGAGGTAGTTAACTTTAGTATAAGGCACCTTATGTCACCCAGTCTTCTCTTCACAACTGAAGCACTCATTCCCCTAGCTGCTGGAATTGCTGGCATCCAGAAATTCTCAACTGACTCACTTTCTGAGACTTGCTTCACCTGAAGAGAGCTAGCTACTTGGCCCCATGTCCCACCCTCTTCCTGTGGGCACCCTGCATCCAGTGATTGGTTGATGAAGTACTATAAAGGTTCAGCTCCTTCATCCCAATTTAGAAAAACTCTGAATTGCCACCGAAGACTCCTGTAGGAACTTCTGAGGCTTTTATTTGGATTATATTACAGTTTAGCTCCTCTCTATGACCAATCCTGTTGCCTCCCAGGTTGTTGATCCCAAGAGTATACCAAGTAATCTCCCTGCTTGAAAGTTTTCATCTCAGGATCTGCTTCCTCAAGGATCCTGACCTACAAAAGCCACAAAGGATATGATCAATAATTAAAACTCCACTACAACGATCTTGGGGTTAATCAGATGCAGCTTAGATATTTTAAAAAGTCACAACTGTTACATAGATTATTTTAGAAAAGGAAATGACTGAAGTCAGACTCTATGTCAGGGTTATGTTGGTGGAGAATTAACTCCATTTGGAATAAGACCCTAACTAGACATTGGAAATTTGTGGGTATCAGGCTTTGGCCTAATAGAGAAATAGAAGATAAAAATTTTAGAAATTATCAGAGCCTCAGCTATGAATTCTATGTTCAGAAATGATTCCAGGATTAATAAATAGCCTTTTGGTTGAGCATGAAACATGTTGAAACACAGTGAACAAGAAAACTGTACTTTGTGCAGGGCACATAGATACCCAGGGCTAACGTAAGTCTGAGCATATGAACACATAGCTAATTCCAGAACTTTCCTTCCGGTGGCGATATGGCTCCTGGTTATTACTACTCTTGGTCAATGGGAGCTCAGGAGCTGCACGAACCTGCCTCTTTAGGGAGAGGGGTGTAGCAGAGAAAGGCTGGAGAAGGTGAAAGCTGAAAGTTCAAGACAACCATATACATTTATGGGAAGAAAATTTGCCTTACTAAAGGAAATTTTGTTTTTGTTCTCACATTTCTAGATTCCTTCTGATATCTAAGAATATTTAGTTTATCAAGGGAGTAGTAGCATTCAAATCCATTTTTTGTAAGCACTGTGGCCATTTCTTAAAACCTTCCCCTGTTAATAAGTCCTGAAATTTACAGGGTAGAGCCCATTGGGGGATAAATGAATTCAGTAAAAGGGTCAAGTTAATGCCAATGTCTCAAACAATTGAAAACTCTGTGTGTGTGTGTGCGTGTGTGTGCACGTGCATGTGTGTGTATGGTAGTATCCTAACAAATATTTCCAAAGCAGTCTTACCTCTGCAAAATTATAAGACTAAAAACAGAACACTGCCATTGGAAACCCCAAGAGCAGGATATTTGTAACATAGGACTCATGCTGAAAAGTACTAACGTGGTTGTTAATAGATCTAAGTGGTTAATAAGGAGATGAGCACTAACATCTTTTTAGTTAAGCCCTACCTGTAACCAATTTTGTTAGTAAGAAAGATCTCATGGTGATTTACAAAATTCACTGGCCACTACCTACCTACTTCCAATAATTATCACAACATTCCAATGACTAAAGTTGTTGAAAAGAAAATAATGAAATTGGTGAAAATGGAAACAGAAGTTAATAGATATGGCATAGAATATTGTAGATTTTTAGAACTCAGTAAATGCTCCAAACTTCTCTGAGAATGCTCCAAACTTCTCTAAAAATAACAGTGAGAATAGTTGAGTGGAATACAAATAAGTTCAAAAGTTTAAACATCATTGAATGGGAGATGGATTACAAAGTGGACTTTAGATTAAAAAAAAAAAAGACAAGGCATCATGGGATGAGATTTTTAAAGATTATACTATAATCTTGAAAAATCTTTCATTATATTATAATGAAAGTTATTCCAGTTTATCCTTGGACAGCTTATTTCAAGACATACATCAAATGAGAGTGTGATAGTCGTGTATATCATGAAGTTGAAACATTTGGGTACTAATCATATAAATGAGGGAGGATTGTTCACATGGAACCTAATTCATTTTGGACTTGTTTTATTACTGGTTTAACTGCCTAAAAGATAATAGTAGTTCTGGGACAACTGAATATTCACATGCAAAAGAATGAATTTGACCCTTAACTGACACCATATAGGAAAACTGACTCCAACTTAATCAAAGACTTAAATATAAGAGCTCAAAAAGTATAAAATTACTAGAAGAAAACATAGGGGTAAATCTTCATGAGAATGACTTGGGCAGTGGTGCTTTAGATATGACACCAAAAGCATAAGCTACTAAAGAAAAAATAGATAAATTGGATTTCATCGAAATTAAGAACTTTTTGCATTGAAGGGTATTTCAAGAGAATGAAAACAAAATCCATAGAATGGGAGAAAATATTTATAAATCATATATGATAACAGCCTAGTATCTAGAATATATAAAGAATCCTTGCAACTCTACAACATAAAGACAAACAACTCAATTTAAAAATGGGCAAAGGAATTTAATAAACATTTACCAAAGAATGTATACATATGTCCAACAAGTGTGTGAAAAAAATACTCAACATCATAAGGCATTAGGGAAATGCAAGTCAAAACAATGAGGGACTTCCCTGGAGGCCCAGTGGTTAAGACTGTGTGCCCCAATGCAGGGGGCCCAGGTTCGATCCCTGGCAGGCAACTAGATCCCACATTTTTGATAGTACAAAAATATTGGAATCAAAGGGAGTCCAAAGCAGAAGAAAAGGAAGAAGCATCAGGAATCACCTGTCAGGAAAACTAAAATCTAGACTTCCTTTAAGTTTGAAAAATAAAACAAACAAACTAAGGGAGAGGACAAGTAGGCAAAGAAACTTCCCCAACATTGTATAGGTGAGAAAGGAAGAGATCAACTACTTGAGGAAGATTATGTTATATTAACAGAGTTAAGAAAGAAAACTATTCAAATTCGGTTTCATTTAAGTATAAAATAGAGTAATTGATAGATCTTTCCCCTTTCTCCTGCTTTTTTGGAAGCCTATTTTTTCCCTGGAATAATCAAGGAAGTCTCTCTCTCTCTCTGTAGTGTGTGTGTGTGTGTGTGTGTGTGTGTGTTGAGGCTGTAAATGATGAAGAATTAAAAGAGGATTTATCATGCACAGCCTTTACATTCAACACTATCATCACCAATCATTCCGGAAGGGAGACTGTACTTATAAATGATTTTCTTGGGGAAACAAAGGAAAGGAGGAGGTAGCCAAGATAATTTTGAAGAAGTACAGATTTGCAAATGACTTTCTGTAAAATCCCATTACCTATTATAAAGCCAAAAAATTTAGACAGTATGGAATTGGCATTAAGTCTGTCATATAGACCAGAGAGGGAAGAATTGAGAGTCCAGAAACAGTTAAATTCATATATGAAAGCACAGTACTTGACCGTGGTAGCATTAAAAATCGGTAGGGAAAGTATGGGCTCCTCAGTATATGGTGTTAGGACAATTGGTTATCCATATGGAAAAAAGTAAATTTAGATCCTAGTGACAGAGTAAATTCCAGGTGGCTTTAAAATCTGAAACTAAAAAGCAAAACTTAAAAAATTCTACAGTCAAAAATAGGAGTATTTTTATGACCTCAGGTTAAGGAAGGATTTCATGAAGGAAAAGATTAGTAAATTTGGCCTCAGTAAAATTGCATTTTCTATACATCAAAAGAGACCATTAAAAAAACAAAAACAAAAACACAGAAAAACAAGACACTGACACGTGGAGCTATTGGAAAACCTATAGCCACCAAAGGATAAACATTTAGAACTTCAGCGGTAGGAAGAAGGCAAACAACCTATATTAAAATGAGTAAAGGAAATAAACAGGCATTTTGCAGAAGAAAAAATATAAATGTCAAATAAAATGATCTACAACTTTACTAGTTGTGATAGAAATTCAAATTATAATAATATACCATTTCAATCCCATCAGATTGCCAAAAATGAATGACAATACCAGTGTTGGTGAGTGTAAAGAGCAGTGGGAACTCTCCTACAATTTTAGTGGCTGTGGTAATTGGTGTAGTCACTATGGAGAGCAATTTGGCAATATGTAATTGGACAGAAACGAACAATCAAAATATTTTCGAAAGACAAAAAATAAATTATAGGGTTTATTCATACGACGGTTAAAGGGAATGAATTAGGATGTGTCAGTATAGATAAATATGAGAATATATTCTTTCGAAATAATGAATCCTTTATGGACAAAATGGAGAAAGGTTGCTTTGAAAGTGTTGATTTTGGAACACACACAGTTCAGTGACATTTTAACTGGTTGGATAGCCCTAACTGCAAAGTATTGATTAGTGGATTGGGTAAGGTGTTACATCCATCAGCATTTTTGATAATTAACAAACCACCTAAAAACTCAGGGTCTTAAAACGGCTACCATTTTATTTAGCTCATGATTTGATGAGTTGTCCGGGATGGTTGAGACTACTTGGATGGTTGGGGCCTCTTTCCATGTGGTCTTATATCTTCAAGGACGGGGGTCCCCAACCCCTGGGCCACGGACCGGTAGCGGTCCGTGGCCTATTAGGAACCGGGCCACACAGCAGGAGGTGAGCGGCAAGTGAGCGAAGCTTCATCTGTATTTACAGCCGCTCCCCATCGCTCGCATTACCGCCTGAGCTCCGCCTCCTGTCAGATCAGCAGCGGCGTTAGATTCTCATAGGAGCACGAACCCTACTGTGAACTGCGCATGCGAGGGATCTAGGTTGCGCGCTCCTTATGAGAATCTAAAGCCTGATGATCTGAGGTGGAGCCGAGGCAGTGATGCTAGCACTGGGGAGCGGCTGCAAATACAGGTTAGCATTAGCAGAGAGGTTTGACTGCACAGAGACCATAATAAATCAATTGTACACAGACTCGTATCAGAACCCCATCAGTGAGTGGCAAGTGAAAACAAGCTCAGGGCTCCCACTGATTCTGCATTATGGTGAGTTGTATAATTATTTCATTATATATTACAGTGTAATAATAATAGAAATAAAGTGCACAATAAATGTAATGCGCTTGAATCATCCCAAAACCATCCGCCTCCCCCCCAACCCCCCTGGCCGGTCCATGGAAAAATTGTCTTCCATGAAACCGGTGCCTGGTGCCAGAAAAGGTTGCAGACCGCTCTTCTAGGAGATTAGCACAGGCTTTACGTGCCAATCTCTGGGCTCTAAAGACCAGCAAGAGAGGACATGTCCCAAAGAACAAGTACGTTCTTGGACCACAACTAATGTGCAGTGCTCGAAAGCAAGCAACATGGCAAAGCCCAGACTTAGGGCTGGAGAAATAGACTCCACATCTTAAGGAAGAGCTTTCTTTTTAACATCTTTATTGGAGTATAATTGCTTTATAATGTTGTGTTAGTTTCTGCTGTATAACAAAGTGAATTAGCTATACGTATACATATACCAAGGAAGAGCTTTAAAGGTACATTGCAAAAGGGTATTTGTACAGGTATGGGAAGAATTTGTGGACATTTTTGCAATCTATTACAGGTGTCTTTATATAGGTATCTGAACTTGGTCTATGAAACTTTTTTATCAGTTACTTGGATAATAACCATTAACTTAGGGCCAGCTCAAGATGCAGTTTTTAGTAGAATAGCTTTACCCCCATTTTTTATGCAGGACCATTACTTCTGACAACTTTCTGCCAGAAGAGACTGCGGGCTTTCTGGACCTGACCATCTCCCAGACCATCTCTGGAGTGGGCTTTACTGGTGAACCAGCCTACTTCAGGGGCTGCTGTGTAGTTCAGCCTCTACAGGTTAGGACAGACATAACTTCTCAGGACTGGATAAGAAATATAATCTTTTGCTTCCCTGATAATGTAGCGGCCCTATTTGTGAGGAGAGAGTTCCCTTTGGTGGGATCTTTAAAGTAGATCCAATAAGATAATTGAAAAAAAAAAAAAAATCAGCAGCTCAGGCCTGGAAAGTAAATAAGTCCTTCTTTAGAGATTTATTCTTCTCCAGGATAACAGAAGGGAAAATAATGAATCAGAGAAATTCAGCCACATCCACTTTCCTGTAACCTGAGAACTTTCTTCAGGAATAGAGATGGGATGAAGACCCAGACCCTTGAGGTCCAATGGGCTTCCCTTCTTCTTTGGCACCAACATTCTAGGTGGACTCTGGTTGAAAGTATGTAGCAGTAACCAGCTAAGCAATAACCAAATTAGCTTCTAACTGTGATAAAAGATATTTGGGGGTGTGTGTGAGAGCAGAGGCCAAAACCTTAATAGTTACCCTCCACTTGGAAGCTAAGTAATGGATCATCAATATTTTCTTCTTTATGTTTTCTGAAGTTGTCAATAGCTGTAATGAGCACATATTATGTTAAAAAATCAGGGGGGAAAGAAACTTTCATAGAGCTAGGATTTAAACCCAGGCCACAAACGGTACATTATTCACATTTATACCTCATACGTATTTTAATCCTATATAGATATGGTGGACTCTCTAAATGTTTATCGAATTCATCTTAAAATTTTAGGGAGTTCAGGGGCTTCCCTGGTGGTGCAGTGGTTAAGAATCCGCCTGCCAATGCAGGGGACGCGGGTTCGAGCCCTGGTCCAGGAAGATCCCACATGCCGCGGAGCGACTAAGCCCGTTTGCCCCAACTACCGAGCCTGTGCTCTAGAGCCCGCGAGCCACAGCTATTGAGCCTGCGTGCCACAACTACTGAAGACTATGTGCCTAGAGCTCGTACTCTGCAACAAGAGAAGCCACTGCATTGAGAAACCCGCACACCACAATGAAGAGTAGCCCCCGCTCGCCACAACTAGAGAAAGCCCACGCACAGCAATGAAGACCCAACGCAGCCAAAAATAAATAAAAATAAAATAAATAAATTATTTTAAAAAATTATAGGGAGTTCAGTTTGGCTTACTACGTTAAAGAATTTTCTAGCATGTAAACTGGTCCCAAAATGAAGCCCTCTGTCAAGCGGTAATCTCCAATCCCTGAAAACATCCAGACAAAAGCTGGAGTAAATAAGCAGTATTTTGGAAAGAGTTAACAGCCTGATTGCAGATTTTAGGGACGGTATCACAGGGGAGCTTGCATTAAAGGGATGAGTAGAATTTCAGTAGATGAAAAAAGAGAGAGGGTAGGTAGAAATGAAAGAATAGTTAGTAAAAAGAAATCATTAGATAACTGAAAAAGCCCCCACCTCATAAGGATTTTAATATGTCACAGATTGAATGATTGGATTCTTTGGAAGAAAAATGCTATTATTTTCAATATTAGCATGGATTTTTCTAGGCCTTAGTAAGTAATTTCTGCCATTTGCCTCTATCTCACCCCCTTATGTGACTGTCTTATTAAAATTTATTATAAAATAGCATTCCCTATTCACTTTATACCTCTTCTTCTTTTGGGAATATCTAATTTTTATTTTTCATTTTTAGAAACTTCTGTAACTTCAAATTTACCCATAGTTTTAACCAGTAAAACACCACTGATATAGTGTATGATGAAAATATATCAATTTTGTTATGATGTAGAATTATACTTCATTCATATTCTATATTCTCTTTATCGTGTGTCAGTTTAAATACAAGACTTGTGATGTTTAAAAACATCAGTACTTAGTGGGTATTCCTCTCAGAAGTCAAGCATCTCTGAAACACTGATTTCTTGTCAGGCAATGTCACAAAACAAGTTCATTTTTTGAATTGGTGAACAAAGAACCAAACTTAAGAATGCACTTGGTCTTCGTTCTTCCAAAGTTGTGTTCGGAATGACAATTAAAAGAAAGAAAGTCAAGAAAATATAGCAGCAGAACTCTTGCTCTCTGGAATGTTTTTCTGGTTCTTCCATAAGGTGTCGACAGTTCTCTGTCAACTTGCAGGCTTGAAAAACAAAAAGCAGTCTTGTTTGTCAGGTGTTCTGCAGCATCCCTCCCAGTGTTATGTAATTTATTCTGTTTCTAAATGTCATTTCCCCACTATCTCATGATTTGCTTTCAGACTGGATGCCTACAGCACACCGCCAATTACCCTGAAAGTGCTTATGGCACAGATATTGCTCTATCTTACATTGATAATGCATGGCTAAAACCAAGGTGTTAACAAGAGTAATGAAACTTCTATAGTAAAATATGCATGTATTTTGGATATATTTTAATCCAAATATTTTGAGTTATCCAAATATTTGTCCAGTATTTTGATATATTACTTTCATTGAGGGAACTTCTTGACCATACAGTTATTTTCTTACTGTTTGTATTTTCTTTATAGAGACTCATACTAATATATAATTTTATCGTTTCACTTATTGGTATTATATACGTCTCTTTGAGCTCCTGGAGTGATTCAGTCAGTGGTCTTTGACCCAACAGTAAGAGAGAAGTATTCTTCATGGTCACATAAAAATGTAGTGCATGTGAGTTTATGCTTCCCTTTCGTTAGCCAACTACCATTCATTCCGAAACGAGGTAAATGATTACTTTCACTGAGTTGAAAGTTAAGGCTTTGGAAAGGGCACTTGGAAACTATACATTTGCTGTTCCCTTTAAAATCAAGATCTAAGTAAATGAAAAGTGTTGAAAAAAGATTTTAACAAGGCTTTTAATAAAAGTACATTTAAAAAAATGAGGTGATCTCCATTTTCTGGGGATTTTAAGGTATTTTTTAATCACATATTATGATTCTGTTAAACATCTAAAATATTTAATCATTAAATGTGTATTCTGAGCATACCTGTTTTTCACCCTTAAATTATTCTACCTGGTCTTATGTATCAATTACTTTCATTGGAAGAAAAACTACATATATACTTTCCATTTTCTATATAATAGAGGTGGTTTAATAACTGCAAAAAGCCATTAGAACTACCTTATGTTTATTATACCCAAAGCTTGTGGAGAGCCAACTAACTTTCCAGAAATGAAGAAGGGAAAATAGTATCTGAGAATCCCCATATTCAAAACACATCTTTCATTTACTTTATTCAGGTCTCATCTTAAAGAATTCCTTATAGGAATCTCTATGGCAATCTGGTGTTTAGACCAGAGGGGAAAGCACATAAGGCATGGCATTTTACCAGTCTTTCTGCTCTTTGTCATATGCTGTTTGGTTATCACCTAGAGGGTACTTCTGTGCCTCAATTTCCCACATTTATCAAAGATGACAATATAGCTCTGGAATATATACATTTTCTATTTGGTTAAATTTTTTCTATGTGTGAATATTATAAAGTGCGTGTAGTCATATATAACTGCCTAATATTCATGTATACATATAGACCTAAGGCTTATCCTTTAGAATGTTAGGACATTAAAATATTCATGCCAGTTTTTCCAATATATCAATTTATGGGACTGGATCTGGCAAAGCGATCATTTGTAATGACGACTGGAATGCAGATGGATTTTAGTGACTGTATATAGAAACTGGGGGGAGGGAGTAGCAATCGTTCTTTGTTTTTTAGGATGAAGCAGAAAAATCTGCTCTTTCCTATATATGGAGGAATTTGTTAGAAGCAAGAACTAAAATAAGGACTTACCGATCAGCTAGAAATTACATTTCTTTTATCTTCCCACTTCACTAATATTTTTACCCTCTGAAAGTGTATGGATATTTTTACAGAGATATATTACTGACTTTTGGATGAACACCAGTATTTTTCATTTGCAACGAAGAGTATATTACTGGTGTTATCTAAATACTCTTTAACGAGTCATCAGCAATTTTATTATAGTCATCTCAGGCATAAAAGCCGAAAATTAAACATTTCGTTCCATTCTTAAGTAAATTGGCAATGATTCTCAACCATAGGACACAACGTATCTATGGGGCGTGATGTGATTCGGAAGGCTGGATGAGGAAGGCACTTTTAAAAGTACTTCTATTTTAAATATATGTTCCTAAATACGATTTACTGCCATAATGGGCCACTGTTGCCAATAGGATTGTATAATGTTTCTCAAGTGTGTTGAGATGGAAAAGTTTGCAAATGACTGATTTAGGGGACAGGATGATGTTTTATCATTGTAAGACTCGATAACCATATTCAAGAGGAAACATCAAATCATATGAAATAGTGATTAGAGGGTAGGTAGAGAGAAGGAAGACTGAAATTGTCTTTAATAAGTCACTCAAAATATCTTCATTAGCATTAGATTGCCAAATTATTCACTTACATTCAAATAATCAAATCCATGCATGTGCTTCCTCTTGGTACTTCTCCTGTTCACCAACTAGTATTTTATCATCTTTTCCTGATTCAGCAGCTACGTGTGGAAAGGTGTTGTAGTTCAGTGTCTATGCAAACTTCACTAAGGTAGCTTTTAGTGGCAGAAATTGTGATACTATACTGCTCTTACATAAATGAAAAAATTATTACATTATATAAATTAAAACAATAGACAATTGCTATGAAAGATTTTTCAGAGCTCCTAATTACAAAGAATAGGGGGAAGTTCATCTTCAAAATCAACCCTTTTCCCCTAAAATCCACATTCACCATGAGATTAATGTTGAAAATATGTAAAATCTACATGTTTTTGACTCAGTAGCCCTGTGTTGATACATTCTTGATTTTTTTTTTTTAAAGATGAGATTTATGGAAAGGAGTATCTATACTTTCAGTGTTTCTAAAATATAAGGGCAGAGATTCTTATCCATTGCTTACAACTTTCCTGGGGTATGTAAGTTTCTCCTGTTGCTTTTTGGCCCATTTCTGAGATAATCAGTAGAGACTTACTAGTTGGAACAGTGGTGAGGACTAAAGAACCCTGTCTCTCTTCTTCATTACACTGAGACCCTGTTAGTTCTGTTAGTAGGAGAGGGAAACAAGAGTTGCTTTTATTTTTGCCTGTTGTTCAAATAAATGGATGCTGTGAATATTTAGAGCAGTCTATTTTAAAATACTAGCTCTTTTCAGTATTTTAAAAGGAAGATTTCCAGTGGGGGGGGGTATTTAAGAATCATCTCCTAGAAAAGAGGAATGTGATTTTTTCCACATATTCTAAACATATTATCTACAGTAGTAAATTAAATGATCTCAGAATTTATAATTGGGGATCACATCTTAACTTTAAGTACATTGCTCCCCAGTATATTACATTCATAATTCCTAATCAGAGTATTTGCTCTCAGCTGAAATAAAAAGCACATAATCTGCTATTTTAATCATTTTATCAAAGATAAAATAAATTCATCCTCCCCACATAGAACTTTACACCCTGGTAACCAAGTAAATTTACCTGACACTTGTAGGCAAAGCACCCGATTGCTTTTACCTGTACACTTTAATAAACACACAAGGTAAAAATAGAAACAAGACAAGATGAGTAATAAAGATACGAGATATTTACTGCTTCATGTTACTCTTTTATATATATGTGCAGGGTGGGTGTTGCAATTAAAACGTATCATCTCTCTTTGAAACTTTGTCAATATAGCCTTTTGTCTTATTAACTGATTTCACTCATAAAATATGATTAAAATTTTAATAATTTATGGAACAATAATTATGATGAATTATTAGTAGAATTGACTGTATAATTAAAATAATTCTAAAATTTTATACATATATATAGATATACATATTAAAAATATATATATATATATATAGCAAGAGAGAGAGAAACACACGATGGTTCTTTAAACATGTGGTTGTAGTGCAGCTACCTGGGCAGTGTCCAACATGTCGAAACATATGTAGAAGCCCTTGGTACTAAGTTAATTAAATGTATATTTAAATAATTAAGAAAACCGGTCACTGTAAATTTTGTGAAAATATGATATTTGTACGTCATTTTTGTCTAATGATCTTGAAACCTTGTCTTTGACTTGTACTTTCAGAAATATTCTTGAAATATACTGTGACAAAAATAAAGATTCATTGAATGAATGAATGATAACATTCTAAACCTTGAATATTTGACAGTGTTTTCATGTTTTACAGTTATGTGTTCGTTGAGTTTGGGAATTGTCACCAACCTCAGTAGATTTTTATCTAGTGACTAAGGAAAGAAAATTTTAAAAGCATAACAGTTTTCTTGAATTTTTGACTCTCCTGGGTCTATCAGGCCACTCAGATTCCACAGAGAGAACTGTAGTTACGAGAAATGAAATAATAACATTATTTCTAAAGTTTGGTTTTGTGGATGAAACATCAATACCTGGGAATTCATTTCTGTAATTTTCTCCTCTGACTAGCTCCAGTAATATATTTGGAAATGAGTTTTTCCTAAGGCATAGCAGTTTGCTCCTTCTCTTCCCCCTCCTCCCCTCCCTCCTCCCCTCCTTCTGCCCCTCGTCCTCCCTCTCCCCTCCCCTCCTCTCCCTCCTCCCCTCCCTCCTCCCCCTCCCCTCCCTCCTCCCCCTCCTCCCCCTCATCCTCCCCTCCTCCCCTCCCTCCTTCCCTCTTCCCATCCCTCCTCCTCTTCTCCCCCTCCTCCTCCCCCTTCCCTCCTCCCCCCCCTCCCCCTCCTCCTCCCCCTCCTCCTCCCCTCCTCCTCCCCCTCTTCCCCTCCTTCTCCCCCTCCTCCCCCTCCCTCTCCTCCTCCTCCTTCTCTTCCTCTTCCTCTTCTACTTGTTTGCTAAGTTTTGTAATCCAAAGTCTATACTTTAAGATTACTGTAAAAACAAGCAGATAGGTTTTCTATTCTTGTGGCATTTCTCCTATAGGAATTTGGCACTGCACCATCAGTTGTTTCCTGAATCATTTCTTATGGGAAAAACATTCTAAGAGTCTGTATAGCTTGCAATATATACTGATTTTACCCAATACTTCAGAGATTTTAAACTATTTCCCAACAGGAGTTTCTTAATTAAGGGTTTATTTTGACAATGAAAAAAAAAATGTTCAGTGTTTTCTCTCCCTTAACAGCCAAATTGTGTTTGCCAATGCTTCCTTTGGAAATATAGACAGTAATAGGTAAAATGGTTTTAAAATCATTTTGAATACTGTTGGCTTTCTTAACCACCCAAAAGAAAACTTTTGATTTGGCAAAACTAGTTTGAGTTGAGAAATACTTTACAAAGTATTTTACTACCAAGTAAAATATTTTCGGTGTAATTCAGATACCTTTTTTTGAGCCTATGCTTGCTTGTCTGTGTGGACAACTTAACAGTGTTTAAACTACCTTTGGGATTTTTTTTTTTTACTAATTTAAGTGTGCTGACTTAAAGCTTTTATTTTGAACAGGATGTCAGAGGGAGGGATATTTTCAGAGTGATTTCTTTGTCCATTTAAAAATTAATAGTAGTTTTTCTTTTCCGTTAATAACAAGGTGGTTTTTCTTTTCTCAAAATGGAACTCTTCTTTCAAATATGACAAATTTGAAACCATTCGTAAAATATCTTTCTAGATACACCTCCCATCCATTTATTAGGAATTAGTTGCATAAGGAAACAGTAGACTATAGTGTTTTTGTGGAACTTATTCAGCCTGTGACCACTAACACATATGTATGTTATAGCCAAATAATTAACAAAATATAATTATATAAAAATATGAAATAAAATCCTGGTTTAACATAATGATACTTGCAATAGTTCATTGTGGATAAGAATAAGGGCTCTGAAGTCAGAATGCCTATCTGACAACTTAGATGCTTCCACTGACGAGCTGTGACCTTAGGCAAGTTAGTTTACCTCTGTAAAATGGGCACAAATTTGACCTGAATCATAGAGCTGTTGTAAGAATTAATGGAGATAGTGTATATGGAAACAGAATAGAGTTCCTGGCATACAGTCAGCCGGAATCCACAACCAACTGTGTACTTTTTATATAGCCCAAAGGTGCCCAGTCAAGGAGATGAACAGGGGTAAATGGGGCTGAAATTCACCCATTGGACCTCTTGCTGGCTGTGTTCTTGCTTGTGGACAGGATCAGTTAGTAGGAGGTGTCCTTTCGTTTCGAACAAAGGTCCCAGGTAGGATAGTGGTGGCTCTGTATGTTAGCTGTCTTTATTATCCTAAATAAAAACACATACCCTCTTTTTTCAGATTGTCTTTGGGGATTTTGAACTCAGCCTGTTTTCCACGTAATTGTTATGAAAATGTGATGTTAACAACACTGCCTCCAACAAGGTAGTTAGAAAGTGAATAGGCAAATATCCAGTGCTTATATTAAACTCCATTTATCCTCATTGATATTGCATAGAACTTATCCATCAGGAGAAAGATACTCATTGTTAAGATTTAGCATTTATAATAATTAAGGTAGAATGCATGGTGATGGGGTAGGGCTATCCATGATAGGACAGCTATTAAAGGACAATACATGCCTTGTGAATTTACACTGGATTTATAGAATAAAATAGGAGTAAGAACATGATTAGTAACTTTATGAAGAGGACCATTTTTTAAATTAACGCCGATCATTGATAATAACTACAGTTATTGTAACAGGTAGGATGGACGGGTGGATGTTTGGATTGGTAGAGTGTATCATATTTATATTTTACTTTCATCATTTTTTCCTGACATTAAATGTATAGAAGATTATTTTTAAGCTGAAATTTTATTTTAAAAATGTCACATTTAGGGTTTTAAATTAAAGGACAGTGAAAGAGCAAAACAATGAATTAGGAATCTTAGGTCTTGGAGAGATACACAAAATATGAAATCTATTCTATTTTGAAACTAACACTGGAGAAAAAACCAAACAGGCACTCTCCCATGTTTTCGGTGATACAAAGTAAATTAAGTGTGAATCCTACCTCTGTGGGGAGACTGTTTCAGTAACCATTTTACTGACTCCACCCTTCTGCTGTGTGAATCTGGACACAAACCCCATTTTTCTTCTTGGACCTCTCTTCTCTCTCTACCCTCTCTATTCACATATCACTTAGATGTATTAGGATGGCAGTTTGACATCGTTCAACCATATAGATACAACCAGCCTGGTGTAAAGCCTTCAAAATCACGTTAACTCCCTTCCCCCTCTCAGCCACCATATCTGGCTTCCAAAGCACACAGATTTTTTTTCTCTCTTTAACGCATCTTCTCCTTTCCTTTGGCACAGCAGGGACACCATACCCTCATCCCTTCTCTGTTGAAATCCTGAAGTGGCCTTGGAATTCTTTTCCTGGCTCCTTGTCTCTTCCAGCACTAATCAGCTGTCTTCAGGGTAGCACTTAAAAACCACTGACTATGCTGTGGCCCCGATCTAGGTTTCCAGACCCATCTTGCCCTAATCCCATATAAGTAACCTCTGGAGAGACATATTGGGCCACTAAATATTCCTGGTTATGATCCACGTGTTTCTGTTTCCTTTCGTGTTCATGCTTTGTTCCTTCTTGTTCCTCCTTTACTCCTTCCCCAGGGTAAATTCTATGTTTCAACCCTATTCTTAATCCTAATACATTTACCATGATGCTTTGCAGATGGGTATTCAATAACCACCATAAATTAACTCAGCTTGCCTGCCATAGTTCTGGGGAGCTTGCACTTTCAGCTTGTGAAATGAAAGAAATTTTATACCTGTTTGTGTGTCTGTAGCACTTCACACAATGTGAATGCTTAGACTTGTTTAGTTGTAGGTCTTCCCAGCAGATTCTAAACTGCATGAAGACATCTTCAGTGCATATTGTACTTTACCATTGCTTGGTACAGTGCAGATAGCATATGCTTAATGAATTACCATAGAATAGAAGTTGCAGAATTTTGGTGCACAGTACATGTTTTAAACCACATACATATGATTATATATATTTGGTCTTTATAATTCACAGCATGATATCTGATGACATAGTCACTATTAATATTTTTTCCATCTGCTATAGGAAGGAAGCCCCTTAATACACTTTGTAATGTTTAATCTTATAGTGTATAGAAAGGAAAAATGTAAATTTTATTATAAAGTTAATTGAATAGACTTGAGAAATTGTCAGGCATTTGATTAGTAAATGCATTTTTAGTTTTCCTAACACATGAAAATGTATATACTGTGAAGGCAATGTTCATTCTAACATGTAAGTAATTATACAAATTCTGTTCTATGAGAAAAAACCTCTTTTTAGTATTAGGGCAGCCAAGGATATCCAAAATAACTGGAAAGTCTGTTTTCATTATTATCATTTTATAAATATATAAAATTGCATATATATAAATCTTTGTAAAATCATCAAGTAAGGAGAGGTATACTCCTAACAATCAGTGGTTTAGAATAACTGAAAAAATAACTTATAGAGTGTATTAATGATAAGAGGATTACCTGATTGAAAACTCAACAGCACGGATATCTAGGACTTAAATTAAAAAGAAAAATTAAGGGGAAAAAAGAAAATAAGGCAAACAGTATTTGTATTCCTGCATTTCAGGTGAGGTATCTTCATTTTCCCTGTATTTTTTTCTTCTCATTAACTGTAGAAACCCATATAAATAAGTCTCTGGGCAGCTCCAAATGTCCCCATTTCATTTTTGATGGTATTTCCAATAAGGGCACTATTTCTTGCAAAGAATATTACATCTCACTAATTGTCCTACAAATCCCATTCTTAATTAAAATCAAAATCTTCATCGTAACAACTTTACTATATAGCTTGCAAATATGTGTTCTTTTTGTTTGTTTGGAGGACGATGCTCTGGATACATTTTTTTTCCTTTCAAAAAGGAGCAGCCCTGGTGAGAAAAATTTACAGCAATTGATTTTGTTTGTTTGTGGCTGCAAACCATAAAAACTCCCAAGCAAAACTAAATAGTGCTTGGAGGGCACAGGTCTGACGCTTCATGGGCAAACAGTAGGTTTTATAGTACTATTAATGCTAGACAATAAGACAAGGTATAATAATTCCAATTGCATCATCTGTCTCTGTTTTGTACTAACTTGTGCACTCCATCATGCATATGCTGGCTATAATGTGACATTTAATTCTGCATTTAGTCTCTGCTTTGTTACCCATGCACGAATATAGTAAGTTCGCTTCTCAAATGCCATGTACCAGCCCTCTAACAACAACAACAACAAAAATTAAATAGAAAATAAGTTTGAATAACAGTAATGGTGGGAAAATCTATCCCAGGGTTCATTCTTTTTACAGGGAGTTGGCAAACCAGGAAGAATAGACTTTGTCATGTGCAAATATGGTGACCATAAATGGTGCTGGAGGCTTTTCCATTGTCCTCTGAGTTTGCCATGAGAGAAAGCGGGTGAGAGAAAGAAAGACACGTTTGATAGAGTTGTGAAGAATGTTTGAATGGCTATTGGGTGTTGAGCATTGTCTTGCAGTGACCTCAATTCGGTACAGTAGAGACCCTTGAAAGCACTGTCTGAAGTCACAATACCACTATTCTCCTCCATTTACTAAAAGGGATTAGTTAAAAGGGTGACGTTCCGTGCAGAGAGTTCCAAGTATTCCATGAAACAAAAGGCTCTGAAATGTTTTTGAAGTTATTTTTAATTGAGTTGAACTAATTTAATAAAGGTCCTAAGGAGGAAAAAAAAATAAAGGAATGTGATTGTTTTATGATTCTTCACAGATGGAATGGACATTTATAGCATACTTTTCCTTTAGTGTTCCAGAGAACAGTAGCTCCATTTACAGCTACTGTTAGCAATTTAAAACTGCTCCAAAATGAAGTCTTTCAAGAAGTTGACAGCTTATAAATAAATCTGTCTGATAAAATTGAACATAAACTGCATCTGTGGTTAGTTTGCCAAAATTAATTCTACATTTAATTAGAGATAGCAGTCAAACATATTTAATAAAAAACAGTCTTGGGGAGTAAATCAAATGAAGTCAGATTTTAGCAGACGTTTTGCATTTTTTTGCGAGGAGTGATGAAATGACCTCACCTCTCCGATTCCCAGTTATATGGCAACTCTGTAGAATTATGGGGAAGCCAATGAGTTCACACTGTTTGGAAAGGTTCCTTGCTCAGCTTAGGGTAAAGAGAGAAAACGATCATTTTGTGATTTTGCTTGATTCCATCATTGGGTTTTACTTTGATGGCATATGTATTAAACTAACAAGTTAATAAGCATATTACTGCTAATGATTACAGAGACCAGGCTAAGGTAATCCTAATTTATATATATATATACAAGTACGTAGAATTGCCCTTAAACATTTTTTTTTGCTTCCTTAGCAATCTTATTTATTTATTTTTTAATTTAACCATTGTGATGAGAAGTATTAAAATCATATACTAGATACAATGCCATTTCTTCCCCCGCAAAGACTTCAAAAAATCAGCTTTGCTTATCAAATATTTGTGCTCACTCTGCATGGTTTAAGCAATGTGGCATAGCTCTGGAATCCTGGGGAAGATGCAAAAGCACACAGATCAATCAGAATGCAGCAAACAATATTTTGGAACAAAAGTGACTTACAGTTCAAAGGGCAAAGAAGCAGGTCTTCAAACATTGGAAGTTTCAACACATAGTCCATAGTCCTAGGTGAAGTATACAGACAGATGATAGAAACTAGTATTAGCAATAACAGTTTCAAATATATATAAAAATTATATAGGGCTGCACTAATACATACAAAAATTAATACCAATTAAACCAAATTTTATTTTGATCTTTTTAAAGATCAAAAGTGTGATGTTACTTTCTAGCAATATGGAAGAATTTAAGAAATATTACGGAGATAACATTGTTGTATTTAGTTAATATCAAATTTGGATTAAAAAATTTATTCTTTGAGCTCCTCTATATTCTTAGCATTGCAATTCTAGAGACAGTTAATCTATACTAAATATTTTTCCAAAAGATCTTTATATCTTAGTGTCATGTAGTTATTCATACAATTTCTGACTAAAATACACAGAGGCATTTTTTTCAGTTTTTAAAATTTCCTTTAGCTTTTTTGTCCTTTAAGAAGAATATTTTTATTTTACACTCATGGATTTGCCCCCTAAGTAACTTTATGAAAATTTTGCTAAAATTTTTAGAATAATAGGAAGTAAAAATAGTACACATTTATTCCTGGATTTAAACAATATGTCATTGTTTTGAGGTTTGATCTGTGAGGCTTGCATTGCTTATATTCTGAATAAATAAAGCAGTAGTAAATGTGTACAAAACATAAATTCTATCTACCAGTCACTTTTAGATCTATTATTGAATAATTATGCTGTTTTAAAACTCACAGGTCGACTTAGATACTAATGCATTATAGTTGTTTCATCATTTATCGAAATACAAACCAGCTATTAGGCTATAGTTAGAAAAAAAAGTATTAAAAAAATTAGTTTATTTCAAAAGGAGGAGTTGACCAGTTTAATCATGCTGTAAGATCTTAATCATCAATGAACATATCCCAAAGGACTGGCTGATCTCCTTAACAATTTATATATTGGAACTGAGGAAACAATCATTTTAATCAATAGTTTCAAACTAGGCATTTGTCTTTCCGTGCCATTGCAGGATTAGGATATCATTAATGCAACTTTGTGGATACATACTAAATGGCTGTCCTTCTCATTTAATAAAAAATATAAATAAAACAAACACCCTTCTTAATTTAGGAAATATGTAAAAATATAATATTTTTTATTCTCATGTCATGCAGTTTTGTCAGTCCTAGGAAAATAACTTTTTTTCCCAAAATTTCATTAATAACTTTGTTATTTATAAAATAAACAGCTTCAGAAATATGGGTTAATAGGTACATGGTTCCTGCACCCTTGTTAGAAAACCCTTTCAGCAAATCACTTAATCTCACTGGCTCAAAGTTTCTTCATCTTCAAAGTGAAAATATTGACTAAATAAATTTTTATGCAGCTTCTTTGTCTTTAATTCCACGTAGAGCATTTCTACGCATTCTACTTCTCTAATTTCAAATGAATGCCATGTCTTTTCATCATTTTGGCTGACTTCATGAGGTGACTGAATAGAGCCAAACTAATGGGGAAGGGAGACAGTTTGCAACTGACACAGTTGTAGTTTTTGCTTTATCATCAGCTGTAAAAGATTAATGACAAACAGAGAAGTAGGTCAGCTGATGCTCTCAGAACATTGATGCAGAGGTGATAAGTCATAGTAACAATATTTTTATTAAAAAAAATTCTACACTGAGAGTAAAACTTGTCATCCTTTCATTGCTAAGGAGGTTGAGAGGTTTGGTTAAGAAATGCCTGAAAAGGTGCTCTGAAAAGATATATATTCTAGAAAGGCTAAATAAAGTTTTTAAAAGCCTTGTAGTTCCTTGAAATCAATACATTGGATATATAAGGTTAGGACTTTATGGAGAACACAAAGAAAATTGCTCTCAGGCGTCAACGCTTCTTCTACCTTACTTGAGGTTCTCACCATCTGTCAGTGTATCACAGAATTCTCCTGAGTGGACTCCTCGCCTCCTGTCTCTTGTTTCAGATCCATTTATCTCATTGATGATGCCAGTCATGGTTTGAAAAATGCAAATCTGGTATGTCATCTTCCTGATTGAAAACCTCTAATGACTTTCAATTGCCTACTGGATAAAGTCTAAACACCTAAGCCGGGTAGACAAGACCCTTATCTATCTAACCCCAACACAGCTTTCCATCCTCCTCTTTATGCAGTTGCTTATGGTGGTTCAGGATGTGTGTCTTTCTATTTACAGCCTTCAAAAACTATGCATCATCTTTAAAAGCCAAAACAAACATCATCTCTTCTGTGAAGCTTTCCTTTTCTCAGGCACCTCTTTGATTTGTGATTTTCTCTCTCTGTCTTTCCCCTCTTCCATAACTAGTGTGCTTCTTAGTTATCTTTTTTTTTCAATCTGTTTTTTTTAATATCTACCACCAAGCACAACATATATATCTAAGAATAAATAAATGAAAGCTAACTCTGTAGTCCAGTGAAATGCAACTGATAAATGAGATTTATTTTGTTGCCACGTCTTTTATGGAGGTCATGTCACCTATGTACATATTGTAACTATAAAATTTGTGCCTTTTTCCAAATTCTAATATGTCTATGCATTATGTTTCAATGAAAATAAATTATTCTTAAGGTTTTTCAAAGCTTATGTATTTAATGTAACATTCATAATTGCTATGGGTATGTTGTTAAGATTTTAAATTGCCATTTTGAAGCCAAAAGTGAGATTTCAGTATATATATATATATATATGAAATATATATATATATGAAAGTACCTTTCAAAGAGAAGTACTACCTTAAATAAATTAGTAATTTCTTTTAATTGCTTCAAATGTTTCAGTCTCATGTGGATTTTTGAAGCTGTATGCAGCTTTGATGTTTTATTAATTATTTTCAAGGTGGCTCTCTTTCCAGAGCGAAGCATACATATTGATTTTGTGTATGATGAAGATTGAAATTTCTATCTTGGCACTGATACTTCTTGCAATCAGATCTAGAAAGGGTTTGATCGTTTTTAAGCAACTCTCCAACAGTTAACTGTTGGCTGCCAAAGTTCAATTTAGATAAGTGAAGGGGAAGAGTTTAGAAATTTCACACATTAAATGTGTGATGGGAAAAACCCAATATAATGTATTAAAGATGCAGCCTTTGGAAGGAAAACATGGAGTATCATAAGAATTGTGTGCCAGTCTCCAAAGGTTTTCAGTCAGGTTTGGTTCAGAAAAGCCCTTGAATGTGTTGGAAGCAGATCTTGGAAGGGATTGTGTGGTGTGTCGGGGAAAGCACCAGAGTAAGTCTTGGTTACACATAGTCTGTAAAATCGACTGGGGTAGCATGACAAAACTTGGTCTGTGTAGTTTGCCACTGCCAATCTTCATGATTGATACAGATTGTTGGAGCCATATCTATCATATGGTGCTCCATATTGATTGTTAAAATCTGCAAAAATGAATTATTTGGAGTGTATTTTTCCATATCATTGGCTAATTTTTCCTGTGTCAAAGAGTTTAAAAGCATTTGACCTTTGCTCTGAATTCTCAGTTGTTACCATGACTAGAAGGAAACTGTATCACCATTTCTTTATGCATTATACGTGAATAATGATATTGTAATTGAATTCTTACAGAATATAGTAGAGGATAGAAGGTTCTCAGTAAGTCAGTTGTTTCTATTTTTAGGGATGGTTTAGATACTTTGTTTTTAAAATTGCCATCTAGACTTAAAGAGAATTAGAAACCTCCTGCCAAATAAACTCTTTTAGAAGAGCTTTTGATCTTACCAGCCATTACCAAAAAAAGCAGAAAATGGCTTTGGATCTTTTTTAGTATTGGGATTGGTCCTGTTTATCTATAGAATTCAAATGTAATCAACATGAATATGAAAATATTCCAGACTTTTTCAAATTGAAAAGATTCTGCATGTTTGCAAGAGGAGAGTGGCACACGAGAATTTCCTTTAAATCACCTATAATGTCAGGATCATTATAAAGTAAGCAATACAGAATGCTGGATTGTACTGCTGGAAAGAACTCACATAAGAATGAAAACAGATGGTATTATCATTCTATCCCAAGCACTGTGTGGATTTTTTTGGTCAGAGTCTGATTAAGGTTTCTGAAATTATTAAGTGGGTAGATAATATAGAATAAGAAAATGAGAGCACAGAGGGCTTGCCAAGTCTTTAATGCTCACTTAAACAAAACTGCTTGCAGGTTCAACAAACCCCTGCCTGGGTTTTGTGGGTTTACAAGGTCCCTCTCCAGAAAAGTTGTTTTAGGTGATGGTCACCATTTTAATTAAAGGAATATCAAACTATATGTTTAGAGAGATAATAATAAACCACCCAAACCCAGATGCTAGATGCCACACATGTTGGAGAAAGGCTAAAGAAGAAGAAAACCCAAAAACATAAAATACAAGCAAAACCCCAAATACTCCCTCATTCTACAAGCTGGATTTAAGTTAAACCAATGGGGATAAAGTTACGAACATTTTGTTTTCCGTCTCCTGCAGTCTTCCTCCCCAGTTTCCTCACTCCCTTTATTCCGCATCGAATTATCAGCTGTCTCCATTTCCTACTCTCCAGTGGGCATTTGTGCATTCTGAGTGTTTCCTTTGTATCTCATTGCCCATTAGTGTAATTTTACTTTGGCCTCTTTGGCTTCTTTGAAAAATTATCATGAATTAAACAATTTAGCAAAAATCAAACAAACAAACAAACAAAACTCAAGCCATGAGAGTCTATGATTACTTTCTGTTTGATTCCAACTGAGGAACACTCAAACTTTGAGTTTGTTTATTTCAACCGCTTTTTTAAAAAAACTGTAGTTCACCCATGTCTTTTAAAGTGTAATTTTCTAAAATAAAATAATAAAAAGTTTCTCAAATTCAGGTGGGAAGCTTTGGATTATGGCTCCATCCCCCAAATATCTGTCTGCAGTTTTACAGTGACCATTTACAAAACTAAATACCTTTTTCTTTCTTTCTACAGTACAGTCGACTCAGACTGTAGCCCTCTGATGTAAAAATAGGATTTTTAGCTGACACTCTTGTCTCTCAAAAGAAGAGTTTGATACGATATTCTTTTTTGTTTCTTTAAAAACAATTTTAATATTTACTTTATTTTAATTTTTGGCTGCATCGGGTCTTAGTTGCAGCACACAGGATCTTTCCTTGTGGTGAGTGGGCTCTTCATTGCAGTGCGTGGGCTTCTCTCTACTTGTGGCACACAGGCTCAGTAGATGCAGCATGCAGACTTAGTTGCCCTGCGGCATGTGGGATCTTAGTTCCCTCACCAGGGATCGAACCGGCGTCCCCTGCATTGCAAGACAGATTCTTAACCACTGGACCACCAGGGAAGTCCCTGACATGTATATTCTTGATTTTCCATTTAAGTCTTACATGGTATAAAATTGGGAAAACTTGCAGGACATGGTTCTAAATGCCAGTGATTATTAACGAAATAAATGATCTATCTATCAGTAAGAAGGTAGCAAATTTATGTGTGGAAGGTAAACAACAGTGCAATCCAGAGTAGAGACCAAATTTCTCAGGTCATACTGTAGTCATGGTTAAGATTTCTGAGTAGGGCACAGAACTTTTGAGAGAGGTGTGATAAATGTTTCAGATAAATACTGAAAGCAAATGTGAAAGTGTGGTTTGACAGGCTTTGGGATCTTCTTTTACACGTGCAAGTTTTGTTCGTGTGAAAACAGGTAAGACTTCTTAAATTGAATATTGAGCTTTACTTGGTAATTTACAAAAATAAACACTGAGTATGACACCAGGTTTGTGTGGGAGTAAGGTAAATTTGGGCTCAGGGACTGATGTGCT
This sequence comes from Aethalodelphis obliquidens, assembly GCF_003676395.1. Classification (NCBI taxonomy): domain Eukaryota; kingdom Metazoa; phylum Chordata; class Mammalia; order Artiodactyla; family Delphinidae; genus Aethalodelphis; species Aethalodelphis obliquidens. The sequence continues at coordinate 8,952,756 of NW_020837980.1, forward strand.
GTTTGAGTATAAACATTAGATTCCATATTGCAACTGTCTGTCACTATGCTTGTCGTTAATCAAATAGGTACTAAAATGTACAGCAATGTTTAACCGTATTTAATGTTGTTAGTTTTTATAATCATTGCTGGTAGCTATCCAGGTGCAGGTGGTAGCTTCTTATTTTTGTTCCAGATTTAGGATTGTGAGATCATTCACTGTCTTTCTATAGAGTTAGAATCTGAGTATACAGGTTTGATTCGATCTGTGCAATTTGGTATCATCTACAGTCTAGTGGTGACGTAGGATTTAAAAATCATGAACATTACTAAAGTATTGGGAGAAGAGTAAATAAATTCTTTTGATTTTTGTGTGTGTCCTGATGATAGATCAAACACATGTATAGTCTCATTTGTAAATATCTATGAATTTACAAGTAAAAAGTGAATTTGGGGAAAAAATGGAGGCAGTGTAGCTCCATCTAACTTATTCTATATTTGTCGACATTGAACTTTGATAGAAACAAAGATAGAAATATTTTGAGTGCAAGTTAACAGATATTCAGTATCTTTATAGTAAGTAGTGTTTAACTTCCAGTGAAGAAAATTTACTTTAAATCTCACGGATTTAAGACTTAAGGTAGCTTTTAAAAGACAAGATATTTCTTAAGTTTCCATGCTAACATCATTTTAATTGGCTCACTCTTTAAGAGTCATGTTAAAAGGGACTAATTAGAAAAAAAAGAAATATATAGATTATCCCAAAATGATAACTCGTTAGACCACTAAGATTTCATTAGAAATTTATCAAGAAGTTATCTGATAAAAGTTTCACTTTTCTTCTGTGTTCAAGTTTATTTTTTGGTACATTGCCTATCAAATAGCCAAAAGCTGGGAGCAAAAGTAAAGTAGAAAAGCAATACATACATCAATGATTATTGTCTAGTCTTTCGGCATGGTTTTGTACAATTGCTTAAATTCACTGTGTATATTTTTTTCTTTTAAGAAGATATCAGAAGTGTGTAATTGGAGCACTTGCTAGGTAAAACATCTAAATTTGAATCACTATTGAAATATTCTGTTTGCTAATACAGATGTTCATTTGAAAATGATAGATGGTCCTTCGGGGACCCTGAAGTGTTTTCATAGATTCTCATGCTTGGTTGGCAGTTTTATTGAAAATGGCTGTAAATCAGCAAAGGGAGCTGAAAACACATTTCATGTCGTCTTTAGAGCAACTGTAAGTTATTGTCACAGAAAATGAAGAGGCCAGTTTTATAGAAGGTAGCCAGATAAGGTGTTGAAATGGATAGAAAAAACATGTTCCCACAGAAGTACCCCAAAAAGTTACTTGTTAGTTACAGTGTATATGGGAGAGGTATGGAAGATAAAAATAAATATCAAGATTGTCCGTGGAGTCTAAAATGTAAATTAGCAGAACCTGGTGGGGTTTTTTTGTCGTTGTTGTTGTTGCTGTTCTGTTTTCTTTTTGCTGGTGGTGGTGGTTCTTTTACAAGGTGTTTATTCACTAGCAAATTGAATTTGAGCTCATATGCTATAGGAACCAGGTGAACTCACATTCTCCAAATGCATCTGTTGTTTGCTTCTTCCAGAATAAATATTACAATTCTGGATGAACAACAGCTGGAAGGCTTGCATGTGGTTGCATTCCTCATGGGTTCACAGGATGAAATCACTTGTGTACCGCTGACAGTTTCAAATGGAGAAGAAAAGTATATTCCATTATAAGATGTCAAAGAAAAATTATTTAAAAATATATTTTCCTTTTCTGAGCTATATATTTTAGTATAGTGAATGAGTTGGAAGATGTATTTTATACCCCAACATTCTCTGTGACTTATCTATGCTTGTTTTTTTGAAGTAATCTTTTAGAAATTAATGTGTTCCAAATGCCAAAGTCCAGTTTGACAATGAATTCCAAACAGAAGCAATTTGATCATTATACCGCTAAGTAATATTTTTTTAATTAATTAATTTCTTTGTGGCTGCGTTGGGTCTTCGTTGCTGCGCGCGGGCTTTCTCTTGTGTGGCGAGCGGGGGCTATTCCTCGTTGCGGTGTGCGGGCTTCTCATTGTGGTGGCTTCTCTTGCTGTGGAGCACAGGCTCTAGGCACACGGGCTTCAGTAGTTGTGGTGCGCGGCCTCAGGAGTTGTGGCTCGTGGGCTCTAGAGTGCAGGCTCAGTAGTTGTGGCTCACGGACTTAGTTGCTCCACAGCACGTGGGATCTCCTCGGACCAGGCTCGAATCCATGTCCCCTGCATTGGCAGCTGGATTCTTAACCACTGCACCACCAGGGAAGTCCCTGCTAAGTAATATTTGTATGGGTATCTTTTAAAACATGTGAGCTACTTTATTAATATTAATGTTTTAATCTATTTTACTTTTCCAGGTGAGGAGTAGGTTTTCTCTGTCAATGTCTCATGCAAAAGTTAGTAAAACAGTGCTAGTGGACTGGGGGTGAGTGGCTATGGCCACACTGCTGCTACCGAGGAGCTTTGTGGCCATGGGAAAGACTCTCATCTCCCTGTGCACACTTCCTCCTGTATAAAATGAGGAGTTAGCATGGGATGATTTTTCTTTTCAGATCTGTGAGCCTACAATGGCAGGTCTCAAGTTTCTTGACATTGGCTGCCAACACTGATCTCATCTGTTTCTGACTTTCACTGTAGGTATTACCTGTTCCATAAATTGTGCTACTTGAGTGTATTTAATGATATACTTTATCATGCAGATCTTTTGTATGGCATTCTGTTTTTCCTTCAGGAACACACATTTTTATAATATTCACTGTCTCTTAAGGTTAATTCTTATCTCAAAAATGAAATACCTAAGCATCTCAAGGAAGGTAACCTTGCTCTATATTTCTTCTTTTTTCCCTTTCTTCTCTTAACACATGACAGAATAGTTGTCACAGCTATTTGAAATGTTGATAAACTTATCAAATTCAATTGCAAACTTATTTACAACCCATGCATTTTGCTTGATTCAGAACTGAAGAAATAGAACAGAGCTAACACGTCAATGGGAATCCAGAAACCTGAATTCCGGTCCAAGGTTCAACATTATCTGATGCTGGGCCCTTGAACAGGTCACTTGTGTTTCAGTTCATTCATCTCTAAAATAAGGGGAAGAGACTAAGTAATGTCTAAGATTCCATCTAACTTTCAAGTTCCGTAATTTGTTTTCCTGTAAATGCTATTATGAAAGTGATGAACAAATTTGCTTAGCATTTTCATAGTCTACTCTTGCTCAAGCATTTTTATCCTTCTTTTAATTCAGTGATTCAACATATATTTATTGAGCACTTACTGTGAACTTAGCACTCTGAGTCAGAAAGTACAAGATTTGAATCCAGTTATTATTTAAATGTGGACAAATCTTCACACCTTCTTGAGCCGTCTGCAAAATGGAGATAGCAATAGCTGCCTTACAGGTTTGATGAGAGGATTAAATGAGGCAATAAAGTCAGTCATTTAGCCCAGTACCTGCCAAGCAGAATGGGATTGATAGTACCACTGTCTTAGGTGATGCATTTAATTTTTAAACAATTAATTGCAGGGCATATTTAATGGTCTATACAATATAAATATAGTATAACATCACTTGAGTGTAATGGATTTAGAATTTCAGATGCAGTTTTATGTTGAGCAAGTTACTTATCCTTTCTTTTGAAAACTTGGTACAGAAATACCTGTCTCCTCTTGTACTTAGGATTAAGTGAGTTTAAAATGAGATAATGCACAGAAAATTCGCAACATAATATTTGGCATATAAGACTCAAAGCTGTTTGTTTTAGGCAAAACTAATCTGTGGTGATTAGGCAAAACTAGTCTGGTTTTGTTCTAGATGAAATTAATCTATGGATTAATTACCTGTGATGGAGAATTGCCTGGGAAGGGGTGTGAATAGACCATCTGGGGCGACAGAAATATGCTGTCTCTCAATCTGAATGTTATTACAAAGATAAATACATAGGTAAAAATTCTTTGAGCTGTACAGTTAAGACTTTTCATTTTACTGAATGTAAATTATGCCTAAAAGAATGTGTTTTTCTTCCCTAAACATAAATACTATATTATATTTTATAACTAGAAAAAATCTCAATTAATAATAATATTTTTCTGATGCCATAGCTAAAATGTTACTCCCATACAATATTTTTTTTCAACAGTACATATAAATGAAAAAGGGCACCATGATTCCTTGAAGCCCCTGATGTCTGAAAGCAGTTGGAGGAACACTCAGTGGTTCTATGTATTTCACCACCCAATTGTTTCAATTTGACACACCATATTTTAGGAGATTTATTGCCTGCCTAATTCTTGAATCTACTGTTTTCCCTGGTGCGGACACAACTGTACAATTATGGAGTATTATTTGTATGAGCGCCTGGTCAAAAGGACCTGATCAGTCCTGTTGCCTCTTTCTTCACGTATTTGTCTGAGGTGAGGAACAGCTGATGATTTATTCCAATCAAGCTTTATTTAGGATTGGGTCCATAGGAAGGGGTGGAAACGGCGGGGGAAGGAGCGGAAGGGACAGCACAAATATATACATACAGTGTGTGAAAATAAAGAAAGGCATCTTTTGTTACAGCTGGTTGCAGAAGTTTCTGCTTGCACTGCTGAAGATAGTATGAGATTAGTGGAGTTGTGGCAAAGTCAGGACAAAGACGGGCTGTGTGAGAGGAATCAGTGTGTTTGTTCAGCAGAGCTTTCTCTCCAGTTGTTGACAGATTTAACTGGTGTAATGTTAGGCCTGGCTAACGCCTCCCTATGATCGTCAAGAGGCCATCTTTGCAGTAGTAAATGGCCATGTGGAGTATACCATGAATTCCCTATTTGTGTAGTAGCTGTAGCTTAGGGTGGGGATTTAATATTGAATGGACTCCAGATTGTCTAAATTGCAATCACAGTGTTTATTTAAATAGCCTATGGGGACCATTAAAGCATTTTAACTTTTGCTCCTATGTTTCTCATGTTATGAAATCTTGAAGCACATGGGGGAGAAAAGAAAAATCCAGCCTTGTAAAAGTATTAGGATGCTAAAAGTTCTCCCTGCTGCCAAAAATGCTTCAAGAGTTTTAGTTCTGTGAGCTAACATGTAACGTGATGGATGGGATCCTGCTGTGGTCCCTAACTAGGGGATTTTCCTTATGCAGATATACTCATCTGTCACAGTGTAATCACAGCTAGCTCAGCTCAGGAGACCCTTTGCCATATTGCATCTCCACTTGTAAAGCTAAGGTCTGTTCTGCTTACAATAATTTTTATAATGCTGTAGTTTTAAAATTGTGCAAAATGCTGTTTTAATCACGTAGTTGCCATGAAATTATTAAGCTTTTAACTTTACGTACAGAAGAGCTATGTGTTTTACTCTACCAGGAAAGCCAGGGTAATGATAAAACTTCAGTTTGGTGTGTGAGGCCATGAACTTGAGATGCGGAGGAAACACATACATCTACTTCTAAGGCAGGACCTCTGAACAGAAAGCATGACTTGGGTTTCCATGCTCTGATTTAAAACAATGCAATTAAAAACACCTCAAAAATCACTGTCAAAGTGCTAACAGAAATTTCTCCAGTCAGTTCCCTTCTTTAGGATGATTGTCTGTTGTTTCGAAGACCCTAAAGCTGGGGTCCATTTGATGATGCTAAGCGTTGTTTTCCGATTATGGCAGCAGCCTGGTCCCAGAGATTTTTCTGAATCGCTGAGCTCAATTTTCAACTTAAAAAAACCGAAATTCCTACTAAGTTGCTAGGGCTGTACTAACTGCTTGGGGCTATATTGAAATAGGTTCCTATTCTTGAGGCTTTAACTCTGGGTGAGAGGACAAGGTATGCCTCACTAGACTAGTTCAGGGCACTCCCAGGGCCCACTAGGCCAGTCCCTTTGTATCTTTTTGCCTTGTGTTTATAGTGTGATAACAATACCTATCTATCTCAGAAATAAACAGGGGGCTAAGGTGCTAATGTATATAAAAGGCTTTGGCCTTTCTTGAAATAAAGATACTGCAAGAGTTGTTTTGCTGACGGCGTGAGAAAATCAGCAATAGCGTTTTGCAGCTGGGCAGTGGCCATTTAACTTGACTCAGAGCATAAACAAGTGAAAGTTCTTTTCCATCACAAGTTTTCTGAAATATCTTTTTATTTATCATCATGATGTATATAACTGTAGGGTTCATTACTTCCAAATACATCATGATCTAGGAGTAGATTTTTTCCCTGAAACTCATTATTGCTCTTTATTCTCATTGCTCTTTATTCCATATTAGAATAAATAAACTCATTGCTCTTTATTCCATATTAGAATAAAAAGTTCCAGGTTTCTTTTGATTCAGTGTTCCAAATTCTCGTAACAATATCATCAGTATTTCCCACTATCCTGTCCATATACTTGCCTCTCTTCTCTAATTCCTTTTTTGTAAACATTGTTGGCAAAAATCCGTAAATTTTATAGAAGCCCCATTTAAGCTGCTAATTTATTTCCCTTTTCTTATCCCCATAAAAGTTTTTTCAAGAATTGATCCATTGCTTATTTATTCTCACTTTTAGTTTCCCCTTCTTGCTTTTAACTACCTTCTCTCCACCTCACCCCCTCTCTCTTTCTTTCCTGATTGTGTAAGTATTGTGAACGATCCAGAGAAAATGTAAGCTGTACAGAGGGAAGTGAAGAGTATGTTTAACCCGTAAAACTGACGGTCAGTCTCAGAATAACAAGGAGTTGACCATATGTCTCCTACTATGTAACAGGCAGTGATAAAGTATATATGACTAATTAGAAGAATCTCTGCTTGTTTTAAGAGTTATAGTAAATAATAATATGTATCTTTCTTTTCCCCAATATTCTTTTAATTTCCAGGAATACTCTTTCTAGGACTACCACCCTCCAAAAAGGATATTTTAAGGATTATATATTGTTGAAAGGCACTGGAGTTTGGGACTACAAGGGAATCTGAGTTATTTTATTTTTCTGGAGCAAACTCTTGGTACTAATGCTGTTGATGGTTGTTTTGACTATATTACATTTTGCTGAGCCTCGGGACTGCTTTTGGAAGGTTTAGAAGTATCCAGGGAGGCGCCTGCCACTTTGATTATTCATACCCAGCTTTTTATTTTTATTTGAGACATAAAATAAAAACACACCCTGGCTTCTGCTCAACCTCAACTGGCGTTCATTTTAAAAACAAACCCTAAACTGACCAAATGGCAGCAATACAAGTTTTTCTGAGAGTGAGTCATCGTGCATGTCAATCAGAGTTCATTTATGGAAGCATTAAATTCTGGTGCTGGCCAGGCCACCTTTAGACAAATTAAAATGGGTTGGGATTTGGTAGGCTTGGAACGGAGGACCGAAAGGAAAACCAGGGTGATGCTATGACTCAGGAAGTGACTCTTTTCCTTCTGAATCAGAATCGAGCCACTGGAAGAATTAGTTCCCTCAGGAAGATGGCAACTTTTAGGTGAAAGGTTAAATGGAATCTCTGACCATCTATGTTCATCTTGTTGTTGGTTCAACTCTGTGCCATTTTGGATAATTACTTACTCTTCACCTTTTCCCTCATTGCTTAGTTGCAAATAAGATTAATATTTTCCTTTCTGTGTGTCTTAAAACATTTTTAAGGGTAGCTGTGAACTTGTAACCACTGGTACATTTTATACCAGAGGTGGTTTTATTTCAGTAATGTGTTAACTAATTTCTGCAGAAATGTACCACAGGTTTTCTACTCTGCTCTTTTGATAAACATTAGAAAATGTTTCTCTAGATAGCTACCCTCTGAAATTTTGCTGCTTATTCTATTTATGTACAAACAACATCAATTCTAGTTTTCACACTTTTTTGTTCATTCTTTTTCTTAGTATTTCTATCTATATACTTCTAAAAATGATTTTACAGGGATTCATTCTTCTAGAAAACATTTACTGATCACCTATTATGTGTGGCTATTTCATCTTTTTCATCATGTCTTTATCAGAAGCTGTTTAGAATATTTTCACTTCCGTAATTGATTGATTTCTACTTCATGCCATCTGAAAGCTCAGGATTTTATTAAATCTTACTAATACCTAACATCAGTCAGGTTGTGGATTTTTTTTTTTTTTTTGTATTGACTCTTTTTAGTTTAACAGCAAGATCAAATTTTAAGACCTCTGTACATTTCTCAGCCCTCCATATCAACTGATAATCAGGAGAAGGGTTTATATCTTTTTGGCAAATTTATATGGTTGGTTCATTACAGAATTATAACCATTTTAATCCCCAGCGCATTTGTTCATTCTGTATTTATTCATTTAATGCACAGTTCTTGAGATCCTACTATGTGTCATTAGAGTATCAGTTCCTTGAGGCATTATAATACTTTTGGAAGGAAAGAATAAAGGAGTACAGGGATTGATAAGCATGGTCCCTTCTCAAGAACAAAGCTCCTTTATAGTGAAGTTGACTATGTCCTCACTGTACTCCAAATTAATTCAGGATTCATGTGGTTTTGTAATTATGGGTACTGAGCATTTGTGTTACTGGCAAAGCAGAGACAGAAAAGGTAAGGATTAATGCTTCATGGAGACCAAGGGCCTAGGTATGAAGTGAGGAGGTGAGAAGGTTGACAGTGGTCATTGTGGGCAACTGACAATTACAAATCATGGACTTTAGCATCGAACACATTTAGTGATTATTCATTTTGGATGTATCTGTTCCCCAGCCTTTACCTTATTAGCTTAAATATTCTCAAACCCATCTTCATGTACCTCAAGGGGTGATTAGAGACAGATGGCACCCCTGTGGAAACTGGACTTCCGCTCTTTGATTAGCAAGACCATCACGGCCAGGCAACATCCATATGGTTCTCTTGCCTTCTTCTTATGATTGTTTTTGATACCTGCAACTAGTTAGTTACCCTTTCTTCACCTTTGAGGGGTTGGAGGGCGCAGAGTAATCAGACAAGACCTGGAGTCCAGCACACAGTGGCTAGTCAAGATCAGGTTCTTGAACTTAATATCTCTGCCAGCGCATTGCCATTCAGGTAACTGCAGGACAGTCTGGCCATTGTGCACTCTCCAATCCCAAAACTCTTATGTCCTTTTTTCCCTCAATGCAAAGCAAATTGTCATTCTTCATGAGGAAGGTTTTTCTATGCAACTGGGTTTAATTTTAAAATAAAAGCATTTGGAAATTAAGGATAATTACCTTACAGTTTGCATTTCCAACCTCAGCTTAAAAATTAGTATCTCAGAGGAATATGTATGAAATCTCTTTAGGTGATAGCCTGTATTTGTGCCCTGTGTCCCTACATTCTTCTGATAAAGAGAACTTAGGCTATAGACTCTGTCATGTGAACCCATCCTTATGTATTAACAGACATATTTTAAGCCAACAACTCTTCTGAAATGTAAGTTCATGAGATATGAGTAAGTCATGACCCCTGAGCAAGTTTACATATATATAAATATAAGTGTATATATATATATATAGAGAGAGAGAGAGAGAGTTCTGTTTAACAAATATTTATTGAGTATCTACTATGCACCAGCCCTTTTTTGAGTCCAGGATACAGCAGGGAACAAAGCGAGGTCTAGAACCATATAGAGCACAGTCTCATAGGAAGACAAAGACAGTAACCTTATAATGTTTTCAGGAAACACCAACCATATTTAAATTTATTATGGATGCAACTTTGTTTTTAATTATATTATTTTACATTTGTGATTATTATACATTTTTAAATGATTTCTCATTGCTTTAATGTTATACTTTATGTATTTGAAAGCAGTTTGTGAACTGTAAAAAGCTAGATATGTAAAACATGAGTTAAGAGCACACACCCCCTCTCTGATGGAATTGATCTTGTGCCATAGCTACTGGATTTTCAAAAGTAAATTGAAAACTTACTGTACCAGTGTATATGAGAGCTATCTTGGGTGCTTGAAATATTGCATTACAGTCTCCTTGGATGAGTTTAGGGAGCCTGTATTTTTAACAAACAAACCAGCCAAATCTACTGCTGGCTTTGGGAGGGCCACACTTTGAAGGATGCCGTATTAGAGAGTTTATCAGAGGGGAGCTTGGAAGGACCCCTCTGAGAATTGAATGCACATATCTTGGTGCCTCCAATTCAGCAGCTGACATTGGTGATGCACTCGAATTTTTTTAGGCCATGTTCTAGGTACAAGAGCTACAGAGATGAGTAAGTCGTGAACCCTGAGCTTAATGATCTCACAGTTTATTTACACTACCATAGACTTCTCTGCCATTTTATAGTTAGTTGTCATGCTATCGTGTGGCATTTTCCATTTGTATACCACTTATATACTTACATATTATTTGACTTACTAAATTGCCTCATTGATCCTGGATGCATGAGTTTTTTAAACTTACACATAGTTGTCATTACAGATGAAAACAGAGGCTCAGGGAAAACTGGTTACGTAGGCCAAATTCTGGTTATGTGGAGCAAAAACGTGGCAGAGCTAGATCCTTTGATTCCAAGTACAGAGTTTTTTCCACTTCATTGCATTTGCGTACCTTATGAATATTAGTTTAGAATTTAGAGTATTTCTTCACCTATCGCAGGCATATTATAATATTCAGAGATTCTTCAATCTGTGTAAAGGTTGTAATGTACCGTGTTCCCAGCCATTGAAAAATGAAATTCAGCGTCCTTAAGTGAAGCCAGATGCCTCCACTGAGAATGGCAAGGATCTCTTGTAATAGGATTACTTGTACATTCCAGGAACTTATGACAAGTGACAAATGAACTGATACTAAGAAATAGCATATAGACTTGCTGAGAAGGAGCCAATCTTTGACCACCGCCAGCTTAAAAGTTTCTTGCGTTAGAGACTCTTCTTAGTCTAAGTAGCGCCATTACTCAAAGGTTTTTCCTTTGATTTACTATGTTTATTATTTGTTCATTCATTCATTCATTCTATAAACATTTACTGAGCACTACTTGTGTACCAGAATAGGCCAAGTCACTAGTTATAAAATTATGAATAAGACATGTTCCCTACCCAAATATGAAGCATACTATATGTAATTACCACAGAGACGTGAATAAGGGTCTATTCTATGATTTCTCAATTCTGACAGTTACCAGTGGAAATACTGGTTGGAGAAGTGAGTGTGTGGGTGAATTCTTCAGTAAGGGTTGAAATTTGTTATAGTTACGCATCTGGCAGTACTTAAGAGTTATGAATGATTTCATGTTTCCATGGGCACACGGTACATTATAACACATTATGTAATACGCTGGTTGATAAAGCACTTTATAATAGTATAACGTTGTGCCTTTCTTCCCTCATCCTTAAATCACTGTACACACATCAATTCTCACAGTATCGTTCCTAGGAGTTGTTGTGAGGATGTTTTTATTATCAGTAATCGCTGTGGTAACAACAGTCTAGAGTTGAAGAAAGTGGGACGCAAAGTAACTTGCCCAGGGCCACTCCACAACAGATTGGCAGCATCCCCTCTCATAATACTCTGTTCAGTGTCTAAGTCTCAGAACTTCTTTGAAAGAATTGTTAGCCTGGATATTTTGTTCATTTATTTTCCTATAACTTCGTGTGGCGCTTCACATAAGCAGTAGAATTTTCTGTGGTGGCCCACTGGCAAGCTCTAACGCTTCAGGGCCTTGTGTTGAGAAAGCTGTCAGACAGTCCCACCCTTCTACTTTTCCCTACAGAGAAACCATAGTTGAAGAGCTCTGGTCATTACTAAGGGGATGAGTCTTTGTGGGCTTGAATTTCCGACAATGGAATACATTCCTTCATCAGTCTCTGTCACTCAAAAACATTTAGAGCTCTGGGTATTTAATCAGTCGTCCAGTTAGTTTCTTTTTGACAAATATCTGTGTTATTCTTACATCACATGGCATTCTCAAACACAGACCACAAGCTAACAGTGTTGAAGATCAACTGCTAAAACCAGAAAGAAATCAGAACTAAGGTGAAAATCTTTTCAGACCTGATTCCACTCAGTGCTTATTAGCTCTGCAGTAGAGAAGCCTGGGGGAAAAAAAATAGCATTTCAGAGTCAGAGAAGAATGGTCTTTGCTCAGGCAGGTCAAGTCAGATACTTGTCCCTTTCTTGCTGTTGTTATGCATCAGTTTGCCAACTGTACAGTCAGGATGTGAGTCTGCCTCTTGGGTCTAGAAGCCTACCATGTATGACTCTGTGCACATATGAGGAGACCATTGGATGACAATTAGTTGATTCGTCTGTTTTAATGTTGGTTTGTTTCTTGAATGTATCTTAAATTTTTTTTTCTCTCTCAAATTGCTATATTAAAAAAGAACAAAACTCCCGTTCAAACACAACAATTATTTGAAACCATTTTCCACAGAGCAAGAGGATACTTTATACAGTAATGACTAGCAAGCCATATTTTAATGTTCATGTGATTGACGCAGTGGTTCAAAACAGTTCCTCTGGAACCATTCTTGCTTCTTATATTATAAGGCCTGTTCGAAGAAGAGAGCAGAAGAAAGAAAGTTTCTTTTCTGTCAAATTGATGCAATGGGTGTATGGAGACCATATATATACCTCAAGTGACTCAGTTACTACAAGAGACCTAAATCCTGACGTTAGACTTTTGGGTGACATTGAGTAAAGTTCTCAGGACTAGCTTCCTTTAGCTTTTTGCAAAAAACTCTGTGTTTAGAGTTTTGCACAAAAGTTATCATTGACACTGCAGTAGTAGCAAAATAAAGTGGGGCCTTGGTTTTTATAAAATGTTATTTCTATCTGGATAATCATTTGGATATATCACTGAATATTATGACTACAATGTAGGCACACAGTAGTAATTGGTTCTGGCTCCTCTGGAGATACAGTGAGGCCAGTTGGAAATACTAGCATTGGCTGGGAAGCAAGACAAGCTGACTTTTGGTGTTCCTTAATACTTAGGACTCCTTAAAAGTTGTCCTTCTGTTCTTTGATTATACCTGGTACAGGGAAACTGAACCATCGTATTTCTTTTTTCTCCAACCCTAGTTTTCATCCAAGATCCTCAATCTTGGTATGGAAACCTGACAATAGTAATAACTAAAATGACAAGGAAAACATCCAGCCTTCATTGAGTACTTACTAATTACAAGTATCTTGAGTTCTTCACACACATTGTCTCTATGAGGTGATTTATTAGCCTGGGCTCTTTTGGTCATAAGTGACAGAAACCCAATTCAAATATGCTTGAACATAAAACGGGAGAGAGTGTTGTTGGTTCACGTGAATGAACATTTCACGAATAGCCTAGCTTTAGGCATGACCATTCCGGGGCTTATGTGCTCTCTTTATCTCTCATCTCTCTTTGCCTTTCTCTGTGTTGGCTTCATTTTTAGACAGGCTTTTGTGCATATAACCTCTGCCCGAGCAGCTCCAGTCCTTTATCCTAAAATTAAGAAGTTAGGGCTTCTTTCCTCCTAACTCTATCAAAAGTCCCTTATAGGTCATCTGTTGGTTTGGCCTGTATATTGATTGGGTCCATACCTGAACCCATCCTTGTGGCTGAGGAGATAAAATACCTTTTTGGGCCAGAGCATGGTTTGAGAGTTGGGGAACAGTTTTTTCCCCACGGAAAAAGATGTGTTTTTTTTTAAGAGAAAAGAAGATGCAGGCAGGTCAAAACAATCCCCATGTCAACGGAACAGTATTATTTTCCCTAGTTTACAAGCGTAAGAACTTTGCTTAAGGTCACAGAGCGAATATATGGGAGGATGTGGACTCTAACCCCATCTGTCTGATTCCAAAGCCCACGCACCCACAAGGGAGATATCAAGGTTGAGAGTATTGACTAGAGTCAGAATGTCTAGGTGTGATTCCTGGCTCCACCACCACTTACTAGCACTGTGCCTTGAGGAAAAATGTAATCCTTTCAAGCCTTAGTTTCATTACCTATAAAATGGGAGTAATAATTGTATCTACTTTCATAGGGTAATTGTGAAAATTAAGTGACATCAATGTATATCAACTGCTTTGCATGATTCCTAACATATTAGAAGTGCTCAGTACATGCTGGCTACTATTGTAGTGTTTTGTTTTGTTGTTTTAATTACCACAAAACTATGATTTAAATCACCAGTTGTTCTGACTTCCCTTTTATTTACTGATTTACCCTAGGTAAAAAAATGGATTAATAAACCCAAACCATCACCTGATTAAAATTCCCAGTTTCTTCCATTGCACAACACAGCCAATCCCATTCATTTAATTTATTATTTTTTATATTTTTGATATTATTTTTATAGTCTGATATGACTGACCCTTTTATGATTACTTAATGAAGCAGTAAGCTTGTACAGAAAGGGAACCACATTTGCCATACACCTCAAACTAACACAACGTGGTAAATCAACTATACTCCAATATAAAATAAAAATTAAAAAGAAAAGAAAGGGAACCAGATTTTCTCCCCTACTGTATCTTTCACAGTACTTAGAACCTTGTGTATACTATGTACTCAGTAAATATTTGTTGATTTCTTTTTTTTTTTTTAATACTTTTGATCATGCTCATTTCTTCAAAGACCATCCATAGGGAATTAGCAGGGGAGATGTGGTTCCTTTTCCTCGAGTTTTGTGGGTGAATCCAGATTTGAGGGTTGGGCTGGGACTCAGATGCCAGTAATCTGTGGGAGGAGAGGGTATGCCTCACCCACCAGAGGCACACAGGCCAGCAGAGAAGACTCCCTGGGCCCCTAAGGATTCCATCCAGCTTTCCTTCCGTGTCTATTTCATTGTCAGATAAATGTAAGGCGGCACAGTGAGAACAGAATTTTCTATAGAAAATCCATTAAAAATCAAACTCTGAACTAGGTAAGTAGAGTTTTCTAAATTGTTTCAATGATTTGCAATGCCTCAGTGCTAAATGTGGGTTTTATTTATCTGAGATGAAGAAAATAAGCTATTTAGCAAGACCACTCTTCTAACCGCCCATCTAGCCTATTTCCTGTTAAGATAAGTAAGGATTTTGGTATAAAGGGAGTGTTTTGAATATGGATTTACTATCAGTAACACACAGGAGAGCTGTTTTCAGAATCAGGTGAAATTTAATGCCACAATTTCAATATTTAAATGTCTTAGAGATTCTAATGATAAAGATGAAATATAACATGCATAGAGTGTATGTGTGTATATATGTATAAAACACTGTATATGATTACAGACAGAGTACTTCTCTAGCAAGTGCTAATTTTAAACTCCTTAAATGTTATAATAAAGTGAAACAGCATAGTTAAATTAATGCCATGTTTCTTGAGTCTTGGTTATAGACTATTCAAAAAGGAAGTATATATTTGAGATATCTCCTCACAAGAATCATGAAAGGCCCTTTGACATTTGTCTTCACCTTATTTGATCCTCCCTTCAGAAGAAGTGGCTTGAACAGAGCCTTAGACAAAGCTATTTAAATTGCCTTTATTTATTTTTTTAAAGGGGCCTATTACAGCAACCTAGTCAAGGTTCAAGGTCACTTACTCTTTTCATGTGGTAAAATAGTTTGGCCACTTCTAAACTGCAGCATTTGGACTGGCAGCCTAAAGGCTACAAAGCCTATATCTTTTAACTAACCTAAGACAATATATAACTCTATATTTACAGATTTTTTTTTTTCTTTGCAAAAGTAATAACACTCAGTAAACAAGAAAGTGCTGCTAGCATTTTGGCGTTTTCAACTAATTTCTCAGCAAAGAAAATATACTGTGCCCCCGGTTGTATTTAGTGTAAAAAGTAAGAGGAACATTCTAGAGACAGAAGTGATTTTTCTAGTTAGTTACCTACAAGGAGATGTATTGATTTCTATTGGTAGTACTGGTTTCTGCCTACAGATGTACATTGTGTCCAGGGGTTTAGAAAACAGAGCTTTTAATTCTTTGTAAATAGTAGCATTGTATGAAAGGGGACTTTTTTTTTTTTTTTTAACTGCAACTACAAAAAATATTGTGCACATTGGTTTAAAGTGAATTGACCTTTTGTTTCAATGAGGGCGGTGTGTTACTTGTTATGGAGTGACTCCATTTGCCCATGCAAATAAGCACAAAGCCAGGATATTATCAGGCAATGGTAAAATTAAGAGGTAGGTCAGATTTAATGGAAACATCTGTCATTAACCCTTTTACAGAAACTGCCTCAGGGAATCCTTGCAGATAAAAGCTATGCTAGGCTATCTTACCTTGCTTTGCAGAGCTGCAAAGGGATGGCAGTCACACCGTAAAAATTCTGCTTAGAGGATTTACTTGAAAGAATGGCACATTTTAGAATATGGAAGAAAACAACAAGCCTTATTTCGTATATCATTCTCTTTATAAAAAATTTAAAGACTGTGGAACAATTAAGGCTGCTATTAATATTTAGATTTTATACCAGCAAACTTGTTCCCTGCTGTTGGCTACATTATGACGTTCCAGTGAGTGTCATCTTATTAATACCTCAAATCGCAAATGAAATATTTACAAGCTATTTTCAGAAATTATGTAAAACACAAAATTAGAAAAAAAAAGTGGATCCGTAGCTGCACATGGTAATACATTTTTGCCTGTGTTGTGTAGTGGTGATAAGAAAAAGTTAATTTTGCTAACTGAGCAGTTATTGAAGATAATTCAATTTATGAAAGTTTAACAGTCACTTGGATGCCATTTATTTTTGTTGCTTTAAATTATCGATACTAATAACAAAAGTATATGTGTGTCAATATGCATTTGCAATGAAATTTAAAACACAACTTTAAAAGATTACTGCATTCGAAAATTGTTTTTTAAGTTTACGTGAGTGAACACAAAAGTGTTAATATTAATTTGTCAGGAGGTAAAGAGGGCAGTGGGGAATCCCTGATTATCTCCAGAGAGGTAGAAAATCCAAAGTGATGTTTCAGGTATTTTAGTTATGTTTATTCACAATATAGTTAAAATCTTAAAATTATTTTGCCCCTCCTCTCTCTGACTATTTATATTTTCACGATTGCCTTTGCTATAGTATTTTACTAATTCTTTCTTTATATGATCATTTGTGTCTTCTTCGCTTCTGACCTTCTTTGTCTTCCTACTATTCTGATATCAATGTAGCCTGGCCTTTTCTTCCTTTTACCTTCTTGAAAGTAGGATGCACAGGTTAAAATGCACCTCTCTTTTGACTACTTCTTCTGCTAAATAAGACTTTAAACTTATCTAGCTAAAAAGGCATTGTAACATGAATAGAGGGGCCATTTACTTTCCCTTTTGGGGGACTTTTTATACAATATCTGATCCCTTCCTTTGAGTAGGAGAGGCCCACAAAGGTTTGTGGCAGCAGCAGAATGATGAACCATTTTAACACAAATCCAACCTCCTCAAGGCAATGGGATTGAATTGGGTAGAATTACTCTGAATGTTACTTTGGACAGATTGAGGGGGTGTGGCATGAAAGAGAATTAGTATAACCATGGATATCCATCTGCTCTAAAAAATACAGTACTCATTTTGAAAAATTTAAGTATTAAGATGTTTGAAAACAGTTTTTGGACTTTGAGAAAAAAAGCCAAGTAACCTCAGGCTTCAAACATAGAATTAAATGGACTGAAAAATTATTTTATGCTGCTTCAGAATTCACCTATTAATTTTATATTGGTCAGAAGTTAGCATTTGATTTCAAAATATAAATCATCTCTGTTGCTTCCTGTGGGTGTATGAACATGGATTCCTATAAGTGCGTCTCCTCCTCTTGGACCATGAGCTGCTCAAAGGTCCCCAGGTCTGTCTGCACTGACCATTGTAAAGCACTTACTTCAACTATATACACAATTAGGCACCTAATTCGTGTGTTTCTCTATTGACAGATGCTTTCATACACTGATACTTGATTTCAGTGTGTAACTCTGCTATGTATAGGAAGGCATGCCATAAGAACCATCAAAAAAGTTGCAGCACGCATGACCCTCAACCTGATTAAAGATCATGTGGAGTGCCATCCCCTTCTCCCAATCATAGTGGGAAAGGCTCTTGGTCCCAGAGGCAAGGCAGACCTGCTTAGTTGTTCGCTAAGTGATGCAGACTTCATGGAGTGCCAGCTACCTTCCAACAGCTCACAAAAACATGGTCTTTACCAGAATATTTTGCCTTTTTACCCAGTTTAATAAGCCATGGTATCTCCTAGGTGTCATTGTATTTTGTTCTTATTTCTTCATTCATAATACTCTTTGCATCTAATGATTGGACAAGATGTTTTGGGGATATTGACATTTGGCTGAAATGTCTGTTTAATTTTGAAAGAATTCTTATTTTTTTCATTTTTGTCAGGTTTTAATGATTCTCTTCTAAGAACCCTTTTGATGATTTGTCTTTTTCTATGCATCTTTTTTTTTTTTTTTTTAAACAAAGAGAGAGCTGTGAAATTCCTTCTCTGATTTTTTATTTGAGGCAAGACATCGACTTTTTTTTCCCCTATGTCCTCTGGACGGTTGGCCTGTAGCTTGAAGACACCTATCAGTTAGCCGGACTGTTGGGAACCCTCTCCTCATTGTATCTCTCTTTGATAATCAGGGCATGAATCCTTGGTTCAGTCAATAGATCCCTCTTTCTTGAAAGAGTTATCTCAAGGAGAATAAGCAGTATTCCTGACTGATGGACCTGCTTGGCCTAAATCTAGATTCTTAAGATGAAACATTTTCTTGTTGCTGATTTTTCCCCCTAAACCAAAACAAGTGTATTGTTATACTAAAAAGATATTCAGAATGGTCTGTTGGAATTATCTTTTTATCCTCATTTTGGAAAAACTTCGATTTACTTAATTGCTTTTTTTGGATATAGTCACATGGTTCAGAATTCAAAAAATATAATAATGTGTACCATGAAAAATATTTCCCCATTCCCATTGAATATTTGCCCAATTTCTACTCCCTTCGCTCCCGGCAAGTGACAGTTGTAACTGGTAACTTGTATGTCCTTTTAGACTTTCTTTACTTGCCGATCGTTTGCAATAGGTCCTACTTATTCCCAGTCTCCCAACTTATACGTGTCCATGTTCACTTGACGTTCATAAAGTGTCTAACTATGAAGTGACATTTAACAATGTGCATGTTGAATCTGGGTACTTTTTGCTTGGCTTTGCATTCATCTTTCCACTTACGTTTTGAAGAGAAATTTCATATTTTCTTTGCTCTAATTCTGGTTGCCAGGATGGCCAAATGCCATTCCTGGAAGGGGTGTGTGTTAGAGTGGGCACAGGCAGGACCACTGGCACAGGAAAAGGAAACCATTCCTGTGTCAAGGAGATTTATCTATTCATTGTTTAAAAAATTGTTATTGTTACCATCATTGACCATTTGTTGTGTGTGACCCATGTTCTGGGTACCATTTTAAACGAAGAACAAGGCATGTTCCTGGGTGGTGCCCAAGGCACTCCCAACTGGGCATGTTGGGACTCTATCTATGGTAAGATTTCAATTTTGGTAGCCAGATCTTCAGCAGTAAGCAGAAACTAGTCTAGTACAATTGTTTCAAACTGTACTCTGAGGAAAGCTGTAGGTTTTTTTTTTTTTTTGTAGGTTTTTTATATGTGACCCTGGGTCCAGTGAGGGAAGGGAAGGGGAAAGGACATAACCTTACTACTTTTATCTCTTTTATAAACTGTGCCCTTATAAGATTTCTATCGGAGAAGTATTCCAATGGCTTTAGAAAAGTTTGACATCCCTGCTCTAGAAAAGTAAATACCATAGCTGGAGTCAAGGAATTGTGTTAAGTCTGGCTGTGCCTCATTTTCAATTCCACATTACATGGGGTGCAACACCCTGATGAGAACAAGTTGCAGCCCACTTGCTAGCTGATACAATTCTGGAAAAGTTGAGTGTAAATGTATGTTATTTAATTGCTTTATGCTTTTCATGCACTAGAAAAAAATCACTATAGGGATTCTGTAGGCAATTTTTTGTAATGTTAAAGATCTCTCTGTAAAGTGAATAATACTCTATTTTATGTTGTCTAGGTTTGAGTTTCTGATTTATATTTTCTTTAAGGGAGAAACATGTATTAAATAAGAGAGCACAGTAGCATTGACTTCCTAAATTATCTGAAAGGTGTAACATTAAGGGATACACATATCAGAGGAAAGAAAAGAAGAAGCAAAGGGCACTTCCCTGGTGGTCCAGTGCTTTCACTGCAGGGGGCATGGGATTGATCCCTGGTCGAGGAACTAAGATCCCGCATGCCAAAAGGCGTGGCCAAAAAAAGAAAAAAGAAAGAAAAAGAAGCAGCAAAGGATGGAGAGAAGTTTTATTTACAAATAAATGTGTAAAGTGGTTTCCAAGTTTTACGGTGATGCGGAAGGAGATCATAGCAGCAGAAAATGATCTGGCAATAATTTGGAGATGAGAGAATGGAGAAAGATGATCTACTTTACTGAAGAGTTTTTATTATTTTTTTTCTTGGTACGCGGGCCTCTCACTGTTGTGGCCTATCCCGTTGCAGAGCACAGTCTCCAGACGCGCAGGCTCAGCGGCCATGGCTCACGGGCCCAGCCCCTCCGCGGCATGTGGGGTCTTCCCGGACCGGGGCACGAACCCGCGTCCCCTGCATCGGCAGGCGGACTCCCAACCACTGCGCCACCAGGGAAGTCCTACTGAAGAGTTTTTATTGAGAGATTGATGGCTGTGTAATGAGGAGTTTAAAAACACCTATGTAATTCTCTTTACAATATACTTTGTTTAATTTTACTACTGGTTACAAATTACGGAAAGAAAGTTATTTCAGAGGTAAACATCAGCACTTTCTTAAAGTTGTTACTTTATATTTTGAAGTCAATTTCATTTATGTAATATCTGGCTGAAGTTTACATATTAAGGACGACTATAAAAGTGTTTCACATGTCACTGGCATTCATTAGATGATTGCTGAATTCTATTAAATTACCTTCAGATACATCCTAATAATTCTAACAGCACTGGCTACCTTCAAATTAAATAGGTGTGAAAGCGTTAAAAATTAAGGTAACGTGGGCTTCCCTGGTGGCGCAATGGTTGAGAGTCCACCTGCCGATGCAGCGGACACGGGTTCGTGCCCCGGTCCGCGAAGATCCCACATGCCGCGGAGCGGCTGGGCCCGTGAGCCATGGCCGCTGAGCCTGCGCGTCCGGAGCCTGTGCTCCGCAACGGGATAGGCCACAACAGTGAGAGGCCCGCGTACCGCAAAAAAAAAAAAAAAAAAAAAATTAAGGTAATACAAAATTAGGAAACTCATTTCTTTGTTTAAATTGGTTAATTCATTATAGATGTCAATAACATATTTAAGACTCAGCAAGGTAGTATTAAACATACTGAAGGTAATATAAGTAGAGATTGTCTATGTAAAAAATCTATTTCACTTAAACTGTAACCCAAAAAGTGAAAGTCGTGTGTATTTTTGTTGTTGTTTAATGCGGCCTTCTGTTTACTTCATTTATCAATAGTTTCCTCGTTTCTCATTCCTTTCTAACTTTGATCTACATGCCTTAGGTAGGGCATGAATTAAAGGGCAAATGTAGAGTTTGGGGATCCCCCATATCGAGGAGCAGGTGCAGGAGGACAAGGGAGTGAGAGGCTCAGAAAGGCCAAGCAAAGAGGCAGGAGAGTCACGCAAGAGGCATTCCCAATTCGCACAGGGAAGCCAAGAGCTGAGGGGTTTGTGTGTGATGGTGTTAGATGCTAAATAGAAGTTAAAGAGGATGAAGCCAGAGAAAAGGCCACTGGGCTTGGAAATTAGGTGGATATCAGTTACCTCTGAGAAAAGAGCTTCTGTAAGAAGGTAAGAGCAGAAGCATTTGCAGTGGATTGAAAAGTGTACAGGAGATGAGTAGGAAGAGGCAGTAGACAGGGCCAAGCTCACAGGCAATGCAGTTGTTGGTGAAAAGGAAAAGGAAGCAAAAAATAAAGGGAAGCTGGACCAGCAAAAGACAATCCAACTATTTTACCACTAACTATGAGTTTGACTGCTGTTTGTTACAAATAAACTCCATTAGAAAGCAGTTTTCTTCTCTTCCTAACTTACACTAAACAAATCTGGAATGGTTGGTGCCTTTTTTCAAAGACTAACAATTTGCTTGTGGGTTTTCACTTTTTGTCTACTCTTTTAAATGTAAAAAATTACTTAAGTAGATGTATTTGCATTCAATCAGCCTTCCATCTTTATAATGAATGCCATACGGTTATGGTGCATTATTCTTTAATTCACCCTTGAGGTCTACTTGGTAGAGTTTTGCCTTTTTTTTTAAAGTGATTTTGGTCTATAATAATGTGTGTGTGTCTATACACACAATACTGTCTTGGTCATGACTTGGTATCAGGATTGTGCTAATGCTATAAAAGAATGGAGTCTTTTAATCATTTTAATGTTTAAACAAGAAAAAAATTCTCTTTAACTTAGTTTTATTAGAACAAATATAAAACTACCTGAGTCAGGAAAAAAAAACTACCTGTCTGATATTTTTTGGAGATAGATCTTTAACAGTCTTTTTCAGTTTTTCTATGGTCATTATCCTATATAGGCTTTCCATCTTTTCTGTCATTTTATAATTTCTGTTTAAGAAAATTATTTTCATGATGGGGGAAATGAGTATATTTTAGGCTAAGGAGAAGGAACTAGTGGATGAGAAGGAATTTATGATAAAAATAGAGGAATCATGTAATAAAGGAGAAAATTATTCTGGTGGAAGGAGTGATGGAATACAGAACATAATTGGAAGGATCAGAAAGAAGCAGAGGCATTTATCCTTCAACGTGAGAGAAGCAGGTAAGGATGGGCAAAAATAGACTAAATTTATAGGTGGAGGAAACTTGGTAATTAAAGGGGAAGGGGAAGGAGGCAAACATTCATTTATTCTCTGTCTGGCATTGTGCAATGTGTTATATAGAAAAAAATCACACTTAATTTTCATATACCCCTATGAAGCAGGTTTTGTCCTCTCTATTCTGTAGCTAAGGACACGGACAGGTTCAGTAATTTGCCCAAAGTATCACTTACGGAAACTGTGAAACTTTTATTAGTATTTACTCAATATGATTACAGAGCTTTAAGTCAAAATATTTATTTTTCTTTCCTGTGACTGGACAGAACACATTTACTACTAGGCATATATGCTTGTAATTGTGTATATTTGCATATACATACACAACTGCAGATAGATCTTATGTGTATCTAAACATACAAATATATAAGACTAGGTGTATGTTTATGTAATTCATGTGAGGAAACTCTACAGTTAGTGATTTAACCTAGAAAGACACCTCTCCAGATGATAAAATAGCAATAATAACAACAGCTTCATTTATTGATCAACTGTATACTTGCTGACAATTTGCATTGTTTATATTTCTAATCTCACCACAATCATAAAAGGTAGAACTGTTATCACCATTTTTATAGATGAGCTTATTGAAGCTTGGAGAATTTCAGAAACTTGCCTGGGATCACGTTGCTGGTATGTACTGAGCAGGCATTCAAACCTAACTTCAGAGAATATACTGCTCTGTATACCAGACACTGCTTCTTTTTGGCTATTCACTTATTATCTGTCAGAATTGTTTAGGATGCCCTTTTCTGTTCACAGAAGCCATTCCAATGATTATCACTTACTTCCCAGATTCAGCTCTGTGCATCTTCGATTGTCAGAGGGTTTTTTGTTATGACTCTGCTAGGTAGTTATTCTTTGCCTACAATAGTCTATTTGAATAATCAAAATAAAATTAAACAGATCCTCACTCTTATTCTGCTGACATGACTAGCCCAGTGTCATGCACAGGGAATACAGTTACCAAATGTTGGTTGATGATGTTTATGACCCTCTGGGTAAGGCATGCCTAGTCAACAGGGCTGAAGAAACTATACACCTGTTTATTTGTACAAAAATGAAAAGTGTAGCATTTAAAAAAAATCCTGTGACCATATGACTGGTGATTTTTCTACTTGGTAAAAATTAATCAACGTAGACTTTGGAAAATTCACATTTCAAGAAACTTCAGAGACATTTGTAATGATCATACACAGTCACTTACCCCCTCCCTTTTTCTTTTTCCCTTTTACTTTTATGCCTCTGTGCCCACAGCATGTGAAAGCATTGAAAGAAAATAAGAATCTTAAACTCATAAACATACCTGCTTACCATCTGGCAGGCATCCCAGCAGTCTGGTGATCTCCTTAGTTATCCAGCAGATAGTAGAAAAACAAGAGTCCTGTGAAGATTTCACATGTTGCCATATCCCTGCCAGATGGTGATTTGTAAAACATGGACAAATTGCACTGGCTCCACTTCCCTCCTACAATCACAACAGAAACACTGTAGCAATGGTGTTTAATTTGAAAGCAACTTCAACTGAATAACTTTTAAGGTATAAACATCTAAAGATTATCATGATAAAATGTATCATTATCTCTGGAGAGCTGGTCCTTTACAAACCTGCTCTTCTGTGCATGGCTACTTCTAGGAGTCTCCCTAAAAAAAAAAATCTATGGAGGGTTGGGAAATGTCAACATCATGGGACATTTGATTACTACCTACTGATTCTTTGCCACAACAAGATGTCTTCCTGTCATCTAATGTTGGGCTGCAGGACTAAAAAATTATATTGACAAATTTGCTATTTGGGGCAACTTACCTTGCATGGAAACACGAAGAACTGAATCGGAGTAGAAGCAGGGAATTCAACTCTCTAAATGTTAATAAAACAGTAAGTAGTTTTAAAATAATATTTTCCCGCTGTTTCAGTTGTTCTTTGTGGTTGCCTACACAATACTCAAATCACGGGTCAGTTTAGATGAAAAATGTCAAACAAGCGGTTTAGCATTGGGTAAACAAACTACTAGTTTGTGGTTCTAGCTTTTCAACAAGCTTTGGTCTCAAAGCATACTTGGCCAGAGAGGGATATCTTTTCAACTCTTTCATTGATTCAGAAGTCCACCTGGATCTAGCAGACAAAAACTTTCCTGATATTGATGGAAAATGATAGACGATAACCAGCTCTTCTTCCCTGTTGCGGTAGCTAGATTTGCTTAGTAGTTTCTGTTCTCTGGAGGAAGTATACTGGCCACTTTGTCCTGATGAGATGGATGCAAAGTTTTTACATAACCTTTTTTTTCTTTTTTAGTGGGAGCTTTATTAAGATATACTTACATATTAATTCACCCATTTAAATCATACAATTCAATTACTTTTAGTGTATTCACAGAGTTATGATGATGCAAACATCATCATAATCAATTTTAGAACATTTTCATCACCCCAGAAAGAAATTCCAAACTTATTAACAGCCATTCCTCATTTGTTTCCCAAACTCCACAGCCACAGGCAACCACTAATTTACTTTCTGTCTCTATAGAGTTGCCTATTCTGGACATTTAACTTAAATGGAATCATATAATGTGTGGTCTTTTGTGACTGGCTTCTTTCAATTAGCATAATGTTGTCAAGGTTCACCTATGTTGTGTGTCAATACTTCATCTTATTTTTTACTGCCAAATAATATTCCTTTGTATGGATATACCACATTTTATTTATCCATTTATCAGTTGATGGACATCAGGGTTGTGTCTACGTTTTGTGGAAACGTGGCTATGTACATTTCGGTACAAGTTTCTGGGTGAGTATATTTTATTTTTCTTGGGCACATATACCTAGTAGTGGAATTGCTGTGTTAGTTGGTAACTATATTTTTAAATTTTTAAAGAGCACGAGGACTGTTTTTGTTTGTAATACCTTATTCCTTGTAGGCCAGGGACGTGGTTAGACTGTAGACACACTGAAAGTCTGTAATCTATAGCATTTTAATTTCTATTTCAAAATAGTGAATGGACATGGGTTTTACAATTAGACAAACCTAGAATTGAATCGCAGTCTCACAGCTCACAACTCTATGGTCTTGGGCATATTTCTTAATCTCTCTTAAATTTCATTCCATCATCTATGAAATAAGGATAATAACACCAGTTTTGCCTGGAGTTTGTGTGTGTGGAATGTGCTGATGTATAGAAAGCAGCTAGCACAGTGCTGATTACATGGCAACTTTCCAATAAATGTTGGGGTTTTTTTGTTTGTTTTTTTTTTATTCTTTACTTTTTGCTTTTGAGTTCCTGAGCTGTAGGAACAGACTTAAAGAAAAGCTTCTGGGGATAATTTAGGTGTTCAGGTGAGGGTCTTCTTGGCTGGTTTATAGGCTCCTTGGAAAAAAGAATCACATTTTTATGTTTACTCTTCAGGATTATATTTAGAATTTAATAATCAGAAAACAATAAAAAGAATATATACAAAACACTGTTTGCTGTAACTTTTAAGAACTTAGTGTTAAAAAATGAGACTTTATTGCAATTCTTATGCAGGTGTGTCTACGGCATTTTAGTATTGGGGGGAAGCTTATTCCACATGTAGACCATCTCATAAGAAATTGAAATGAGAAAGAAGTATGATTCTGAGGAATATTTTTGTCTTTTTACTGAAATATATTTGACATATAACATTGGGTAAATGTAAGGCCTACTGAGGAATAATTTCTAGTTAGAGTTTCAAAGTGAGACCTTTCCATAAAGACCTTTCAAATCATTTATGATTTGCAGACACTGGGCACTTGGCTGACCCAGTATCGAGATGTGCACTTAGTTCCATAGAGATGAGAGGGGCTTCCTGAAGGAGGTATTATAAGTCATAAACATTTAACGTCTTGAAGATCTCTTTAGGGCTGTCTTCTTGACTTCGGCAAAACCATGCTTACGGCACACAGAACGATATGAGTGTTGAAAGATCATGAGCAAAGGGGATTTCATCATCTTTCCCAAGAGTGGACTACCCATGTTCAATGATTTTCTGCATGCAGAATCTGTAACCTTACTTGTAACCTAAATCCTTTTTGCTTCATTTAAATCCATTTCCACTAAATCCATTTTCCTGAGGCCAAAGTATTATTAACTAGCACAATCTGTTAAAAGAACAGGAAAATATTTATCTAGGTTAGCAGGTTTGCCCCATGTCCCCCAATCTTTTAAACTATCCCAGAGAGGTTCAGCTGGGCATAAATGGTGTGACCAGTGAAACTGAGATGTTTCCTTTCACCAGTCTTTGGGTGGTCATCCTACTGACCCCTTAAAACTCTAGAGGTATTTGAAGAAACCAAGAAAGTTTTATTCATACTATCAAAGGGGGACGGGGAGAGGAAGGAAAGGAAAAATGTAAAAGGGATAGGAGATGTGGCTCAGATATATTCTTGCTTATACTCGGACACATTTTTAAACCTTTTTTTATGGTTTCAAGTTCCAAATTTAGGTATCATTAAGTTTAACGTTTTAAAATAATAAATTTTAGTGGGAAGCAGCCACATAGCACAGGGAGATCAGCTCCCTGATCCCTGTAGGTGCTCTATAAGGGTGGGATAGGTAGGGTGGGAGGGAGACGCAAGAGAGAGGGGATATGGAGATATATGTATACATATAGCTGACTCACTTTGTTATACAGAAGAAACTAACACAACATTGTAAAGCAATTATACTGCAATAAAGATGTTAAAAAATAATAAAATTAAATTAAAAAATAAAATAATAAATTTGACTTTATTAATTATATGTGTTATCACATATTGCCTACATTTTTGTGTCAAACCAAGGAGGAATATTTGAACTCCAATAATTATTGCAATTTAAATGATTAAAAACACACTACAATGATGATATCACAGATATTAATAAGCTTTTGTAAACTCTTCTCACAGACAACTCATGCTTTCTTTTAAAACTAAATTTGAATTTCAAGCCTAGATTACTTCATAGTATCATTTTAAATTGATAACATCTGAAAGGGGGGGGGGGGGTGAGGGGAGTTCCCCTTTCAGCTCTTCAGAACAGATTCTGTTTCAGGATTGCCAGAAAATTTAGACCTGCTGCAAGTTTAACTTCTGCACCACTGCTTTTTTTTAAAAATTCTCTCCTTGCACACTCCTTCCTTCTGATTATACTCTCCTCCCCTGCTCTTAAATGTGTCTATTACCCTCAGGCTTTGACCTTGGGCAGACTGTGAGCACAAAGTCATGTTATTTAGAGTGAAGTAACACCAGTAGTCAGGAAGGAACAATGTAGTTCAAGCCAGATAAAATAAATCTCTCATTTCCTGTCAAGGGACTGAGCCAAAAGCAATGATGAGAGACAGAGGGGGCAAACCGCGCAACTCGAAACACAGACGCTCGGGATAGACACCACCACAGGCCTCCTTTGAATACAGACAACAAAACCCAAACCAGCCAGAGTGACAGGAGACGCAGAAGAGCTACGGAAAAAACCAAAACACATAAAACAGAGGGGAATCTGGGCAACTCCTGGCCACCAGAACGACTTATTTGAATTGCTTGAGTAGAGAGTCCCAAGGACAAGACTGAGACATGTGAGGGATCCCCCTGTACACACAGGGAGTTTCATAAACTTTGAAACACACCTGTGGAGCTGCCACTTTTGACTAAGACAGCTTTAGAATGAAAGACAAACATCGATCTCTGAGTTACTGTGAGCTGCATATTAAATACGCAAATAGCCATGGGAAGGTGTTCCCGTACTCAACAGACTGACGTAGAGATGATCACTGTTCCCATCTCTAAGAACTTTGCTTTCTGAATGACTGCAGCTTTACTAAACAAGCG
The DNA here is from genome assembly GCF_003676395.1 of Aethalodelphis obliquidens. Taxonomy (NCBI): domain Eukaryota; kingdom Metazoa; phylum Chordata; class Mammalia; order Artiodactyla; family Delphinidae; genus Aethalodelphis; species Aethalodelphis obliquidens. The sequence continues at coordinate 8,981,356 of NW_020837980.1, forward strand.
CCGATAGAATGGCTGCTAGCTACCGGTACTGCTTAAAGTTATTTCAAATATTTAATCGCTCTAATCCTTAAAACAGCACTAAGAGGAGGCACCCGTTTTACTCTTATTTTATAATTGAGATGCCTGAGGCACTGAGAGGCAAAGTGACTTACTTAGTCACATGGCTCAGGAGCGATAGAACCTTGATCTGAACCCCAGTCCTGGGGGTCCAGAGTCCACTCCCTTAATTATTATACTTTGCTGAATACATAGCCATATCCTCCTAGCATGACATTTTACTAATCTTAGTTGTTTGCAAGCCCTGCTCAGATTCTTTTGAAGTCCACTCTTTGTTTCAGTAGTACAATGCTCACGTCTGAATGCTCGTGTCAGACCGAAAAGAAATGTAAAAAATAGTGAGAGCATGCTACATTCATTAACAATGCTGAGTATGTCACTTTTGTCCGAAGCTCTTCCAAGATGGTGAGGGACTGAGAGTTCGTTCATTCATTCATTTGTCCCATCAACAAATGCTCATTATTGAGTGTTTACTACATGTTAGGCACTCTGATGGGTGACGGAACAGTCTCCTGCTGACACAGAATCAATCAAGGATGCATTTTAGATCCAATCTGGTACAGGGTATACTGTATAAGGAATCTTTATGATGACAGCAAAATTCTTAAAGATGAATACTGGTTTATGTTTGGAGATCGGAATTTTTTTAGGATGTCATATCATTTAACCTTTTGAATCAAACATTTAGAAACTATCACATGGAGATGGAAGCATTCTTTAAGACTGTGCACCAAAAGACTCTGCCCATGTCGTGCCAAAATGACAGTAGACATGCATACTTTAGAAAAAGCATGCCTCATTGTGAGAATGTTTCTAAAACTTAATTTGTAGTCTTTTGTAATCCTCCTAGACTAGAAAAAGTAGCAGTGTTTTGGCTCAAAATATACACTGTGCATAGTTCTCTTGTGGCACATAACATGTTATATTATACTTAGACGCAGCAGTATTATACTTACCTGCTAAACTAAGCTTCCTGAGTGGGGTATTGTATTCTTCATCTTTGTGTTCCACTGCCTGTTGTAGTATCTGGAATTTAGAAGTTACTCAGTATATGACTGTTACATGAATGGATGAATACATTTTGCATACATACATAAATCAGAGGCATGCACACAACCTTTATGTGTGTAATATTATGCAAATCATGGATGGTTCAAGACAAATTGCACTATTAAAGGCAATGATTATTCCTTTTATAAAATAATAACCATAATAAGATAATAGATAATTTATTTGAATATTTACTATAGAAGGCCTAGTAACACCTGCTTCTATGTTTTTAGCATGGGTTGTTTAATCCTCACCCTAATTCTATGAAGCGTGTACATGCTTTGTTTTAAGGTCAAATTGAAAATGACCATAAGTGATGGACCCTTTTACTTTAAGTATTATGTAATTAAATTTATTCTGTTACTATTACTAGTGGAAAAGAGTCAGGAAAATAAAAAAATCTTAATTTCCCTCCCCCTTTCTAAGAAATAATAAAATAGTCCTGTTTCAAGAGGTAACTGTAGCTCGCATTTATATTTTGGGGAGCAATTCCATACAAATTTCCATATCCTCAGAGGAGAAAACTCAGGCAGATGAGGAGAGGTTTTGCTTGGGCACTGCATGCTTGTATGAGGAAACTTGTGCATTGTTAGGGTATATAAAACACAGAGATGCCCCATAATAGATTTGGTGGACCCTTGCCTTAACCCCTGGAGAAATTCAGGAAGAAAACTGTATCGGACCCACTGGACATATGTGGGTGGAGAAGATGGCTCCAGCTGTGTCATGCTTGAATTTGACTTAGATGCCTTTGACAAACTTTATTTTAAAAGGCAGGCCTTTATATCTATTTTATGTTTATTAACCTGTTCGTATATGATGCCTACACAAAATACAAAATATTTTAACAAAATGAGAAAATTAATTCAGGCATTCAGATATTTTGTTTCCTGGTGTCCTTAATACTTGCACATACAGGTACGCCATAAATACTGGCTAGTCTTTTGCTTTCCGATAATTATTGACCTTTTTACCTCTCTGCTTTGTCTTCTGTTGACAGAAAAAGGGACTTTTGCTTAATCTAACCCAGGATGTTTCCTTTAAACAAAAACAAGTACTTCCTTTCTACAGGAAATTTATGAACCAGAAAGTCTGTGGAGACAATTCATCTCTTCTTTAGGTAGTTTGCAACACAGTGTGAACCTAAGGTCGGCTCAGACTCTGGTGGGGAATAATATCAATTATTTTTATATGCCCCAACTTGGGCTATCAGTTCCTGTCTCTCCTCTACTAATGTTCATATTTAGGATATGACAGTTAAACGCTGATAAATAGTAGGTAACATATTCTTGGAGAAACATGTATGCTGAAGGTTCTGTGTGATTCACAAAAGCAGAAAAATGAAATCATTGAGAAGCAAGGACTGACTAACACCAATACTGACTGTATTGTAACCATGAGTAAAAGATGAAACTCAAAAACTATTCTCTATATGGACCGAAACTGATAATGAAAATTCATATCTATTGGTGGATTTCTTTACCTTTCCTCATGAGGAAACACCCATGAAATCAAGTATCATGATCCAAACAGTTAATAAGAAATATATTTAATGCAACATAAAACTGAAATTGTAGAATTCATAGCTGCTATCACTGAAGCAAATGGCACAGTAAGTGTAGTTTTTAAAAAAGGGTCAATCATTTTTATGAATATGGAGAACATTGTAATTACATTATCTCAAGAAACTTTAAGAGATTCCAGTCAATCACACTTCAGAACAGATCAATAGCTTGGTCAGAAGAAATATTTCCGTATTTTGTTGGTATAGCACACTTGACATATTATTGATCTCTAGATTCTATTATGGGGCAATATTCAAGACAGATTCCAGGTTAGGATAAAAACCGTACAACTTGTTTTGTCAATTTTAACTGCTTTATTACTGCCTTGTATACATGATACTATAAAGGTACATACTGATATTATTATGCAAAAATTAATGCATAATTATTAGAACCAACAATACCAAGGCTTCCTAAAACTTGTATTCTTTGTTTATGTGCATGTCTTTAATCCTTTATTTTTGTAATAAAAATCTAATGTTTATCTAGTTCTACATTAACTTTTTGGTGACATTTGAAGACATATTAAAGAGTGTTAAATGTAGTGTTGGTTAATCACTGTAAAATACAGGTAAAGTGCTCAGTACTTTGTCTTGTGCATGGTAGATGCACAAACAAACAACTTTAATGATTGATTTGGGGCTTTTACAAAAGGACTTAGTATTATTTAATGTGTACTTAATGTTCATTTTTAAATGCAGTTTAAAACAACCCAATTACAACTTATTATTAACCAATATATTAAATAAGGCAAGTCTCACCCAAATTTATTAGTTTGCTACTTATCACAAGAACATTCTCAAATTTAGAGGTGGTATTTAAAAAAATTCCTGATTATTTCTTTATAGCCAGATACAGAAATTGTTATCTAATGGTGTTATCTAAGTTCCATTTAGGCATTTTGATGTTTCTTGAGCTTGGGGAGAAATTTTTTGTTCCACCTGTGTTTTAATTCTTATAAGGCTCTTTCAATATATTGTTCACCTTGTGGCTCCCCTCATGTGAACAGTTTGGAAATGATTTTTATTTTTTCTTGCAGTTATAAATTCACAAGAGGAGCCCAACTTTGATAAAGAGATAAAATGGATGGTTTAAGGACTTTAACATATGTGGTTATGGTATTCTATTTTATATATATACAGTCTTTAATCAAAAGAACTCCAAATACTTCAATGTCCTCATAAGATTCATTTTATAACTGACAGTATCTCTTAAGCCCCAGATTGGTTCCTCTCTCTGCCTCCTCAATCCAAGAATTTGTCATTTTTCTTGCACATGGTATCACTAGTAAGCAGTTCTGTGGAACTTGTAATTTCTGTATCCTCATCTTGACAAACATGTTTAATGTTTATAATAGAGGGACCAAAGGTATTCACATATCTAAGATAAGTTTCACTCAGTTTACAAGTATTCAGTGAGCCTTATGACAAACAAAGGTCTTCTATAGGATTCAGAAGGCAGAGGGAGCCCCCTTACTGATCTCCCAGGACCATCAAAACTGATCTTTGAGATTGTTCAGCTCTGGTGTCTCTGGTCCCTTTTTTAGAAACCTAAGTTTTCCTAGATGTCCAGATTTTCTAGTTTCAGAAATAGTAGTATATTTTGATTCCTGATGAGAGGGAATATTCTTTAAGTTATACTTAATTAAAATACGCTTGGGGTTCTTTATAAAGGTTTTCCCCCCAATCACAAGGTAATCCAAACAGTTAAAGGAATTTTTAATAAGCATTGCAGACATATAGCTCAAGTAAATATTTAATATTTGTAGGGAAACATCAAAAACATTTACATTTTTCAATTATCAGAGAAAATTCATGCAGATTATGAACCATTAAAGTGCATAATGTCTTGTGACAGTGTAATAGCAATATTGCTACAATTATTTGCTTCCTACCATGAGAAAGTATTTACTAGGGATTTATGTGTGGTAAATTTGTGACCCTTTTTACTTGACCAAGTTCATCACAAACCATTTTACAGTTTAGAAAGTGAAAACTCAGAGGTGTAAAGTAATGTGTTCCCGGTCACACAGTGAGAAAGTTAGGACTCTGGGTATTCTCAACTCTAATTTCTGTTCATTTGTCTAACTGCTAAAGAAGTGATATGTAGAAGTAAATTTTTTTTTCTACATGCTGGTCCTTTGAATTTATCTCAAAATATTTCCAAAATTCTGTATTAGACACCACTGTATATTCACCACAGTCCTAGGTTTCATACATACATGACACAGAAATCATGTCCCATCTTCCTGGGGAAATAATGCTAACATAATTGAACCAGGACGAGCCTGTCTGAGCACATTGGCATGAATTTAATTTTTATTTTTAAAAAGTTGATATGTGTACCTGGTTTCCATAATAAGATTGAAATCAGCAAAGTGAGGAAATAAGTGTTCACTTCTATTGTAGCTGCGTAGTTTGGCTTCCTACAGGACTGAGCCACTTCCGACTGGACACAATAGGTGATTGATAAAAGTTTCTTGATTAAATGAATAGCTTTTCCTTGGTTAAGTTTTTAATGCAGTATGTTTAATACATTATTCTCCTTATATTTCTGTATTAGAAAACATTTGAGAGATTTCAAAGGAAGAGGGGAAATTAATACGTATATGTTGTAGGATTTGGGTAAAATTTTTACTGATATAGAAATGCTGAGATTGTTCTGTCATCATTATACCTCAAAAATTATTTTACCATTTTTGCAGCCATTGGAGCTTTAACTACCTTAAGTGTATATGTTTTGCCTTTTATTATTAAATATGAACCATATCAGATTTAACATACAAGTGAGCATATTTCAATTGACTTTTATGGTTAGAACAATGTTACAGAGTTGTTTCTATAATCAATGAACTTAAGAGTAGCCCTCTGCATCTAACTCATCTCCATATTATCTATCCAGTATTGACTTGAGCGAGACCTTGAACAGTCACCACTACACAATATACTTTAAAGTTTTAAAAGCTATTTGTTTTGGCTTGTTTTAGTCTAGCAATTGAGAAATTATTTAGTCATAGCCGATCTTACTTACACACAGGAAAAAAACATCAAATCATCATCTCTTATGAATCTCTATGTTTTTTCGGAAGGCTTCATTACTTCTGGGGATATAAGTGACTCATGTGTGTTGGAAAAACTCAGAGTTTCCATGATTGCTCACATTTTTTGACTTTAATATTTACCATTAGAAATGACATTTTATCCTGCCAGGGATATGGGAAAGGGGTCGAGCACCAGAAGTCTCTTTCCTAATAAAATTGTGATTAGATATATTCAATAAATACAGGTTTTGGTTTTTTTTTTCTTTTCTTTCGTTGATGCTAGGAATCAGAAGAAAATGTAATAAGTAAGCTAGTTTTAAAAAGCAGTGATAATTGTGAGAATAACAATTTCTAATTTTTAATTAGAATGTCCACATAGAAATCATACGGAACTCTGCAATTTAGTTGAGGCTGATGTGATACACATCTGTAAACAGGACTGAGGCCTTGTAAATATTGATGACAGTATTACAGCTTAGAAAGAAGAATCAAATAGCAGGCCAACTGATTTCCATTCATTTTCTATCACATACCACTCAAGAGTGAATAGTACAATATTGAATTATTTTTGATTGGGCTTCAAATCTGAAATATGTAATTTCCCGCCATGGGTAGCGGATAAAAACATCTTCTTTTTAAATCTTCCTTTACTTGAATTATATTGGGCTTTACCTGGATCTCTTTTTACTCCTTTGCAAAAATACAAAGCAAAGAGGGGGTTGAAGTTCCCATTGTGTCAGTAGGCCTCAAGAATGTGGCAATATTTGGTTGTGTAATTAATTTGTTTCACAAAGGGAAGAGCCCTCCTTAGGATTTTTGGAGCTGACACTGGAACTCCGCAAACCTAGTCACATGGCACAGGACTGTGGTGAAATCCTGCTCTCTGGGTCACTGGGAATCCCAGCAGAGTGATTCCCTCTTGACCCTTGGTTTCTAGAGTTGGTATTGTCACAGCTCCAGAAGGTAACAGGAAATCCTGGGTGCGATGGATATTCAGGACCACTGAATTCCATGTCCCTGCCACTGACGGAGCTTCCTGGGAACTCAAGGCACATGTTTTGCTCTGAAGAAACCTCCACATCCACATGGTTTCTGGCTGAAAGAAAGGTCTATTTGGTGTCTCAGTTATCTCTGTCTTCCTCTATTAATTTTGGTAGGGTTTTATTTTTGCTTCTAGAAACTATATGATTAAAACTCTCTAAACGTAAAGAAAATATACAGAATAGTTTTGTCATATTTTAAATCTCCATTTCTACTCTTTTCTCCTTTGGATCTCTTTTTAGGGAAGGGAGAATGAGTAGCTTCAGAAAGCATCCTAAAAGTATTTACAGCATCATGCATGATTCTTTATACATTTAATTATCAGGTTTGGGCTACTACTTTTATCACCATTCTGTGTAACAATTTGCAGTAGACCTAGTAAATACTAGCGTTAAATGTACATTTAAAACTATAGCACGTAATGCCACTAAAGTGGAGAAGTAGTGTTGGAAACTACTAGACAGACACCAATTAGTCTCTATTTTGAGGAAATATTTTAATGAAAGTGAACAAATAATTCTTGTAACTATAGATATGTATAAGTGCACATTCATGAGATGTAACATTTTTCATAAAATTTTCCATTTAACTTTGGAATAGAAATACGTTTGACTGGAATATTTTGAACTTTTTAAGCTGAATATCACTTAATGATATATTTCATCGTATACTTCTCACTGCATTTTTTTATTTGCCAGCCTCCTTGACACTCCCCCAGTATAACTATGATCATATATGGAAAAATTTTAAGTTAACATGGGGACAAGGTGGCTCTCTCTTTTTCTTAACTCACTTAGCTCTTTTAGCTGTAGTTGACTCACAGCAAGTTTATATCCCAATTCACAGAATTATTGATTAATGTCTGGAAATATCGTTATCATCCATAAATGGGAGTTCCTCTTGTACCATCAATGACAATGCCAAGAAACAGACTTCAGGATGGTTAATTTCTAGGTATCCAGCCTATCCACTTTATCAGGATTCACTCTTTTACTATCTATATATCTACTCTATGTACGTGTATATATGTTATTTATTGGAATTGTCTTAAGTGCATACTTGAATAGCTTGCAAGGGTCAAAGAGAGTTCAAATGATAGAAGAATGGCTTGTTATTTTCTCCCTCCCCCTCCCCCCATCACTAATGCTAACTGAGGAAGAGTGCAAGGCAGCGTCCTTCATTTGGAGGGTGTGAATGCCATTCTTGTGAAATACTGTAAATAGTAATTCACAAGAGGGTGACTTTTTTATTGCTTTTACATTGATAACATGCCTTGTGAAGACTTACAGTTATTCTGCTGAATTTAAGAGAGATAAGAATGGAATGTGTGTGCTAATTTAAACATCTGTACATACCATAAAAGAATCCTTTATGATCAGGAAATCAGGTCCTTTTAGATGTTCACCAATATTAAATAACTTTTAAAGTTGTTATCCAATATGTGAATACTCTATTACTTTCCTCAGTTTTTCCTCCCACACTGCCTTTCTGAAGTATTGAGAGAAGGGCTATGATCCTAATCTAGCCCTTATGATCATAATCCCCAAATCTACAGTTTATAAAAATGAATTTGAATCACATCTAGAAGCAGTATGACTTGACACAGCAGCATCAGACTGCAGAGCAAACCATAAGGACTGTCGACCAAAATAGGGGTGCAGCCACGGTGTAGTCAGTCTGTAAACAGCTTATTCTTCAGCTTGATGAAAACATAATGCCCACATGTAAAGGTTGCTGGTGAACATAAAAATTACAGAGTGATTCACTTCTCAAGAGCAGTACCAGAGCAATACCAGCCAGCTACCTTGCAGATTAACCCCGTGTACCTTCACGGTGTTTGTTTGGTAAGGTACAGTAGAAGCATTTGAGGATTTGAATGCCAAAAGATGTTAAGTCAGTGTAGTGTTGGAATGTTTAATGGCATTAATTATCACTTATACATGGACCTACTCCTCCTTAAGGCCCAGGAGGCAGTGACTCACTGGGTTGCCATTAACTGTCATTATTGCTAGTAAAGTCAACTTCCTATTCCTAAAAATAAAGAAAAAAAATTAATGGTGAAAAACACTTCATTCTCTAATACAGCGTTTGTGTTGCTAACTAACTTATTCTGTATTTTAGAATTCTGTTGGCATTTTGAAATGAAGATGAATCTCAATATTTTTATAACTACAGTTAAAGCCTTTTTAAAAAAAATCTTAAAAAAAGATTCTAAGATGTGTGTGTGTGTGTCTGTGTGTGTGTAATTTTTCCTTCCTCTAGGGTTTCCCTGGTATGGAAAACAAACAAACAAACAAACAAAAACTTGCAAAAGATCTGCAGAGGAGTTTTGTTTTTGTTTTATAATTGATCATTTCTGAGGGACAGAGGTCAATTTGGAAGGATAACCACCTAGAGATAGAAGCAAATGGCTGGGCAGTTCAGGGCAGAACTTTCTCCAGTCTGAGAATTTGGCACTGTATAGTGAAACCGTTCATATTTTGTAACGAATGAGGGACAAGCAGTAGGATAAATAGTTGTAGAAACTGAAGTTGCATAAAGTTAAAATATGTTCAATTATACATAGTGAGGGAGATTCTTTTCTTTCTTTCATTAAGAAATTATTTATACATAAGGGCCAGTGAGTTGAAGGACTGTGATTTATTTTTTTGACCTAAGATATTTATTACATTTTCTTTATGGTCACTATTCCTGCTGTGATATCATTTAGTTTTGGTTTCTGATAGAAGAAGAAAAAATATTTCCATAGTTTTCTTCTATGCTGTTTCTTTGTTTTAAGTATGCTACTTGGTTTGCCTTATACGTTGTAATAGCTTCAAATGATCCATTAGAAAAGCCAGTTTTTATTTCTGATTTTGAGTATTTATTTGTAAATATTTATTTGTAACTGTTAATGGTTACAGGGGTTCATGTACGGACTATGTGTATATAAGAGTGTACGATAGGCTGAAATGCAAACTGTGGTTGTTATTAGTGGTTAGCATTTACTGAGTAACTGCATATTCTAAAAGCAGAATTGGTGAAATTAAAAAGTAGATGACATTAGGATAGATATAGGTACAAGTTGCCAAAAGTAATTGTTCTTTACCCTCAGAGTCACTTAGAATCTTCTCACAAAGGCTATTACTGCCATCATAGAGTACTTATTGAGAACTCATAGTTTGCTAGGTACAGAAAAAAAGCATTGGACAGAAAGAGCCGTGATTTCAGACAGAAATGTAAAACAGGATTTGGGAGACTTTAAGCTTACATCGTCAGGAGACGCTGGAGTTTAGCATTCTGTTTCATGTGGAGACCCACAGTTAATATGGTCCTTGTTGAAACTTAAAACAGCTCTATTAGGAGCTTGATTGAGAAGTGGGGGAAGAGGCATAGAGTAAACAAAAGTGTGCGTTTTCAAGACAGCCTAATTGTATACAGTACATTTGCTTCCGCAGTTCCTTCTAATCCATCAAATAGTAAAACACACAAGTTTATTCTATTAAAGTAGATAAAATTGTTAGGTAAGTAGAATACGTGGACCAAAAGGGGAAAAGGCCTCCGTTTAACAATTCTCTATTGTTCAAAGGATCACAGAAGTACTGTTGCCTGCCTGTCGCGTTCAATCAAGTTGGGTAAAATGCTGCTTTGGAGAAAAGGAAGGAGGAAACTGAAAGTATTTGCTTCCACCTTTTTTCAAAAATTCCTCCGAGTGGTGGTGATGAGAGTCCCAGGGGCAGGGGAGAATTCGGGTTTGTGAAGTGAAAGAGTTATTGGTTCCCCCTCACCCCCATTCCTGTCTTTTACTTTGGTCCTGCCCAGGAAAGCTGCACGCAGTCGGAACTAATTGTAACTCACTCAGGAAAGTCTTCATTAGCACCACCACACATGGTTACCAGATGTGCGGAAAGGCAAGGCCAGGGAGACGAGGGCTGAGGCATCCAGGGAGCGGAGAGAAACAAGTAGATTCATTTGAAAACTTAATAATCTGCCTTTTGTTTCCAAGTGTATTGTGTTAGAGAAATGGGAGAGAAGGGAGTTTGGGAAGATGAAATGCCTTCTTATTCACTCATTCTCTGGAAGCTGAATGGAATTCTTTGTCTTCTTCCAAAGATCAAAACTTTTTGTGACTGTCAGTGTGTTGGGAATGTTTTACTTTCTCCATCAGAAATGAAAAGTACCTGGATTATCAAAGCAGTCATGTTTTTCTCATGGCTGGGATTGATAGTCCTAAATTACGGGTCTTTGAATAGAGAGAGTGGACTTAGAAAAAATGTTAATGACATGTAAAAAACTGTCTTCAGATTACAGTTCCAACTAAGCATCATTGAAAACAAGAGAACAGGCTTTTTCTCATCTCATCATTCCTAACCCTGATCCAAGTCAGGAGTAGAGTGGGGTGGCATTATGTCGTCTTTTGTACAAACTGTGCTAATTTTTGGCAGTAAAGAGTACTAATTGCAGACCCCTGAGATTAAATATTTTATTTGCACTACTTATGGGTATATTCCCTGGAAGTTTGGATTTATTCATACCCACTATGCTCCGCAAGAGATTAATTGAAATCACAGAATTTCTACTGTTTCTGAAAATGTATTCACCATCTTCTCACTTAACTTATACCGCTATCTATAGACGTAGGTTATTTTGGAAGGCCAGTAACAACTACCCTATCTAGATGAAACCTCTCATTCTCAAAATGGAACCTTTTGACACTGCAGGAAATTATGACAGTAAAAAAATGATACCGTGATGTGGATTCTCATAAAAAGCATAGAAACTTTGTTATTTATTTATTTAGTGCCTGGATTGACATTTTTTTTTTTTAATTTCATTTGCAATGATCCTGGAGATTCAAAGTAATTTTTAAAATTAGACATCAAAAATGTCAAATAAATGAACTGTAAAAATCTTGAATTCTGCAACTGAAAATTTTAAGACTGGCTAGGTATTTTACTAGCAATTTTAGGACAAGCCATTTTGCATGATGCTTTATCCCTTCCATTCCTAATCCTGCAGTAGAATCATAAAGACACCTGGAAAAAACATATAGCAAGTTATAAGAGAAAAGTTGCTTCTACTGGTCTTGGAAGAACATGGTGTAGATTCATTTCATTTTTAGATAAAAGACCCAGTGGTTATTAACCTATTGGGGGTCATGGAACCATTTGAACTTTTGGTGAAATCTGTGGACCTTCTTCTCACAAATGTGCTTATACACAGATTTTTAATGTAATTTAAGACTTTCCAAAATCCACTTCCAGTTTGAGCTCTCCAGTTTAGAGCCTTCCAATACTTCCCCCCACCCCCCCGCAAAATACCCACAAAGTTCAAGTGTTACAAAGTGTGAATTATATGACCTGTTCTATTTAGTCCTAATAAGTGGTAGAAGAGAGTAGTCTGAAGGAAATTTCATTGAAAATGAAAATGTTCTTCACCAGCATATTTAGTTTCTACTGTTAAAAGAGATGCATCTAGGGCTTCCCTGGTGGCGCAGTGGTTGGGAGTCCGCCTGCTGGTGCGGGGTCGCGGGTTCGTGCCCCGGTCCGGGAGGATCCCGCATGCCGCGGAGCGGCTGGGCCCGTGAGCCATGGCCGCTGAGCCTGCGCGTCCGGAGCCTGTGCTCCGCAATGGGAGAGGCCGCAGCGGTGAGAGGGCCGCGTACCGCAAAAAAAAAAAAAAAAAGAGAGATGTATCTATATTTACTTTCCTTAGTTAAGTTTTAACTTTCTTTCAGATAGTAATCATACCTTCTTTTTCACTTAGACTTCCCAAAGAGCTTAGTATAGCTTTACCTACGCAGTACTTATCTGGCATGGTCTGACTGACTGAGTTAATTTTAAAGTTCACTTGTTGGTAGCTTCTACAGTTAACAGCAGAAAATGCTACCATACTAATTAAATTTGCTATGAAAATGTTACCTGTCATTTTAGTTTTTATAACTGAACAAGAAAAATATATTCAGTCTTAAATTTTAGGTGTATTATATCAAAGCCTTACTGTAACAATAAATCAGTGGTCAATTCTGGCTGATTTTATTATAGATAAAACTAAAAAAATACTGGTATTTTCAGGAAATAAGCTATTTTAAGTGGTAGTTAAAATGCAGATTTTAATAGATGTTGTGTTAGTATATGACAAAAACTAATATTTATAATGATATCTCTTTTTTTTTCTTCTATGGCTTATATTATCGTTCATGTGTTGACTATGACTTTTTTTGGAAAATCAAAATGTCAAAGCATTGATATTTATGTAATATTAGGTGTTACTATAATTTTCCCCATAATTTATTAACTCACCAATAGCCCCAGCGTTATCACTTGCCAACTCAAATTTCTCTACTGTTTCTATGTTGATTTTTGTGCAGTCCTCTTCTTCCCCACCCTAAATACTTTAGCTTAGGTCAATGTGAAGTGTTTCATTGCTTAGAAATACTAACAGCATTTTACATAACTTCTTAGTTTCCCATTGAATATTTTCCCTGTTATGATCCTTCTAAAACATGGATTTGACCCTATGCTTAAAATCACTTTTGGTATCCTGAGTCCCTTATGGATAAAATTGGGAAGTCACAGCTGTCACCATAGTTATTTATTTAGTAACCCCTGCCTCAGCTTTTGCTGTTCTCCCCACACTGTAATCTCAAACCGTTACTGTGTTACTCTTTTTTTCTTTTGTATGCTGTGTGCCCATGATTCTCGTTCTTCAAGATGTGTGAAAATGAGGCATTACGTAATATTTTTATGGATTAATATAGTCAGAGTGCTGAGCTAATAATTTATAAATGATTTTTAAGAAGACTAGTGCATAATTGGTAAGTTAGAAACTAGCATATATAAGAACATCATAGTCTGAGAAGAATAGTTACTGAGTTATGCAAAAATGACTACTATTTGTGTTTTATGGGGTTGACATTAACACAGCCATGTGGACTCTAGAGGCAGACTGGCTCAGTTTACTCCCAGGCCCCTTCCTTTAGTCACCCTGTGATGGAGCATGGGACTTCACCCCTCTGGGCTTCAGTTTACCATCAATAAAACAAGGGTGAGAACAACACCTACTTTGAGCAATGTTATAAGAATTAAATGTATTGGTACATATAAAGCAGTTAGAACCAAGCCTGGCACATATGAAGTGCTGCACTGATGTGATGAATTTGAGCTATCGATGTTTCTCAATTCTTTAATTAAACAGAGAGATCCAAAAATACCTTATGAAACAGAATGTTAAAAAGTGGATTGTCCTCCTATTAAAAAAATTTTATCTTTAAACTACTATATTTTGAATTTTTAGGGCTTCTTTCCTAATTCATTCTTCATTCAGGAACATTAAAAAAGCATAAGAACTTAGAAGAGAAAAAATATTAGAAGACAATGGTCAACATTTAAAAAAATATAATTGCAGAAATATCAATCCAATTAAAGAAGTATTCACTGGTCTGGCAAAGCTAAGGCGAAATGGAGTTGAATCTAAAAATAAAAATGTTGGGAATGTTTTGGCTCTTGGTAAATATTTCATTGAGTACATTTAACTGTGGTATAAACTGATGAGGCGATCTCTCAATTTTAAAGTGATTATCAGCAGTTGCTAAGCAATATCGAAAATAGAAAACAATGTAAATTTGCTATTAAAAATGTCATCACTGTGCGGGAAAAACTACTTTTTAGAATTTCTTGCTGTGTCTCTGTATAGGAGTATATTAAGTCATTATTATTTCTCATAAAAATAAAATATGGTTATTTATTTCTGAAATAAATTGGTTCTGCTTCTAAGTAGCGCCAACTTATTTGTTGACTTAGGTCCTTAACATTCTCGTGTTTGGGTAAAATGTCTTTTCTCTTTATTTGTTTCTAGAAAAAAATAAAAAGTATATTTTAAACTCACTAAATAATATTAAATAGATGTTTGCTGCTAATTAGTGTATGGTTTGAATTGTAATTATGTCATCCGAAGGGACTTTATAAATATAGTCTAGTTAAAATGTGATTCAATATTCAATCATTCACAGAGGCATACATTCATTATTATTCATTTAGTGCTCTCTGATTTGAGCTCTAAATGTAATCCAAGAAAAGATGGAGGGATTTTACTTTTATTGTTATGATTTAATATAGCAGATCCCTTAGTTATCATCCTGTACTAATCCAGGGATTGTTACAACTTCTTAGAGTCTGTTATTTGATTTTTAAATCAGTCTGTTTATCGTACCAGCAGAGCAGCGTGTAAATTCAAGAGGTGAGAGGAAGATAACCCATCTCATTACAGGACAATCAGCATATATTTTTCCTACTGTCCAAATTTTAGTTTAACTTTAGACGAAGTTTCGTTTCAGCTCTTTGATATATTACTACTTTAAAACTCTTATCCATGGCTTCTGTTAATCTAAATTATAAAGAAACTACCAACTTCATTTATCCAACCATCTTTATTAAGTCCGTGTTGTGTGACAGGCCCTGTGCTAAGTGCTAGGAATTTTGCACTGACTAGGACAGTTATGATCTGTCCTGAGAGATCTTAACAGACTAGAAGAAAACACGGTCACTAAAAAAGTACTATTATTATGAACGTGTTGACTGCTACAAAAGTTTTGACTTCACAGAGTGCTCAAGAGCAAAGGCAGCCAGGGAAACCCATCTCACTCCCAAACCCTGGAAGTCATAGAATAGCATTTTCTAAGGCTCAGAAGCCAGAGAAAGCACGATGAAGTCAAGGAACTGCAAGGTGAGAAATACGGGATAGCAGAGAGAATGGTGAACAAGCAGTTAACAGGGACCAGCCTGGGGAGGCCCCTGGAAGCTTGTTTAAAAATGTTGGACTTTTCTTAGACTTGTGGTAGTGATGGAAAGTTTGATGTGATTGGATTTGCTTTTTTTTTCCCTCTCTTTTTTTTTTTTCCTTGTTGGTTATCTATTTTAAATATAGCAGTGTGTACCTGTCAATCCCAAACTCCCTAACTATCCCTCCCCGGCACCCTTCCCACATGGTAACCATAAGTTCGTTCTCTAAGTCCGTGAGTCTGTTTCTGTTTTGTAAATAAGTTCATTTGTATCATTTCTTTTTAGATTCTGCATGTAAGTGATATCATATGATGTTTCTCTCTGTCTGACTTTTACTTCACTCAGTATGATAATCTCCAGGTCCATCCATGTTGCTGCAAATGGCTTTATTTCATCCTTTTTAATGACTGAGTAATATTCCATTGTATATATGTGCTACAACTTCTTTATCCATTCCTCTGTCGATGGACATTTAGGTTGCTTCCATGTCTTGGCTATTGTAAACAGAGCTGCAATGAACATTGGGGTGCATGTATCCTTTCGGACCATGTTTTTCTCTGGATTTGCATTTTTAAGAGATGAGTTTAGATGTGGGGTGGAGGATATGTTGGAGGGGAATGAGATTAGAGACGGAGAGAAATGAGTAGCCTGCGATAGAGGTCCAGAGAGAGATCGTGGTAACCTAAAGTTAAAGGCAGAGCCAAGTTCTCATATTGGGAGACTTGAGGGCAAGAAGGTGACTTTGGTGGAAGAGTGGGCACGTGAAGAAGGGGCTTCCATACGAGGGCCTCTGTATATGTCCCAGTCTTGCTTTCACATGGCCCTCCTTATGACTTTTCATCTTGGTCTTAGAATATACCATGTTTTATTACATTTAGGTAACTACTTGAATAACCTTTCAACAGAAAGGACACTGCTTCTGGAAATCATGTTGAAGGGAAGTTATCATCCATCGATCAACCTCTTGTCTTGCTATGCTTCTGCTCATAGTAGAGTGATATGACAATGGAGTCAAACTTGAGAGCTATTTAGGAGGACAGATTAATATGACCTAATCATTTGCTGTATATTGGGGATTATTCCTAAATTTCTAGCTTTGGAGTTTCAGTGAATGGTGGCATTGTTTAGAAAACATTGAGGAGAGGCAGGAGGAGGTAATGAATTTAATTTTAAACATGCCAAACTTTAGATGCCTGCAAGACATCCACAGGAAGATGTGGAAGGCAGTAGAATATGGTGGTCTGGAGTTGAGAGAGGAGATTCGTGGGTTCTTTTCACATAAATGGTGCTTAAAAGCATGGGAGTAAATAACACATGAAGCAAATGAAGTGTAAAATCATGAGGAATTTCAGATTTTAAGAGTCTGGAATCTCAGAAGCCAAGAGAGACATTGTTTTGAGGAAATAGGAGTATTCAGTAGGGATAGATGTGCCGTGGAATTAAGCAAGCAAAGGAATTTGTGAATCAGTGTCTGCTAGTTTTGTCAATATGAATGAAGAGTTTCAGTAGATTAGAAGGGGCTGAATAGTGAATCAGAAGCCATTTTGAGATGTTTTGCTAGGAAAAATTCATGTTAAGCAATGAGACTATAACTATACCAATATGATACGAAGCTTTGTGGGTTCACCTGGCTTTCAAATTAACTTTTAAAAGTTTGCCTATGTATAAATCTTTCTTAAATGCTTCTTTGCCACTGTAGCATGGAGTTTTATATTTATATTCACAATCTCTGCACAGTCCTTGGAGCCTGATATGAGTTTGTGATGGCGATACACTATTCCCTTGGTGCCTTTTTCTTCTCCTGAGTGGATGAGATTACATTAACTCTGTTGCAGATGTGCAGTGAAGAAGTTTAAAGAAATCTTCGCATGCAATTTCACAGCCATAGCTGAAGTTACCAGCTCCTCTGTAGTCAAGGCTTCACCAGTTCTAGCCACAGTACTAATAGGGATTTCCCCAGCCACTAGTTAATTATAATCGATGATTTTTTTTAAATATTTTTTTTCTCAGATTTCTCTTTTGAGATAAGAAATCTTTATACTCAGAACATCTCATACAGAGTTGGAGAAACTCTTTGCATGTTAAAATTATGTCATCTTCTGTAGTCGAGGAAGTATCATTGAAACCTTTACTCCCATGGTTAACCTGTCAAAATCATTTCCTTTAGGAAGCAACTGCCAAGGCTAACTTTAGTTTTCCTTTGCTTTTTTTTTTTTCTCCCACTATGTTTACCCTAAATATCATGAGGCATTTTGCTTTCTTCTTACTACTTTTTAAGAGTGTAGCTATGTTGAATCTGGCTATTTAAAAAAAAGTTAAGCTGTATTGGATATGTTCGGATTCTGAGATTTTATCTACGTATGGTAATCCAGTCTATTATAGGAATGTGGATTAGAAAGAAAATCTGGTCTCTAGGAGCTGATTGTTAAGTATACAGAGTTCCTATGTTTATTATTCTATTCCTGCGAATCGTAATATTCACCTTAGTGAGAGCCAGCTCACTTTTCTGATTCATTTGAGAAGAAAATTGGATGGCCACAGATGAGTATTGTTATTTAGTCCATGGAATTTTTTTTCAATAATTACAGTCACTGTAATTAATTAATTAATAATTAATTAATTATTCAATAATTACAGTCACTGTAATTAATTAATTAATAATTTTGAAAGTTTCTTTTGGTATTTTACCATCTCCCACTTGTTTATTAGCTGTCAGCTAATTTTGGGATTTGAGAGGAATATTTTACTCTTCCCTGTAATAAGCATTAGGTACCACTAGATAGGAGTCGAGAGTCTCTACAGCCTAAGAAGGACTCATACGTCTGTGAACATTTAAAGACCACATGAGTCACTTTTGTCTGAACCTAAAATAATATTTTCTTTGGGAAAACTGCTGGCAAATTTATTGTGTTAAAAAGTAGATATGGAGCTGTTTAAGTAAGAGAACCAGAGTTGAACTAGTATCTTTCAATTCTTTCTCTCTAGATTGGATTCTTTTTATTGTTTATGTAACCTTCAGACCTTTTGTATGAGTTTAGAAAAATAGGTTTCTTTCCATTAGAGACAACTGAGTTTACCATGGCCTCAGATTCCTGGCTGCCACACTCTTTAGGTTACAATCTGTGTAGTCTTATCTTTCCCATTTCTCATTCGAGTGTTATCCTTTAAGTATAAAGCCTCATCCTCTCCAACTTTGCCCAGATCTCCTCTATTCCAGAGCTTTCTGGATTTTTTTTTCTTTTTTCTTTTCCCTGTTTTTCTTTTTTTTTTTTATATTTTATACCCTAATAAAAAGACAGTTAACATTTAAAAAATATTTTCCACAGGTTTCTTTACATGATTAATAAAGAATTTTTTTAAGTAACTGCAAATTTAAAATTTAGTAAATGGAGGGATTTTAGTAACCGCATTTTTAATATACATACAGGTTATAATGTTCAGAGAAATCATTTCTGGAATTCCCTATTTGAGAGAGAAATTCCGTGTGGATTACCAATCTTACTCTACTTTGCTCAGTGAAAATCTAAGTGCTTAAAATTAGGCTTTATAATCTTTTTTAATTAGGTCAAATGAAGTTCTGAACACTCAGAGTTACAGATTGGTTATGTTCTGGAGATTAAGGGTTACAGTCCTTTTTAATGCATTCTGTCCAACCCTAACACATTATGGAGCCCTTTCACTTGTTACTTTGGCAACATCTGTGAGTATAATAATTTGGAATTAATGTTTGAAAATTATTACACATATTTAGAAATGTCTGAAATGTAGTCAAATTTAGTCAGCTCAACTTGTTTTGAAGCAAAATATTCATCTTGAGCAAATGCCTATGAATTCTCATACTTTCTGAATTCTGGTGGTTATTTTTAAGTTATACTACTTACTTTTCATAACTCTCATATAGCAGTTACTTAAGAGGTTAAATCTAAATGGGTTTGTATTGTTCTAAAATTTGGTTTGGTTTTGGTTAATATGTGTGCTACAGCACAATAGAGATGGAAATAGACTCTATGATTTTATTGTCTTAATATAAAATTAACTTGATATCTTGATTGGGTGAATGAGATACACTTTATAATATATCAAAAGAAATTGTTTTGTAGTTAAAATAAAGTAGACCCTTACAGCATATAAAATAGAAGTCTGCCATCTTGGAAAGCATAATTAACTCATTCTAACCATTATACTTCATTACAATCATATTCCAAATGCTGAAGTGATAATGTACTTCTTTGTACTCTAATACTTAGTGAAATTAAAGAATATTCTCACAGTACTTATCTTAGTTTAATTAGCTTCTGACATGAGGGAATCTGGCTAAATGCTTATTACAAAGTCACAATATTTTAAGAAAAGCATAGCAGAATGGTTAAAACCTAACATTTTGGATTTCAGAAACATGGGTTTACCACTTACTTATGTAAACCCAGGGCAATTTACGTATTAGCCTAAATCACAATTTCCTTACATATCAAAAAGATAATGAAAGCACCTTGAGGGCAGGGATTATATCTGTTTTATTCATTGCTATATTCACAGTGCCTGGCACATAGCAAGCACTCAATAAATATTGAATGAATTAACAAATGGATACCTGTACCTCATGGCTCTTGTAAAGATTTGGTTAAAAATAAATATTCAAAAATTAAAATAAATAAATAAATGCATGTATATATAGTTGAGTGTATGATGTAGTTAATTGCTCAACTAATGGAAGTTATTTTATGATTCTTCCATGTCAACTCTAAGGATAATAAGTATTTTGAATGACCCTAATGTAGGACTGTTTTTGCCAATGTCAAAATTAAGTAAAAGAAACAGTCAGGGTTAGCAATTAATTTGGTTGTTTATTTTGTTGAGTATAATTTGAAATAATGTTTACAAATCATCTAAAACAGTCAACAAGTTCTATACTGAGATAAATTTTCCTCCTCCAAATCAGATGCCGTAAGACTTAAAATGTCTACAAGATAATTGTACATTGTATATCTGGGATTTGGACAGCTTTTCTGGATTTCAGACTAATATGAAAAATTTAACATTCATCCAATTTCTGAGGTTTGTCTTAACTATGCAGATCAAGTAATAGTGCTTTTCAGAAAGGAAATGAAGTGGCTTTAAGAGAAACTTGAAGAATAATCCTCAAAAAGCTCTTGATGCAGCTGTTCTATCATGTGTAACAAACATCTGAATTTGCTTCCTGAATGTGCTCATTATTTGATAGCTGCATGTCATATAAGGAACATAGCTTGCAAGAATGCTCCCTGGGAATTATGACTCACAGATACATTTATAACTTTTTTATATCCATTAAATTGAAATAGAAAACTTTAGGTTTCATATTTGGGGACTAATTTGTCAAAAGCAATGCCATTACACCTTTGGATATCTTAGAAGGCAGAAATCATCATTTTCCCTTGAGAAGACATCCAACCCAAACAATAGCGATCAATTTCAAAGAGGGAAGCCTTCCGATGCTTTACTCATAGTCAGAGGTTTTGTCCAGGGCACTGACCACCGTCTTCCAGTGGTGTAGCAAAGTTAAAAGCCATTCATTCATTCATTCATTCATTCAGTGGTATTGAACAAACATCATATTAAAATGCTTTTAAATTTAATTTGCTTGATATTAACTTGCATCAAGGAATGGTTCTCTTTCTGAGAAGACATCCCCTTTGATCAGACTCATGGCTTAGGCATGGGAGCATGTATGGAGCTGTGATATCAACTGAATCAGCCCTGCCAGTCCTTGAGGGGAAGATGCCATTCTGTCCTGCAAAGCATTGTGCTAGGCACTGGGAAAGGGCAGTGGTGAATTGCTCTCAGCCACTAGAGATCTTGTAGAATGGGGGGCAAATTACAATGGCTACACAGTTCTGATTGTGTCTTGACCACTTCCTCTTAAAGAATTTCAGACGTTTCCAGCTGCTTTTTAGGATGACACCAGAGTCCTTGACATGGCCTGCAAAGTTGCTTTTTATGTTTTGGGGGTCCCCTTGCTCCTCCAGACTCAGCCCACACTGCTCTCTGCCTTGTGGCCTGAGTTCTAGACATGCCCTTTTCAGACCAATTCACTTGTGCTCTCTCAGACAGTGAAGACTGCCTCTGTCTCCTCTCTTTACACTAAGTTCAGCTTATATTCTTACTTCACATCTGGGAAAAAATCCTCAGGGACTCCTCCCTTAATAGGTTAGAATCCCATGTACCTCCTTTGTGACACATACCACACTTAAATTTTACATTTATTTAAGCATTCATTTGATTGTCTCACCAACTAAACTGTAAATACCGTAAGAACAAGGATAGGGTCTGCTTTTAGTCATCCTTTTATCTCCAGTGACTGGGACAGCGCCTGACACATATTGTAGATACCCAAAAAATATTTGCTCAATGGGTAAAGGGATAAATGAATGAATGGATCACATAATTTACAGGAGAAAATGCTATGTTCAGTAAAAGAAGTCCTGACAAAACACTATGGGAGTTCAGAGGAATAAATGGATTTCCCAAATGACTCATGTAGAATACGTGAAGGTAACAACTATTACTGCATTCTGTAAAGGTAGAGACTGAAAATTTTGCCATATCAGTTTGGATGACACAAATCCTGACAGCCCACAATGACTGAGCATCTGTCCTATATAGGGCACTTTATTAGGCACTTCAGTGAATCACTCAGATAAGAATTCTATTTGCCATCATTACCTTAAGACAGCGGTCCCCAACCTTTTTGACAACCAGGGACCAGTTTCGTGGAAGATAATCTTTCTGTGGACCAGTGGTGTGTGTGGGGGGATGGTTCAGGCAGTAATGCGAGCGATGGGAAGTGGCAGATGAAGCTTTGCTCGCTCTCTGCTCACCTCCTGCTGTGCGGCCCGGTTCCTAACAGGCCACGGACCAGGGTCAGGTTGGGGACCCCTGCCTTAAGATACTGGTACTGGTGCTGGTGCTTCCCTGGTGGCGCAGTGGTTGGGAGTCCGCCTGCTGATGCAGGGGACACGGGTTTGTGCCCCAGTCCGGGAAGATCCCACATGCCGCGGAGCGGCTGGGCCCGTGAGCCATGGCCGCTGAGCCTACGCGTCCGGAGCCTGTGCTCCTCAACGGGAGAGGCCACAACAGTGAGAGGCCCGAGTACCGCAAAAAAAAAAAAAAAAAAAAGATACTGGTGCTGATTCCATTAGTCCAAAAAGCGACCTTGGAGTTCTCATGAAAAATCCGCCTGAAATTATATTTTTGTTGTTTGGAAGAACTTCTTAATTTTGCTGGAATTTTATTTGAGGAGCACTGGGCCTTGATTATCATAGGACAATGGTGTAGTGGTCCTGAGAGGTTACCATTTAGTAACTCTTTGGTGTTGACAGGATGAAAAGTGTTAACACTGCCATGTAAGTTGCCACATCTTAAAACCACTTAAACCTGTCTTGCTAATGAGAGTCTGCCGTGTCCAGCCTATGGCAGTCCTTAGTGCAATCTCCAGGAGAAAGAAACCCCAAATGTGGATGCACTGCAGAACTTCTGGGGAAGGGTTCAGGGTGCCTGGCCATGCGCCTCAGGTCTCCTGAGGCACGTCGACCTCTGTCCCCATCTCATGCGGAGCTTCTAATCTATACGGAGGAGAGAGCTCTGTCTTCTGATACTTTCTGCAATCTCACTATCTTAAGGTAATGATGGACTTTGCCTTGCATTCATTTTTCTTTTATTTAGTAGGCAGGAGTTTTCTTTTCTTTTTTTTTTCTCATCTTTTTATACGTGCCCTGTAGTACCACAGCCCTGCCAATGCTCTGCCAGTGACATCACCCTGTGGTGGTTATAACTCTGTAGCTGCTGGTGAAGACCTTTCTCAGGAAAGGGAGCAGGCCCTGTAGGTTGGGTGCCAACAGTGTCTAGCTTCCTCCATAAACTAGCAGTTGTTGGGATGTTTTCTGCAGGGCAGATCTCTTCTTCTTTAATCACTGGTAATAATGAAGTTTTTGTCATATTAAAGGAGAAAGAAGAGAAGCGATTGAGAATAGTTTGAGGGGATGACTGTGCCGTCCCTCAGGTCCAGCGACAAGAGGACTACAATGGGTAGCTTTCAGAACTACATATGGTCTTCCTTCCGAGGGAGTTGATTAAGCGACTCCGGATGAAATTGAAATCCTGTGATTTGACCTTTGTCTGGCCTGGGAGGGCTGCAATTCGCATAACAATTTCCTTTTGTTCTTTGTTTGGAGTTATTAATCCAACATGAGCCTCGAATTAATCAGGGGTAGTGCGTAGCTACATTTCTAATTCACAGCTCCGATGCTTGTGTCTTTTTTAATTAAGGCCGAATGATAGCAGGCCTTAGCCCTGATTGCCACACTTGCTAACCACACATTGAGGGATGAAGAGGCTAAACAGGCAGAATGAGATTACTTCAAGGTTTCACTTAATTGTTTTCTTCCTTTAAGTAAAGAGCACTGACTGAAGGTTATTAATTCTGGGCTGGGAGAGCTCCTTTTACGTGTGTTACTTGTCTTGACTTTGGGATGGGGTGGAGAGAAATTCAGGTTCTCATTAGTACCCTTAGGTGTAAAATGACCAAAGGGATTACCCAAGTCACAGTTTCAGTTATTGATTTAAATGGGGGATGGGAGGTTGGTTAGTGGTGGGGCCAGAGAACTTTGGCCCTTGGTTACCTCTCTATACACTGTGGAAGGTTTGAAGCCTTTGAGGCACTAATGACTGTTCAACATTGCTCAGTCAAAACTTTGTAAGAGTAAATAAATTGGAAATGTGCTCTAATGTGACTTAACATTGTTCTAGAATTCAGTATCACATGGTTCTGTCTTCTACTTTGTTGGAAGGATGTAATTACTAGAAGGACCTAATTATAGGTTAGCTTTACCAAACAGGCTTTGCTACAGTGTGGAACCAAGGAGGCATCATGCAGGATTTTAGTAATAGTTATTTCCCTTCGGTAGAAGTTATTAATTGCCTCCATCCTTCAATTGCTTCTTATATTTTGGAAGGGAAATATGACACACAGATATAGATCAAAGGATGTTAAGTAAAATTGGACTCCAATTTACTGAGTTACTATGCCTCTCCCTGGAAGAAAATGGCTCCTTATAGAAAGTCAGCTCTGAGACACTGAGATCATTTAATTAACCACTGTTGCAGTGAACTTGTTAGTATCTTTGTACAACTGCACAAGTAACTTATTCCTCCCTCCAAATGTCTGACTAACCTAGAAGAAATTGATTCTTCATTACTGTATAGTTCAGGCTTGGACAGAGTTGTAGAGTGGAATAAACACAGCAGCTCATTTGATCTTTTGCTTTTTGAGACTCAGGTTTTAGAATAAACAAACAAATAATAGCAAGTTCGGCCAGATAACCTATATGGTTCCTTTCATCTTTAAAACTACAATTCTTTATTTACATATTCTGCTTCAAATCCCAGATTTGGTCATTTATTTCACTAATCTCTGTTGTGTCTGTCTATGAAAATAGTGGGCTTTCACTGGCTAGAGGTGTCTGTATATTTTCCATAGAATTAAAGTCTGGAAAACATTTTAATTTAAATGTATTATTGTGTTTCAAATTGGTCTCTTCTTATGGTTGCACTCAGTATTATATTGTTTTTCTTAATATTTGAATAAGAATTATATGTGAAAAGGGATATTTTAAAGAATAGAATTCAATTTGTAGAGGAAAGAGCACTGAACTGGGAGTTAGGGAAACTTAAGTCAGGTCATAGCTCTGCTCTTTACTTGGTGACCTTAGGTGTTTGGGTCTCATTTCCAACATAGGCAGAATTAGGAAGACTAGACTAAAGGTTTCTTCCAACTCTGACTTTCCATGATTCTGATAGTTTTATTCTGATTAGGACTTTGATGCATCAGATGGGTTGAATGTTGTGTTTTTCATTTTAGAATATTTTCATCTCTTAATTGATAGATACATTGAAATATAGGTAACATTTCTAAGCAAATAATTTTAAAAAGCAACACACTTCAAGGGAAAATGTATTTTCATTTTCATTTTAAAATCTAAATTTTGGAATAACAGGTTGTGAAAATGACTGATGAGGTTGGCCCGAAAAGAAGAATCTTTGAGAAAGAAGATAGGGTGGCAGTTAAAGGGAGATGGGAGTGTGAAGGAAGGTTTAACATGATGAGAATGATTTGAACATGTTTACAGGTTAAGAAGAATGAGTTGATAGAACAGAAGATATACTCAGAATGGGGAAAATTGATGAAGCAAGGTCCCAAGGTGATGTGAGCAGAGTGGATCCCAGCTATCAGTGGGGTGTTAACCTCAAACAGAGGAAGAGAGGTTTCATCCTGTGACCCTGCAGAGACGTTGATTAGGTGGATTGCAGAAGTGATGTGTGTGGATGGGGCAGGTAGTACATACTTAAGGGAAGTGAGGTCATCTGAAAGTGATGGGGTGGTTTATTAAAGAGAAAGGTGAAGGTTTGAGACAGCTACAAAAGGGAGAGGAGGTGAGAAAGGCAACTAAAAGAAGTCTTGAGTGAGGTAGAGCACAGGTGTGCATGGGGTAGTGGCAAGGAACTGTGCTGTTGCATAATTTCCTCCGGCTGTGTTCAGCTGCCCTGGGGGGCGGGGCCGGGGGGGCGGGATGAGCTTCAGAAAAGGCAGGCTGTGGAGTTCATTAGGCGGTTCAAGGCCTGGGGAAGGGATGTGCAGGGGTAAAGAGGAGATGATATGCCTTGGTGCATTGATCTTATTAATTCCTCAAACAATCTTAAAAGATAAACTCAATTTTGACAGTTTAAAGAGAGAGAAACAGAGGCTACAGGAATTTAGATAATGCCTTGAAGTCAAACGTTCTTGTCCCTACACCATATACTCTCATTTAATAGTTTAACACTTTCCCCTTCATTATTGCCAGCAAAATTATTGCATTGAGTCATTCAGTGAATTATATGGATGAGAACGTTTCTTGTAAGGATTACATAAAACTCAAAAGTAAACCTCGTTTGGTGAGTAGATTTCGTTTTACGGTAAATGGCAAATCCATGGAAAATCTAGAAGCACAATTTACCAGATATTTATGGCCACCAATCTTTGGCTTTCAGCACTGTGTCACTGCCTTTTGCTCTTTTTCTCTCTTGGCTGAGATTAAAACAATTTTTTTTAGTCTTTGGGAAAGGTTGATAGCCCTATACAAGTCAAGATATTATTGCCACGTTTCCAAAATGCAGATGCCAAACTCTCTGGGGTTGTGATACACCCAGATGGTCTTCATTTTTTGCATTTCTGCAAATGTTATTACCAAATACAACAGTTTTTCCTCCAAAGTCATTAGAGCCCATTTGGCACCTTCTCTAATCTGTCCTACTTGATACCTTTTAATTACTTTGTGAGGGGATCTAGTTGTCTTGTTGTTGCTAAGGGCCAAATGACCAAGGGGTTAATGGTTTTTCTGTCGCTGGCCAATTGGTTTTTAGTCAGTAGTTATTTATGGGGAAGTCCAGGGGCCATTAGTTTTCAAGTATGTGCAGCTGTACTCTTCACAATTACTAGTCCATAAGCAAATGTGGACTTACTTTTTGTGTACGATTGTTTTTTCCCTGATTGGTTAGACAGTCTGTCGCCATTTATGAATGATTCTTGTTGATGCAAAACATGGCATTGAATTCTATTTTATTATTTGGATTCCATGTTTCATAGGATGCTGTCATCTGGATTCAGACAAGGCACAAGGGTATGCACCCCCTGTCACTAGTGACAAATTGCTCCTGTGTAGCAAAACGTCAAATCTCGCCCACCACGTGTTAGCTGTACCGTTCTCCATACATCGGCATAGGTGCTGAGGCTCGCTGTAAAATCGGTGACCAGTTGGCCTTGATTTTTTTTTTTGCTCATGCTCTGTCCTTTTGGACATAAGGTAGAGATTACTATTAATGGTTCTTTCAGTTCCTAGGAGCTCCTCCCTCTGTGCTGTCTTACTGTGATTTTTTTTTCAGCCCTCATTGAATGGTAGTCTTTGATGTCACACAAGAGAATACTGTTGGCTAACAGTCTGGAGACGGCTTCATTTGAGCTAACCACCACATGAAAACAAATGTGATCCATCATATTTCATTAACTAGCTGTCCTCCTTTTGGGTGCCCTTTTTTGATGTCAGAGTACATCCTGACAGGAATCAGAAAGATCTGTGTGATTAAGAACAGTAATAATGCTTATTGCATTGTATTGTAAATTACCTTCCTGGGCCCTGCTACTTTATCAGCCCCACTGGCATTGGCTCCCGTACATTTTTGACTACTCAGTATATACAGTGTATTAGCGCAATGGAGATCATTATGTGGCCTGTATTTGAGTCATTTTTATTTAAGATGCCAAACAATAAGCTGTTGATTGGGGGAACAAGAGGCGAACAATAATGTTCTGTGTCACATAATACACCACCATTTTCCAGCTTTGCTTTAGAAGGGCCCTCTTTATTGTTTTTGTATAAAAATGGTTCTTAGGAGGAGGAATATTTTGCTGAGGTATGTCATTATTTTGCAAATTTCTATTATCTCATCATGTTGTCTTCATTGTAAATTGCAGCTAATTAGGAACCTAGTTAGAGCCCCAGCTTTGAGGCTGGCTTTTTTGTGAAAAGAGCCCACCGATTACCGCACTACAAGAGAGGAAGGGAGAGAAAAAGGAGATTAATCTGGTTACCTAGGCGACACTCGCTTCCATCTGCGAGGAACAATACATTTTTGTTTCCTTGGCTCAGTTCAGATCTGTTTTGTTTAGAGGGGGAAAAAAAAAAGAGAGAGAGAGAGAGAAAGAGAGAGAAAGAGAGAGAAAGAGAGGGAGAGAGGGAACCTAGCTCCAGAACAATGCTGAATTCTGTCTAGCCCAGGCTTACAGGCTTGATTCCTCTGCAAGTTAGGGGTCTCAGGGGAGTGAGAAGATGAAAGAGATAAGCTCCAAAGTTGTCAAAGGTCATGACCTTGCCACACAAAGCCAGCAGTTTTACCACTAAATCCCCTTCTCCCAAAAAACCACTTAATGAAATAATATACTGTGCTTCTCAACACCCCATCGTCTATATTAAGGAACAAGGCCCCAGAATTGTGTATTTAAGGAGTCATTTTTTAATTTCATACTAAATTATCAGTGACTCTAAGAAGCTACTTATGGGTCCAGTTTTTGTCTTGGCAAGTTAACTTTGGCTTTTCTACTTTTTTTTTCCAAGTGGCTTTCACAAAACCTACCATTTTATTGTGGTGACATATAATGTTTAAGTTATGATTTTACTTTCCAGTGAATACAGCAGAACTATTGAATCAACCCAAGACTGAGACGTATTAACTACTCACTTCCAGTTGCTTTTGTTGTACGTCAAACTTTTAAGTCTTTAGAATAGGATGGCCATTTATTTTGCTCAGGCGTAATGTGTGGGTGTTGCCAGGCTGTTTGCTGCCTCTTATACAGTCACCAGAGAAAGGGCTGAGAATGGCAAGAAGCTGAAAGAGTCAGCCTAAAAGACTCGGGAATCTCAGGGCTTCTTCAGGAGACTTGGCTAAACCCACAGCTTCTGATGAGCATAATGCTTTCGGCATCATGTTCTCACTCGTTGGTATGCCATCCTGCATAATGAGTAGTTATCCAGGAAGGTTATGTGTGATGACATACAGTTAGAGGAGTCTCCAAGAGAGGAATGTTGGCTTATCTGAGCTTTGCAGTCATAAAATGCATTGATTAAATCGGAGCAACTGGCTTATTTTAAAATACCCCGTAGAATCCACACTTCACGCCCCTGAATGTCTCCTCATCAGTCCTCCTTCCAAAATAGATTCTTAATAAAAGGAACATAAATCTTTTCATAACAACTACAAGTTACTAATGGTTCTCAGTATGCAGTATACACTAATGGAGACTTCCCTTCAAAGGGGATTACCCATCTCTCTTATCTTACCTGCAATTGGAAAAAAGATACCTACCCAAATTATTTTGTATTTATCACTCGTCCAGCCCTCTAGAGCATCTGTAGTCTTTCTTTCCCATTATAGCATTTGAGCAACTCCAAGTGCTGCATCTCATAGGATTTATAACGAGTCCTAGAAACTATGAAAAAAATCAAACTCATGCAGTTCTAATTCATTCTAATATTAATAGATTTTATGGATAAAAACAAAAGCAAAATCTTGCTTTTTATCCCAAACTTGTCTTCAAAATGGTCCTCTATTTTTTGAGCCTTTGCAGGAAATCAGATAAACTTTCCAGTTTACCCATGAGTACCTCAAATAAGGCAAGATACAAATTAGTGTAGCATGGCAAACCCTCAACAAGAGTCTTCTCCCAGTAACCTTTACTGTATAAGGACAAATTACCAAATACTACATTGTTATTAAAAGCTGGAACATCTTTCTGAAGTTTGTGAAATCAAGTTGGCTCTTGGCAATGGCAGGGACTAAATGTGCAGTTGTGTTTTGGAAATCCACTTTTAAACAGACAAATGAAATGGTTTCTTGTTATCTGAAAATGAACTTTTTTCATAAAGATGATGAAGTCTTTTTAAGCTTTCAGGGGACATGATACCTTTTTTGAAATGAAGAATTTTAGTAAATTACATAGTTATACAGAGAAGTAGTTGTGGTAAGGAAGTCAATGCAGCTCAGAATAGCTTTCTTTACAGAGAGTATTTGAGCTCTACCGAGCACTCACTAGAAGGACCCCCGTGTCCTCTGCTCATCTGTCTGCAGAGTCAGTCCATCCAATTCCTGTTCTCAGCTTACCAGAGTCACATATGGTATCTAATCTCTTTATAAAGGCTTTGATTGATTATATGCTGAGAAGGTAAAGAAATGAAGACGAGAAAACTATTCGGCATGTGCAGAAGCATATTTTTGCTCACATTAGATAAGACAGAAATCTTTAACCACAAAATGTGTTAATGTAGCATGGGAATGCGGTTATCACCAGATGAGATGGCAATAGCTACTTACTTACCAGTATGACTGGTCTTAATAGACAGCGAAGAAGGGTGCATTTACCTGATGCATTTAGGAAGGATTTGGTAGTTCTCTAATATACAAGTTTCTCTTGTCTTCAATCCTGCCTTACTGTTGCTCACTCAAGACCTTAGGTACCCCCTCTTAGGAAGTAACTTCTAATATTCTGCCCTGAAAAAGTAGTTCAAAATGGATGCAGAGGAAAGAGTGCCACCTGCTGATTTCTCATCCTAAAGCAATTCTGATTTCCTTGGAGGTTTCTCAGCAAGATCTCGTAATTCCTGATACTATTTATTACGTCATAAATGACAAGCCCAAAGCCTGGAGTGGTGGGGCTACAGTTTTGTGAGCTGTAAGGTAGAATCAGAGGGGTTCAAGGATTGATTACAAAATATTTTCATTCAGTTCAAAATACTCATTATTACGGGTTTCAAAACATTCAAATTCACCATTTCATCAATTTTTCATGTTTTTCTTCTTATCAGCTACAGGGAAGCTTATGGAAAACAGGAAAGTGACTTCCTTGTCTTACGAAATTTCCTTGTCTTGAATTTCTTCTGGACTCTTCTCAGAGTGGAAAAAACATGTCTAATAAAAGCCACTTTGTGATATTGGAAGTTGCTCTCACGAACATGACTTTTTCTTCATTCTGTCTTGAAAGGAAACATGCTTCTTTCTAGTTGCCTGTGACACTATCAAAGAAAATTGCTTAAAGTAAAATAAAAAGATGTATTAACTTGCCCCCAAATGCATTTGCAAATTAAGGTTGTAGAAATTCATCATTTCTGTTTTTCCTGCTGAAGTTTGCAATTCAGGGAAATTTTATAAGTTTTCAAACAATTATTAATATGTAATTGCTCACAAAGTACTGGGAAGTTAGGAGAAGTAATGTGTGTCTAAGAAAGACAGGAACCTCTAGCTGATGAATACAAATTGAAGTAAGGCCCAGGAAGAATTTTCAGTTGAGTGTGATTCTGACATCAGATACA
Source organism: Aethalodelphis obliquidens (assembly GCF_003676395.1). NCBI lineage: Eukaryota > Metazoa > Chordata > Mammalia > Artiodactyla > Delphinidae > Aethalodelphis > Aethalodelphis obliquidens. The sequence continues at coordinate 9,012,800 of NW_020837980.1, forward strand.
TCAGTGTACCTTTTTTTTTTTTTTTTGCCACACCCGTATCACCAATTAATAGGAGAAAACACTGTTTCTCTTAGTCAAATGGCAGAAGGAATGGTCCATACTAACACCCATTCTTTTAAAAAGACTCCCAATTAAGTATAATTTAAAAAGTTGACCAACATAATGGGTGGGCTGATGCATGCTTATCCAAAGTGAAACTCATCACCTATTGCAGTTTATTTATCCTTAATTGTTACTTTAGAACAGTTACCGTTAACCTGTGCCTTCAGTGTTAGGGTGATTTTATCTCTAATCAACTCAGGCATGAATCAGATTGCAGGCAGAGCAAGAAGAATGAGCAACAAAGGAGCTGTTACCACAAAGGAACAACTCTAAAAATGGGCCGGAGCTGTCAATATCTCTTCCTACTCTGCAAAATAAATGTTAACAAAAAAATATAGAATCCTTTTCTTTTGGAGAAATAACAAGAGAATAGATGGAAAGAAAAAAAATAAGAAAATTTAGTCACAAAGCATTTATTTATAATGTTAGTAAAATAAAACATGTTTTCCAATCCTTAGAAAATAGGAAGCTGTTATCATGTCATTGATATGAGTGGCCATGGTGGCCATTTGTATTTAGGTGAGACAAATCTGAGTGTGTGTGTGTACACATGCATGTGTGCATGTACACATGTGCATTATAAGGAACACTGTTTTCTCTTTTTAAATTTGATTAATTTCTGTAGACATTTTGCAAATAAGCAATCCTGCCCATGTATAAGTAACTCTAAAAAAGTGGTTAGCAATTATATATCATTTGGAAGTTAGTCCATTTGTAAATTTGGCATCAAAATGCTATTAATATTTTAGAACACTATTCTAATTTCTAAAGAAAGATTCTCCAGCAAATGGATAGTCACTGGTAGTAATGGCAATTTTTACACGAGGCGCAAGGTCTCTTCCTTCCTTTTTCCTGGGTACTGGTTTGTTAGTCCTCTGGTTTAACTTCCTGTTTTAACTGTTTAGGCAAAGGGACCGCTACCTCCTTTACCTACATTTTTTCTTATAGGAATCATACCTCTCGGGGTGCAATTTAACTTCATCACTGCCGGTTACTTCTTTCTTGTATTTCTCCCAAAACACACACACACACGTAGTCATTCATTTGTTTTACACATATTTATTAAGTACCTGCATGTGCCGGCACTGTTCAGGGATGTATCTTGGGATATATTGCGTATTTAGGAATATAAAACCAACAAAGATCGCTGCCCCTGGGGAACCACATTCTAGTAGGGAGAGAGGTCTAAAAGTAATAAGCATATCTTGACTCTGAAAACCTTGACAAATGAACTGAGTAATATTGAATAGTAGTTGTTCAATACATTTTGTTGTTTCAATCGAGAAGTTGTTTGTGTGTGTGTGTGTGTGAGGAAATGCGTGGAAAATAGTTCTATTTCTGCAGTGGTAAACTGCATCCAAGGCTTCAACTACATTTTGATGATTGAATGAAGCTAAGAAAATTCCAAGTAACGGGGACCATACTAGAGATTGGACGATATCTTCTTTGGAAGAACACAAGACCCACAAAATAATTTCAAGGAGAAGTACCAACTCTGCTCATTGTTCCTTCTGTAACTCTTCAAAACTTGTATCTTAATGTAGAAGATTTTTCTAGTGAAATATTAGGGGAAGGTATTAAGGATGAGTGGGAACACAATACCACTTGACCAAACAAATATTTTGAAACATTCTTAACTAAAATGATACCTGATATATCTGGCTTATAAAATTTTAAACGCAAAAAAATTCTTGATTACCTACTATAGGCTATCTTTAAGCTTCCGTTTTTCTTTTTGGCTTTCATAAAATCATGGAAGTTTCAAGCTGAAGGCTTTACTCTGATCTTACTACTCACTTCTTGGGATTTAGTATCCCTTTGAAAATCTGCTAAAAACCGTAGACCCTGTCATTCCAAAATGTGATATATGTACATAAAACGCTGCTCTTAATTTCAGGTAATTTGTTGATACTATGAATCCATTGAGTGGCCCTTAGATATGAGGTAGATCTAGTCTATTCTGTTCAGTTTACAGATGAGAATATAGAGATGCAATTACATTGTGATTTACTTAAGACCACACAAGTAGTGAATGTCAGGCTAAGAATAAAGAAGTTTTCTGATTCCTACCTTGTGTGAATTACTTCCACTCTGCATCCCGTTCTGGATATTTAAGGCTCCATTATAACTCATCCCACAACTCGGAGACTTAAACCTACACTTTGTTATTCTCTCTCATGATCCTGAGATTTGATTGGATTTATCTGGACGGTTCTCACTTGGGGTCTGTCACGTAGTTGCAGTCAGATCGCAGCTCGGGCTGGAGTCATCTGATGGCCTGACTGGCTGGATATCTAAGGTGATTCCGTCACTTATATGTCTGGTATCACAGCTAGGATGGCTGGAGCAACAGGAGGCCAGGTGTGGTTCTCTTTCCATGCTGCCTCTCCAAGTGGCCAGCTCTTACAAGGCATGGCAGTCTCTTACATGGCAGCTGGCTTCCTCCAGAGTGAGCGTTTCAGGAGACCCAGGTGGAGGCTGCAAGATTTATTATGACCCAATCTTGGAAGTCAAGGAGCATCCTTTCTACTGCATTCTGTTAGTCAAAAAGCAAATCACAGGGACAGCCCAGGTTAAAAGCAAGTTCACATGGGTGTGAATACCGAAAGCATGGTTCATTGCGGGGGCCGGGGGGGGGGCATCTTTGGAAACTAGCTACCATCATCCTCTTTAAGTGTTAGCCATATCTGACTTTTTGGAAGAAACTTCTACAAAAACATAGAAATTTACCAGTAAGTTATTCAAAATTTAAATATTTAAATTATCCTCTTGAAAATGATATATTTTTAATAGAGTACTCATTTTGCTAGTTAATATTAAAATAGAGGGTCATAATACCTTCAAAAAAGAATCTCAAGGAACTGAGAACTTGGATTTCTTTCCTTTTAGGAACTAGAACTTAAAAATATATGTGCAGATTTAATCCAAGCGCTGCATCAAGGATGTCCATCCATTCCTCCTGGTAATTGAATTCCACTGACTGACATAATTAGGCCCTATCTGTTAAACCTGTTGTGTCAAAAGCTTCTTGAAGTGCCTTCATTTACATATTTCTAATGTTGCAGAAACAATCGTAATAGTCGGTTCTGTCAAGGCCCATTGTAGAATGCTTTCATTCTCTGATTGACAGTGATAATAATTGATACTATGGGTCCTTTATATTAGAGTAGTTGTTTATTTGACATAATATTCTAGAAAATGTGCACCGAAAATCCTTAAAACGTGTTTTGGTAAAAGTAGCTTCATCAATTTTTCATCCATTTTTCACTCCTGTCATCTCAAATGGTTTGCATCAAACTGTCCCTAAATTAGTAGACTGGGAAAAAGAGCAATCTTAGTCTCTTATTTCAGATATTTTCTGGTGTCTATAGTCATTCCTCTCTGTAATCATTTACAGTTTACTGAGTGGCAGATACACATAAAAATATCTGAGGATTTTAAACCAAAGAAGATATCCTTTTTCTCTTAGCCCATTCTTTTAATTTAATTAGGAAGACTTTGCAAGACCTTTTAGTAACTAAGGGAACTGACATATTATAATTCAAGAGAACATTAGGGACTTAAGTACTCCCTAATTCTTACTGCTTCTGTTTTTTCAGTTAAGATATTAACACTAGTCAGTTAAGACCTATTTGGAGTTATTTGAGGCAGACTAATACAAAAAATCTCTGCCTAATTTTTTTTTAAAAAATCCAGCCGTTATGCAAAAAGGAATAAGCTAAATGAGGGCTGTAAGGTTATCTTTACTGCTGATAAAGGTGATATCAGAGAATGTGGGCAGGACGTCTTGTTAATACTTAGTGCCAGGATTAGTCAAATTTTCCCACCCAGTCATGGCAGGAGTGGACAGGGGCAGGCCTCCCCAACAGGGACAGAACCAAGCAGAACTTGTGATCCCTGCAAGCATCCAGCTCCCAAGAGAAAAAAAGAGGAAGGATCTGAGCAACTTAGATTCACTTTCTCCTACCAAAGCCTCACACACACACACACACACACACACACACACACACACACCACACACACACACACACACACACACATGCACACACACGGTTACTGCCTCTCCCTTAAAAAGCAGTGATAGAGGGGACAGTGAGAAACCAGGAGTAGAAGATAATGGGGTTGACTCCATAAGTAAGGACAACGGGAAAAGCATTTTGCCACTAATTTTCTACAGCTTTTTTGTTCTTTTAACATCTTTGGTTTAATCTTTAAACCATTAACAAGATAATATATGAAATGAGTTCTCTTACCTTTCTTCTCAAGACAATCTCTTATTTTAATATTCTTTCTGTTCTACTATTCTGATGAAAAGATGGGGATTCTCTTTATGTGCATAAGAGTGACCGTGGAACGCTCTGACAAAAGCTTTCCTATTCATTGACTGGGTCAGGATAATAATTCTTTTCCATTGATGATTACTACAAAGGCCTTTGGCATCAATAGTCCATTTAAATAATCCAGTGATAAACCTAGCCAGAGGAAAGAATCCAGAATGGATATCAATGCAAAACAATTCCAGATGCAAATAGAGGGTTCAAGCACCAATTAGGGGAATCTTTTTCTTCTGTATTTAGTTCCATTGGAAATTTTTCTGAAACGAATATATAGTCAATCTGTTCAAGCTTTGATAATTTATGTTATAGCTAGTGAAGAAAACGTATATTTTTCCTATTTTTAACCTCTCTGTATTTTATAAAAGTTTTCTCAAGATAGTTTCAAGTTCTATTGTTTGTGACAGTTGTATCTGTGATGTGATTCATTCATTCAACAAATATTTGTTGAGATCCTAATATATACCAGATAATATTCCAGGGCACTTCTCTTATTTAATAATGGATTTAAAAGAAATGTAATGAGGAAAAAGTACGTTAACTAAAGGGGATGAGAGGATATAGGGCATATTTCAGACAGAGAAGTTCTTTTCAAAAAGGTGACAACTGATCAGAATACTTTTAATGAAGCGAAGGAATGAGCCATGAAGATGTCATACTAATTCTGGAATTGCAAGCCAGACAGAGAATTGCAGATGCAAAGACTCTGAGGCAGAAACATGCTTAACAGGCAACTTGCATTAGAATGTGGCCAGATTTGACAAAAAGGGTTGAATTTTCAACATGAATTTGATATTTAGTAGTAAGGAAAAAATCAGCATATTTTACTGAAAAAAATGTGTTCTATATTATAGATGCCTCTTTTTCAATAATCATCTGATCATTCAAGTTCCTCTTCTTCAGTAATTTATAACAGCTTCCTTGAGATGCCATTAACATAATTTAAACTTTACTCATTTAAACATGTAAGTCAATAAATTTATAGAGCTGTGCAACTATTATTACAGTCCAGTTTTAGAACATTCCACTGTCTTCAAAAGATCCCTCATGCCCATTTATAGACAGTCTCTCTTCCCACCCCCAGCTCCAGGCAAACAATAGTCTATTTTATGGATTTGCTTTTTTGGACATATTATGTAATTAGAATCATACAATATGTGGTTTTCTAGATTTGGCTTCTTCCACTTTGTATAATGTTGTTGAGGTTATTCCCTACAGGAACATGCATCAGCTGTTTGTTACTTTTTATTGCTAAATACTATTCCATTGAATGGATTAGCGTTTTGTTTTTTCTTTCACCTGTTGATGGAAATCTTCTTTTTTTTCTTTTTTTTAACTTGTTGGCTATCGTGAATAATGTTGCTGTCACCTTCACATTCAAATCATTGTATGGACATATGTTTTCATCTTTTTGGTTGGATACCTAAAAGTGGAATTGCTGGGTTTTATGGTAAATTTACCTTTAACTGTTAATGAAACTGCCAGACCCCTTTTCCAAAGTAGCTCTATGGTTTTATATATCTACCAGCAATACATGCCTATTCCAGTTTCTTCACATCCTAGACGACATTTTGTATTAACTGTCTTTTTGAATATAGCCATCATTGTGGATATGAAGTGGCATCTCACTGTGGTTTTATTTGCATTTCCCTAATCATTAATTTTTTTAGCACATTTTCATATGTATTTAACTATATCTTCTTTGGTGAAATGTTCATCCAGATCTCTAATGAATTTTTGACTGGGCTGTTAGTTTTATTGAATTCTTTATATATTCTAGATACAAGTTCTTTGTCTTTAATATAATTTACAAATACTTTTTTTCCCCAGTCTGTGATTCATATTTTCAAACTCCTAATGGTGCCTTTTGAGGAACAAAATTTTAATTTTCATAAAGTTCACTTTATTATTTGTTTTCTTTTATGTGTCCTGCTTGAAGATCAGGAAGATTTTTTCCTATTTTCTTATAAACATCACATAGCTTTTGTTTTTACATTTAGGTCCATGATCAATTGTGAGGTGTTTTTTTGTTTGTTTGTTTTGTCTTGTTTTTTGTTTTTGATGGCAGTAAGGGTCTTTTAGCACATGGAAATCGTATTGTTTCAGCACTATTAGTAGTTGTTGTAGAGATTACATTATACATTTTAAATGCTCACAATCTATATTAGATTAATACTAACCAAATTCTTATAAAATATACAAACTGCTGTAATATATTTCCATTTCTTCCCATTCTTTGTGCAACTACTATAATATACATTATGTATATATGTAATGTACATGGTAATACAATATTATAATTATCGATTCATGCAATCTATGCCCCTTAAAGAAGTTTGGAGAAAAAAAGGACAAAAACTTATTTATGTTTTTTATATTAACTCACATATTTAGATTTTCTGGTGCTCTTCATTTTTTTTTCCATTTTTTTCCTGTGGATTGAATTACTATCTGAATATCTGCTTTAATTTTCTTGCTTCATTACACCTCAATTATCTCCACCTTTTTGCTAGTATATGTATACATTATATTTATATATCTATATATGTTATAAGTATATACAGAATATTATAAATATATTTCTATTTATAGAAATAATTTTCATATGCTATGAGGCCAACAATAGTTTTATAATTATTTTATAATTATTGTTTTATTAAATTGTCTTTTATAAACATCTGTTAAAGGTTAATGAGAAAAACTACATATGTTTATACTGTCTTTACAGAGCTCTTTATTTCTTTATGTGAGATCAAGTTACCATTTGGTGTCATTTACTTTCAGCCCAAAGGACTTTCTTTAGTATTTCTTATAAGAAAGGTGTACTAATAATTAGTTCTTTCATATTTTGTTCATCTGGAAATATCTTTATTTCTCTTTCATTTTAAAAAGTGAAATATAGTTGATGTACAATGTTATGTTAGTTTTACCTGTGCTACATAGTGATTTGACATTTGCATACATTATGAAATGATCACCAGGATAAGTCTACTAACATCTGTCTCCATACAGAGTTATTACAATATTGTTGACCATATTCCTCATGCAGTATATTACATCCCTGTGACTTATTTATTATATAACTGGAAGTTTGTACCTCTCAATTACCTTCACCTATTTCACCTCCCTCACCCCATCCGCTCTGGCAACCACCTGTTTTTTCTCTGTATCTATGAGTCTGTTTTCATATTTTTTGTTTGTTTTCTGTGTTTTGTTTTTTTAGATTCTACATATCAGTGAGATCATATAGTATTTGTATTTCTGTGTCTGACTTATTCTACTTAGCATAATATCTTATATATCCATCCATGTTATCACAAATGGCAAGGTTTCATTTGTTATGGCCGACTGATCTTCCATTATATATATTCCATCATGTCATCTTTATTCATTCAACTATTGATAGACAGTTAAGCTGCTTCTATATCTTAGCAACTGGGCTATTATAAATAATTATGCAAAGAAAATTGATGTGAAATATATCTTTTTGAATTAATTTTGTTTTCTTTGGGTAAATACAATTTCTTTTTTTTTTGAGGGATAGTTTTACTGGATATAAAATTCTTACTTGACAGGGTATTTTTTCCTCCTGACACTTTAATTATAGTATAATGTTACTGCATTATGAAATTATCTTTTAAATCACTCGAGAAGCAAAGGTGCTTGCATGTTACCACTATACCACTTCCTTCCTTCTATACCACTTCCTTCTGGACTCTGTTGTTCCTTCTGGGAATCTGTTGTTAAACTTATTGTGGTTCCCTTATATATGATGAATCATTTTTTCCTTGCTGTTTTCAGATTTTTCTCTTGCTCTTTAGCTTTTAATAACTTGACTATTATGTTTCTAGATGTGGATCTGTTTTGTTTATCTTACTTGAGGTTTGTTGAACTTTTTGGATATGTAATTTATGTTTTTTGGCACATTTTGGAAGTTTGTGATCATTATTTCTTCAAATATTTTTTCAGCCCTTTTTCTTTCTGCTTTCCTTCTGGGACTCCTATTATTCATATGTTGGTGTACATGAAGTTTCCCCTCAGGTCTCTGAGGCTTTGTTCATATTTCTTCAATCTTTTTTCCCCATTCTTTTTAACATTAGGTAAGCTCAACTGATCAATCTTCAAATTAGCTGATACTTTTTTCTGCTACTCAAATCTGCTATTGAGTCCTTCCAATAAATTTTTCATTTCTTTCACTATATCTTTCCAGCTCTAAAATTTCCATTTTTTTAGAAAAGCATTTAACCTCTTGATTGCTATTCTATATTTGATGAATTGTTGTTGTCAAGTTTTCTGCCTTCTAAAACATATTTAAAAAAATTTTTTTAAGCATAATTGTAACAGTTTTGATGTTTTTGTCTGCCAAGTCCTACATCAGGGGCCCCTCAGAGACAGCTTCTATTAACTGCTTTCCCCAGTGTATGGATTACAATTTCTTGTTTCTTTGACTGTCTTGCTATTTTATTGTTGAAAACTGGACAATTTGATAACATAGTGTAGTAACTCTGGATTCTGATCTACCCCTCCTTCCACCTCTAGGAGTAGTTGTTGTTGCTATTATTGTTCATTTGTCTAGTGATTTGCCTGGACTAATTTTATGGATTTTATCTTGCCCTCAGTTGCATCATTGATATGTCTTCCTTGTGTTTTTAATTTATTTAATCTTTTTTTTTTTTCAAGTCTGGCTTCCTGTATTTCCCTTGGATCAGTTTAGTAGTCAGACAATGATTAGTCAGAGGTTGTGCTTAAATATCTTGAGCCAGTAAGATTTCCATCCTTTGCCAATGGATCTGTGTGTGAGTGAGAAATACAAAATTCAGGCAGTTTATGAATCTGCCCCAGCTTTTACCTTCTGCATGTGCAAGGCCTCATGTTCAGGAAAGCATGAGTAAATAGCTAGGTCTGTCTCCATTATCTTGTAATTATGTTCATAGCCTTTCTGACCCTAGGGATATGTGGGAATTTATCAAGGTCCACAGTGGCTATCTCTTTCACTTGATCTCTCCAAAAAACTTCTGAAGTTTGTCTGAAGTTCTGTTGCTTATTCCAAGCAGTATTGTAAACTCATGTAAGCTATGATATTGGCTTCTCCTGATTGTTTGTCACAGAGATTGCTGTTGTTTCTGATAGCACCTCAAGGTGTGGACCTTTTCAAGCTCTGCTCCAAATCAATTCTGCCCTGTCTGGAAAGAAAGCTGATGTTCCTTACAGCTTGTCATGCCCTGGTAAATACAGCAATAAGGAGCTGGGAGCCAGTGAACAGGGTAGAAGCAGCCCCAGGATAAAGTGCTACACAGACTCCCATTGTTTTTTGGAGGTTTAGCAGTTTTTCTTGAATAAACATTTCACTACATCATTTTTGTATACCTGTGGTCAATTTTCAGAGTTCTGAAACGGTTGTTTTTGGCATTTTTATCCAGTTTTATTGTGGCTTTGTGTGGAGAAAATTTGCTGAGCTTCTCACTTGGCCATTTAGGAAAGCTCTTCTTTAGTATTTTTTTTAGTTGAGATTCACATAACAAAAATATTAGCCATCTTAAAGCATACAATTCAGAGGCGTAATCATTTGCAATATTGTGCAACCACACTTCTCTGTATCTCCAACCATTTTTATCATCCCAAAGAAAATTTTGTACCCATTAAGTAGTCACTCCCCTATTCTCTCATTCCACCAGCCCCGGGGAACCACAAATCTCCTTTCTGTCTTATGGATTTACCTGTTCTAAATATTACATATGAATAGAATCGTCAAACATATAAACTTTTATGTCTGTCTTCTTTCACTTAGCATATTGGTTTTGAGACCCATCCACATGATAGTATGTGTCAGTACTTTATTCCTTTTTATGGCTAAGTAATATTCATGTATTTATACCAGATTTTGTTTAGGTACTCATTTGTTGGTAGACATTTGGGTTGTTTCCATCTTTTATCTATTGTGAATAATGCTGCTATGAACATTCATGTACAGATATTTGTTTGAGTCCTGTGTCCAATTCCTTTGGCTATATACACAGATGTAGGATTTCTGGGTAATTCTATGTTCACCTTTTTGGAGGAACCACCAAACTGTTTTCTGCGGCAGCTCTACTATATAGTAGTATTATCTACTACTATGGCTGCGGCAGCCATGTATGAGTGTTCCAATTTCTCCACATTCTTACCAACACTTATTTTCCATTTTTATAAATTACTGTAGTCATCCTAGTGAGTGTGAAGTATTATCTCCTTATGGTTTTGATTTACATTTCCCTAATGACTAGTAATGTTGTTGTTTCATATATATATGAAAATATATATATTTCATATATATATATATATGAAAATCAAACAGACTCATAAAATGCACTGGTACTAATATGCTGTGAAGCAGAGTTTCACAGAGTTGTGGCTCTGTGGGGAAGATTCAGGAAGGCTTGTCTGGGGAATGATATTTGAAACCTTCAAGGAGTTAATGAAGCAATGAGAGGGCAGGAAGATCTTTCCAGATAGAGGAGACAATATTTGCAAAAACCCCATGGCAGGAGGAGTATGGTGAATTCAGAAGCCTAAATGAAGACTCTTGTGACTGTTGTAGAGAATAAAAGAGAGCAAGGTACAAATCTGACTGGAGAGGTTGGGGGGAAGACCATGCTTTGCCTTGTAGCCTTCCATCCAACAATATGGTGTATGTGTTACTGGGTGACATGGTCAGATTCACTTTTAAAAAATAATTCTGGGGCTTCCCTGGTGGCACAGTGGTTAAGAATCTGCCTGCCAATGCAAGGGACACGGGTTCGAGCACTGGCCTGGGAAGATCCCACATGCCGTGGAGCAACTAAGCCTGTGCACCACGACTACTGAGCCTGCGCTCTACAGCCCGCAAGCCACAACTACTGAGCCCACGTGCCACAGCCCACGTGCCACAAGCCTGTGCGCCTAGAGCCCGTACTCCGCAAAAAGAGAAGCCATGACAATGAGAAGCCCGCACACCGCAACGAATGATAGCCCCGGCTCACCGCAACTAGATAAAGCCCACGCAGAGCAACGAAGACCCAACACAGCCAAAAATAAATAAATAAATAAAATAATTCTGGTTGTCTGTGGATAATCAAGGAAGGTGGGGAGCATCATTAGATAAGAATAGACAAACTAGTACACTATTATATTGTTCCAAACAAGTTGTCATGGTACCTGGAGCTAGGTGGAGGAGATGGAGAGATGCATTTGGAATAGAGATTTTTAAGAGGTAAATTGTCAGAGGAGCTTCAAGATGGCAGAAGAGTAAGACGTGGAGATCACCTTCCTCCCCACAAATATATCGGAAATACATCTACACGTGGAACAACTCCTGCAGAACACCTACTGAACGCTGGCAGAAGACCTCAGACCTCCCAAAAGGCAAGAAACTCCCCACGTACCTGGGTAGGGCAAAAGAAAAAACAGAGACAAAATATAGGGACGGGACCTGCACCAGTGGGAGGGAGCTGTGAAGGAGGAAAGGTTTCCACACACTAGAAGCCCCTTTGTGGGCGGAGACTGTGGGTGGCGGAAGGGGGAGCTTTGAAGCCACGGAGGAGAGCGCAGCAACAGGTGTGCGGAGGGCAAAGCGGAGAGATTCCCGCACAGAGGATCGGTGCCGACCGGCACTCACCAGCCCGAAAGGCTTGTCTGCTCAGCTGCCAGGAGCGCGGGGCTGCGAGCTGATGCTCGGGCTTCAGAGGTCAGATCCCAGGGAGAGGACTGGGGTTGGCAGCATGAACACAGCCTGAAGGGGTTAGTGCACCACGGCTAGCCGGGAGGGCGTCCGGGGAAAAGTCTGGAGCTGCCAAAGAGACAAGAGAATTTTTCGTGCCTCTTTGTTTCCTGGTGCGCAAGGAGAGGGGATTAAGAGCGCTGCTTAAAGGAGCTCCAGAGATGGGCGCGACCCGCAGCTATCAGCGCGGACCCCAGAGACGGGCATGAGACGCTAAGGCTGCTGCTGCCGCCACCAAGAAGCCTGTGTGCAACCCCAGGTCACTGTCCACACCTCCCCTCCCAGGAGCCTGTGCAGCCCGCCACTGCCAGGGTACCGTAATCCAGGGACAACTACACTGGGAGAACGCACTGTGCGCCTCAGGCTGGCGCAACGTCCCGCTGGCCTCTGCCGCCGCAGGCTCGCCCCGCATCTGTACCCCTCCCTCCCCCCAGCCTGAGTGAGCCAGAGCCCCCGAATCAGCTGCTCCTTTAACCCTGTCCTGTCGGAGCAAAGAACAGATGCCCTCAGGCGACCTACATGCAGAGGCAGGTCCAAATCCAAAGCTGAACCCTGGAAGCTGTGTGAACAAAGAAGAGAAAGGGAGATCTCTCCCAGCAGCCTCAGGAGTAGCGGATTAAAGCTCCACAATCAACTTGATGTACCCTGCTTCTGTGGAATACCTGCATAGACAACGAATCATCCCAAATTGAGGAGGTGGACTTTGGCAGCAATGATATATATATATATATTTTCCCTTTTTTTCTTTTTTCTAATTGCGTATGTGTATGCTTCTGTGTGTGGTTTTGTCTGTCTAGCTTTGCTTTTACCATTTGTCCTAGGGTTCTGTCTGTCCGTTTTTTTTGTTGTGTTTTTTTTTTAGAATAGTTTTTAGCACTTGTTATCATCAGTGGATTTGTGTTTTGGTTTGGCTGCTCTCTTCTTTCTTTTTTTTTTGTTTATTAAAAGAATTTTTTGAATAATTATTTTTTATTTTAATAACTTTTATTTTACTTTATATTATTTTATTTTATTTTATCTGCTTCTTTCTTTCTTTCTTTCTTTTTTTTCTCCCTTTTATTCTGAGCCGTGTGGATGACAGGCTCTTGGTGCTCCAGCCAGGCGTCAGGGCTGTGCCTTTGAGGTGGGAGAGCCAAGTTCAGGACACTGGTCCACAAGAGACCTCCCAGCTCCACATAATATCAAATGGCGAAAATCTCCTAGAGATCTCCATCTCAACATGAAGACCCAGCTCCACTCAACGACCAGCAAGCTACAGTGCTGGACACCCTATGCCAAACAACTAGTAAGACAGGAGCACGACCACATCCATTAGCACAGAGGCTGCCGAGAATCATAATAAGGCCACAGACACCCCAAAACACACCACCGGACGTGGACCTGCCCACCAGAAAGACAAGATCCAGCCTCATCCACCAGAACACAGGCACTAGTCTCCTCCACCAGGAAGCCTACACAACCCACTGAACCAACCTTAGCCACTGGGGACAGACACCAGAAACAGCGGGAACTACAAACCTGCAGCCTGTGAAAAGGAGACCCCAAACATAGTAAGTTAAGCAAAATGAGAAGACAGAGAAACACACAGCAGATGAAGGAGCAATGCAAAACCCCACCAGACCTAACAAATGAAGAGGAAATAGGCAGTCTACC